>NC_092037.1:89591404-90191404 GCF_003086295.3 Arachis hypogaea | reverse complement strand
TTACACCATGGAAGAGTCCATTATCTACTTATATCATACACTCTACCTCTTTGTTTTTCACTCATTATCTCAATCGATATGCTTTTTTTAGAGATTATTAGTGGATTAACTAGCCCAACTTCTATAGCAGTCAATTGCTCTTGCTGGGCCTGAGATATGCACTTTTGATATATCTCCTGATCCATTACCTTGACCCACAACAAAACAACAATCTCGAAACCTAGTATAGCTGGCAGAGACAATTTCTCTAAGATAACCACCCCACTAACGCTATCACTGTTCTGATAAACCCGGACAACGGCCAGGATAAACTCCATCTAAACCGCAACAGAGATACGGATAACAAACCTGATCCAGGTAACAAACCTTTCGAACAACTCACTATAAGTGCCAACGGGTCACTAATCTACAGGTATGCAGTTCACTCTGATTCCTACTCTAAACTCTCTCATACTCATACTTACTTGAGCGTTGGAGTCCTTTTGCAGGTACCCAACACCGCCTCCCCACAAGAAGACAACGTTCCACACTCTCTGCCCCGAGGAAAGCCAGTTCAAGCATTAGCAGAACAAGCTATACCTCGGAGTTCACTTCCACACAGGAATATTTGGCGCCCACCGTGGGGCCGACGATTTTAATATAACCCCACCTTTTCTGTATTTTGTATATCTCTTCATTTCCTTTTGCAAGATACAACAGATGGCGGACGAGCACAGTCACACTCCCTCCATCAATCAGACAGAGATTTTGGCGATCAATGAAGCCCTCAGGGCTGAGAATCAGAGAATGGCCGAGCTCCTACGACAAATGGGGGCATGATCGAAGCAAGGGAGAACACAAAAGTACCGAAAACAAGGACAATGATGACGAGCATACCTCGGAAGCCAAACAAGCCATTCCCAAAACCACCAACACAACTACCAAAAAGAGAACCAATCTATTTGCCAAAGAAGTCATGAGTTTTGAAATGCCCCAAAACTTCACCTTGCCCTCGTCCTTAAAACCTTATAATGAGATAGGAGATCCGAACGTCCACGTCACAAAGTTCTAGGCCATGATGTTCATGAATAAGGATTCTGATCAGATTTTATGCCGCACTTTCCCAACCTTCCTAGACGGAGCTGCCCTGATTTGGTTTTCCAACCTCCCTGAAGGCACCATCTCCAACTTCGACGAACTAGTAGACCAGTTCGTCAACCACTTCGCCGCATCCTAAATATACGTCCATAACTCTGATTACATAAGCACCATTAAGCAGGGACCAAACGAGAGCCTAAAAGACTGCATGACTAGGTTTGCCGAAGCGACCAACGAAATACCCAACTTAAATCCTGATGTCCACCTCCACGCCCTCAAAAGCGGACTCCGACCAGGGAAATTCCAAGAATCTATAGTTATTTCAAAACCAAAAACCCTAGCCGAGTTTCGCAAAAAAGAAACTACCCAGATCGAGGTGGAAGAGTTTCAAGCATTACGTAGAGCAGATAAACCTATCCCAAACAGAGATGAAGAAAGGCGAAATAGACAATCGAACAGTATATCAGATACAAGAGCGTTTCAGCTAACACCCAAGTTCGACAACTACACCCCCTTCAACACAAAAAAGGAGGACATCATAAAAGATATATTGCACTCAAAACTTATCAAACCCCCTAACAGGGCCGGTACATATCAAGACCAGCGACATGTGGACAGATCGAAGTATTGTGCTTTCCACCAGAAGTACGGCCACACCATGGACGACTGCGTCATAGCCAAAGATGTCCTCGAAAAGCTCACCCGCCAAGGGTTGATGGACAAATACATTGAGAGCCGACGAAGAAAGCAAAGCATAGATGACCCAGGCCAACAACCCAAACCAACCACTAATTCCCGAGACAAAGGGAAAAAGGTAGATAATGATATCAATCCACCACGCAGAATAATAAACTGCATTTCTGGTGGTTTTGCAGGTGGCGGATGCACAAACTTGACATGAAAAAGGTCTTACCAAGCTATGATGACAATGACAGAATCCACCACGTCTCAACCAGTCAAGAAAGACAGGCCAGAGATCTCATTCGTCCCCAAAGACTATAAATCAAATGACCGAAACTAGGATGACCCGATTGTCATCACAGCACAAGTTAGAGAACCATTAGTAAAAAAAATCTTGATGGACCCAGGAAGCAGTGTCGATGTACTCTTCTATTCAACTTTCCAAAAGATGAAACTCAGCGACAAGAACCTCCAACCATCCTCCGGAGAACTGGTAGGTTTCTCAGGTGAGCGTGTCTCCATTTGAGGTTATATTTGGTTACAAACCACTTTCGGGGAATACCCCAACAATAAAACAATAGATATAGAATATCTTGTAGTAGATTGCAGAAGTTCATATAACATCATTTTAGGCAGACCATCCTTAAACGCATTCAATGCTATTGTTTCTACTGTACATTTGTGTGTCAAGTTTCTTTCACAGGACAACAAAGTCGTTACTATCCACGGAGATCAGAAAGAAGCTAGATAGTGCTATAACGCCAGTCTGAAAAATGAGCAGCCAAAACAAACAGAACAGCAATACGTCCAAGCAGTATATAACTCAGATCAACTGCTTGCCCTAGCCGACCTGGACCCCAGAACCAACCATAACGAGTGGCCAATGCCAACAGACGATCTAACCAAGATCCAACTCAACAAGAACGACGAATCCAAATGCACATACCTCGGCAACGCACTTAAAGAAGAAGAGCGGATCCAACTGACCGAACTATTGAGACACAATGCCGATCTATTTGCATGGACCCCAGCAGACATGCCAGGAATAGACTCTAATGTCATTTGCCACAAGTTAGCCATCAATCCAATAGTCTGACCTATAGCCCAAAAGAAACGACACCTCAGCAACGATAAGAGAGCAGCCTCCTTAGAAGAGACTCAAAGGCTATTCAACGCTAGCTTCATCAAAGAACTCAGATACTCCACTTGGTTAGCCAACGTGGTAATGGTAAGAAAGAACAACGGTAAGTGGAGTATGTGTGTGGACTATACAGACCTCAACAAGACCTGTCCAAAGGACGCATACACTCTCCCATGCATTGATAAGCTTGTTGATAATTCTTCTGGTTTTCAATGTCTAAGTTTTATGGATGCCTATTCTGGCTATAATCAAATCCTCATGCATAAAGCCGATCAAGATAAAACTACCTTTACAATGTTATGCCATTTGGACTAAAAAATGCAGGTGCCACCAACCAACGACTAATGGACAAAATCTCCACAAGTCAAATCGGACGAAACATAGAAGTCTATGTCGACGATATGGTGGCAAAATCAACACACACAGCAAAACACGTTCAAGATCTGACAGAGATATTCCAACAACTCCGAAAATACAATATGAAGCTTAATCTCGATAAATGCACTTTCGGAGTATAAAGCGGCAAATTCCTCAGCTTCATGCTCACTTGCTGAGGTATCGAAGCAAATCCAGAGAAGTGTCAGGCAGTCTTAAATATACGAAACCCAAAGACAGTCAAGGAGGTCCAACAACTAACCGGCTGACTTGCAGCATTAGTCAGATTTCTGCCTCTGATAGCCCACAGATCACATCATTTTTTCAAAAATCTAAGGAAACAACAGGAGTTTAACTGGACCGAAGAATGTGAAAAAGCTTTCACTGAGCTCAAGGCCATACTTTCAGCTCTCCCAATCCTCCAAACTCCAGAAGCTGGTAAACCACTCTATCTATACCTATCCATCACTGACCATGCTATCAGCTCTGTACTGGTAACAGAAACAGAAAAACAACAACACCCAGTATACTTCGTCAGCAAATCACTCCAGAATGCCGAGACTCGCTATCCAAAGCTGGAAAAATTGGCTTTAGCCCTAGCCATAACGGCCAGGTGCCTGTGACACAACTTTTAAAGCCATACCATCATGGTCAGAATGGAGCAACCCTTAAGACAAATACTGGCTAAGCCAGACCTAGTAGGGAGACTAATTAAATGGTCGATCGAGTTGTCAGAATACGACATTCAATACCAATCCAGACGGGCCATCAAGTCACAAGCACTAGCCGACTTCATTGCAGAACTCACTGCAGAAGAGCAAACTCCCGAAGATAGCATATGGATATTATACATTGACGGAGCCTCAAACAGCAAAGGCTCTGGAGTAGGGATACTCCTTGAAGGCGATCATGGGGCAGAATTTGAACCATCACTACAATTCACTTTCCACGCAAGCAACAAGCAAGCCGAGTACGAAGCTTTAATAGCAGGCCTGCGACTAGCTCAAACCATGGGCATCACTCGAATAAACGTCAAATGCGATTCCCTACTGGTAGTACAACAAGTAACAGGTAACTTCCTGGTAAAACATCCGCTATTAGAAAAGTATAACACCACAGTCAACACTCTTATTAGCACTTTTCAGAAATTAAATATTTCCCATATACCTCGTGAGGATAATGATAGAGCGGACATCCTTTCAAAATAAGCAACAACGAGAAGTCAAAAAATACCACCCATATTATCTCAACTAACACTAGATGAACCCAGTATCATGCTAACAACAATTTCGAGTATCTTGTAGGAAGACGACTGGAGGTCACCTTTCATAACATACTTGAGAACAGGGATCGTCCCAAACAGCGTTCAAAATCATAGGAAATTCAAAAGAGGAGCAAGCTTCTACACAATGCTTGGAACCAAATTATACAAAAAATGATTCACAAGACCCCTCCTAAGATGCCTAAACACGGCAGAAGCCAACCTGGCAATAGATGAAGTCCACGAAGGAGTCTGTGGAACACACATTAGCGGCCGAAGTCTGGCTGCCAAAATTTTCCGAGCAGGCTACTATTGGCCGACGTTACAACAAGACTGCATGCACAAAGTTAAACACTGTGACCACTATCAACGCCATGCACCGATCATTCATAACCCAGCCGAGCAGTTACACACATCCGAGATAAGCTGGCCATTCAACAAGTGGGGGCTAGATATCATCGGACCCTTTCCACCCGCTCCAGGCCAAGTTAAGTTTTTAATTGTCGCCATAGATTACTTTAAAAAATAGATAGAGGCTATACCACTGGCAAAAATCACTTCCAAAAACATGATTTCTTTCATGTCGAAAAACATACTATGCCATTTTGGTATTCATCAATTCATTTTTACCGACAACGGTAGACAATTTATAGATCACAAGTTCACAAATTTTTTACAAAATTTCAAAATAGTTCAACATTTTTCCTCTATCGAACACCCACAAACTAACGACCTAGCTGAAGCCGCCAATAAGATCATCTTGCAGGGCATCAAAAAGAAGCTCGACGACTCAAAAGGAGAATGGGCCGAACTTATTCCCGAAGTACTATGGAGCTATAACACAACCGAACAATCAGCAACAAAGGAAACACCATTCAGGCTAGTCTACGGAAGCAAGGCAATGATACCAATTGAGGTATCCCTACAAAACGCTAGAACTACAAACACAAGTGAAAGCGATAATGCCCAAAGTAGAAGAGACGAACTCGACCTCGTAGAGGAAACTCGGGACAAATCCACGCTACAACAAATGGCGGCAAGACGAGCTATAGCTCAGAAATACAATAGGAAGCTCAAACAAAGAACATTCTCAGAAGGAGACCTCGTACTAAGAAAAGTCGAAGACATAATAAAGCCACAAGGACATGGCAAGCTAAGCGCAAATTAGGAAGGACCATTCAGGGTACAGAAAGTCGTCGGCATGGGCGCATACAAATTACAAAGACTCGACGGAGCTATACTACCAAACACTTGGAATATAGCCTCTCTCAAAATGTACTACAGCTAGTCTATAAGTCGGACATGGTGATGCACTCTTTTTCCTACTACCAGATTTTATCCCTAAGTAGGGTTTTGTTGGAGAGGTTTTAATGAGGCACACCACCCCGCATCCTCTTCAATCATTTATAATGCAAACTAATAAACACAACTGCTCACATCCTGTCTCCCATACTATTTGCATTGCTATATTCAAACAATACTAAACTTCCGACGCACTCAGACTATCGCAAAACAAATCAAACATCAAACAAGCTCATCAACTCCAGATCCAACCTTGTCAAACTTCCTCAAACCAAAAGCGTATAACACAAAACATACATAATCGATCGATTGAACTCAGTTCCACAAACACTATACATCAAACTTTACAAAAAAGTACAAACTTTTGCACTCTACTCAAAATCTCTAAATCATCCGATTCTCAAAAACAAACAAATATCAAATAAGCCAAGACTTTCATTAACAAAACCAACCACCATATTTGTTTAAACAACAAGACTAGAAGTTCATAATAAAAAACAATTATAAGTCAAACAAAGTCATAATACTCACTACAACTTTGCAAGGATCCATTCTCGAGAGATCAGCAGTAGGAGCAAGAAATTTGGCCTGCTCAACAGCCCTCTCAAATCTGGCCGAAAACATCTCCAAACCATGCTCCTCTTCTTCGGCCTCAACCTGCTTCTTCTCCGTTCCAAGCACTATTTGCATTTTTACCCTTCAGTTCCTTCTCAGATTTCTCACAGGCTGTCAATTTTTCTTGGAGAACATTCACCAAATCAAGGGCATCACGAAGCTTACCAGACTTTTCCACATTCTCTTGCTTAAGCTGAGTCAGAGAAGCTCTATCAAAGGCATCCCGAGCATGTTTAAGCTCCTGAGTCCGACCTATACACATCAAACGGACTCCAAGAACCTAAACAACACAAACACAATCTCAATCAGGCGAACAATATAGAGGAAGATTAAAATTACACAACACTTAAACAAATACCTGCAAAAATTGAGCCACCCCAACATCACCAATGTCATGAACAATCTTCACATCAGAAGGGTTCTGGGAACGCTCATAAGCAACAGTAGAATAATCGAAACGTTCCCCCCACACAGATGTTAGGTCTTCATTTTCCATGACGCCATGCAGCGCCCTCTGATTATCAACAAATCGTTTCACCTGTTCCAAGTCAACACCCTTCCGACCGAGAACGTCCTCGGCCCCATCAGTTCCCCTCTCTTTCCTCTCCACCTTTTTTCTTTTATAGCTAACTTTCTTCACCGAAGAATCCTGGTTCACCTCGGCACCCACCTCAGCAGCAGCCTGACTACTAGAACCTTGCCTCTCAATATTCTTCGAACGGAAGAACACACGCAAGCTCGTCGAAGTCACCTTAGGTTCCTTTTCCACTACAAAAACACAAGACAGTCAAAAGACCACGTAACCACAAAATACCATCACAAAAAGAACAATGAAACAATCACTTACCTATATACTCAGACAACGCATCTTTATCAGACTCAAGATCAAGCATATCCACAACAGAAAATAGAGAAGAATATGTACATTATTCACTAAAAACTCAACCATCATTTCGTTTTCATACTCCATCACATCCATACCTAGAATCTGTCTAGGCCTCGGAATCCAAAACAAAGGGAACTTCTCTAACAAGCAGTGATCAACATACCAAGGAAAATCACCCTCAACCACCCCAATTTTTAAAAACATAGACTTAAATCCTTTGAATGAAGAACGATAGAGACTGAAAATCGCCCGCCCAGGAGCACTAGCAAGGTTTAGCCAACACCCCGTCTTCACGCCCTTACATTGAAACAAAGCAAAAAATACCTCTAATGATGGTTCCACCTCCAACACACCCATCAAAATCTCAAATGCCCTAACAAACGCCCAGGAATTCGGATGTAGTTGCGAGGGAGCACACTTCAATTGCATCAAAACCCCACACTCAAAATAAGAAAATGGAAACCTAACCCCTAATTCAACAAATACAACACTATACATATAAAAGTACTCAAAACCCTCACCCCGATGACAAACCCGATCGCCAGCATTGCATGGAATAAACCTAAGGCTTATCTCACCCCCTTCCTTTCCCAGGACGACGGCGAACCGAACTGAGATACGCTAAGCTCATCATCAAAACTCGAAGCCCAACCCTTCACTGAATCAGCAACCCACCCATACGGATTGATAGGATTCCACACAAAAACCTCTTCTACAATCTTATCTGTCGTTGCAACCAACTCTTTTTTCCTCTTACCCATAACCCTCTTATCAGTCATTACACCTTTCCTTTTATCCATCAGATAATTCGAAGCAGAGGTAGAAGAAAAGAAACGAAATCAAAAGGCAAAATTGTCTCTAACCTTTTTTGCTCATTTCGGAAAGCATGCAAGGATGAAAAAGATCAAAAGCGGTAAACCAAAAGTCCAGCAACTTTCCCAGCCCACTAAACCACACGCCCAAGTAAAAAAAATCAAAACCATTAAATCAAATTAAAATCGTCAATCACGATTACCAACCCCATCATCAACGGTTCTGATCGACAACCCTCCCCATTTCCAACACACAATTATCGCACACATCTCCCAACACTCTCTCCCAAAGCAATTAATTTACCGCTTAAATATTCAATCTTGCCAAGTTTTTCAAAACAAAATTCACGCGAGCAAACAAGTCGGCCTTGGGGGCTACCACTATACTCAGTTCCGAGCTATACGTAAGCTCGACCTATTATAACTTGGCCTTGAAAAACAGGTCAAGTTTGGGGACTATGATCCGTTACCTAAACCTTGGCCCACAACAAAATAACAATCTCGAAACCTAGTATAGCTGGCAGAGACAATTTCTCTAAGATAACCACCCCACTAAGGCAATCACTGTCCCGATAAACCCGGACAACGGCCAGGATAAACTCCATCCAAACCGCAACAGAGATACGGATAACAAACCTGATCCAGGTAACAAACCTTTCGAATAACTCACTATAAGTGCCAACGGGTCACTAATCTACAGGTATGCAGTTCACTCTGATTCCCACTCTAAACTCTCTCATATTCATACTTACTTGAGCGTTGGAGTCTCTTTGCAGGTACCCAACACCGCCTCCCCACAAGAAAACAACGTTCCACACTCTTTGCCTCGAGGAAAGCCAGTTCAAGCATTAGCAGAACGAGTTATACCTCGGAGTTCACTTTCACACAGAAACATCTCCTATAAATAGTAAATAGTAAAAATGGTTGAAACATGGTTGCAATAATCTTTAATAGTTGAGATAAAGGCAAATAATTTATGTCTTCAAATTTCAAGTCGGAAGTTTAGTATATAATTAATTTAAATGATGTATTAGTTTAAATTTTTGGAATAAGTATTTTTATGATACAGTATTAAAATTTTTATGTATTTTTAATATATTATAATTGATAATAAAATATATAAAAATAAAATTAAATATTTTTGTAGTAGGTTAAAATATTATAATAAATGAAATTTATTACAATAAACACAAATATGTATTTATATCTTTTTAAAATTTAATTTATATATAACTATAATGATTATTAATTTTTTTTCAAATGGATTGAAGTGTTTGTTGTTTAACTTTAATTCATATAATAAAAGCTATATATATACACACACATGCAGATTCCTTTGGCCTGATTTTGTGTGTGTGTGTATGTGGAACATTTTTCATTTCTTTTCCCCCTCTAACCCGTTGCTTAAATATAAAAGGTGAATTAAACTTGAGAGCATATTATTCTTTTTGTCCTTGCAAACATATGGAGATTCTTTAGATATTTGGGTTTGTGTGTACGTGTCCGTGTCCATAATTCCATATACTGATATACACGTTTGATTTGACGATTTAATTAATTATGATTAATTACAACAATAATAATAAAGTCTTGTCCTACTAAGTGAAGTCAACTACATAAATTAAACAACATTATTGTGTTCTGTCATATATTATGTCTACAAAGAGACTGTTTATATGTAGATCTTATTTGACCACTTTATAAATGATTTTCTTAAATCTTCTTCTACTTTTTGTTTTTTATCCATCTTCTATTTTATCCATCTTCTAATTGAATGTTCTATCAGTCTTTTCAAATGTCCAAACCACCTGAATATATTATAGTTCAAAACTAAAGATATGGTACCACATGAAATATTCAGAAATACTTGAATTTTGGAGAGTGACATAAACTTTACTGTATATACACGCATGGAATTGTCTTTTTCTTTATTTATTTGGCTTGGCTATAATATGTTTATATAAATCTGTCACTCCCAATATATATACACCTGAGAACATAACCTCGGGACCTGTGGGTTCATTATTGAAGCACTCATGCATAATAGAACGTATATATTGCCATATTGGGACCAATTTCAATAAAAATAATGATAATAATAATAACGCATATGCATGAATGGTCTATTTAGGGTAACGTATATACGACGGTATTGATTTGAGATGACATGTAATGTGAGTTTTAATTTCCACATTTTCTTTATGGTGCTGTTCAGAAATAACATTTTCATTTTTCCACAAATATCGTATTCACATTCAAATGAAGATCAATAAGGGATGAGATAAACCAGAAAAATTTTTTATGTCGTGGACATGCATGACCACATGAATTATATATCCAATTTCAGACCTACATATATTATTGGTCCCCAAGATATGAAGTGGCAAATTAAGCTTAATTTGTTTTTTTTTTTGTTCTAAAATTATATTTTCATATTAGTCTCCTTCTAGGAATTACTTTAATTTCGACCCTGATTAAGCCAATCTGTATGTGCTGTCTACGGAATACACACTAATTTATTTATTTATCAAAGTTTTCTAGAAGTAGCCAACTTACATTAGTTAGCTGATACCACTTTGGGGATTAGGAATTTTTCTCCATTTTTTGTTGTAATCAGAAAAGGATAAGTTCTCTAGAAGTGCCTATTTTGTAAATTAATATAACATTATTTTTTTCGTCATGAATTAATGGCTGATAATAATTTGCTCCAAGTAAAATAGGAAGTGCATGACTTCGTTAAAAATGATCTGTTACGGGAGAGATTATAATAAATAATAATTATGTTAGTTATATGTTAAAATTAGTTATATATATATATATATATATATATATATATATATATATATATATATTTTAGTGGCGGAATTTGAAATAAAATTTTGGGATCAGATAAAAGATAATTGTCAATATGTTTTTATATAAAGTTCATTTAAGATAAATTTGTCTAACTTTATCTCTCTAGTTTGAGTGATATTGTCAAATTTAAAACCGTTTTTTAGGATATTGTTTCAAAAAATTAAGATCAAATTCATCAAATATAAAAAACTATCTACAAGTGTTGATATTATAAAAGTTATATATTTTTCTTTTTAAATATTAGCATTCCTCTTAAAAAATACACCAATTTTTTGATTTTTTTATTATTATTTTATATAAAAATTTGAATATATATGCTGTAAAATATGTAAAGAAGAAGTTAGAAAGACAAATATTAAAATTTATAATATTTATTGAATATTTTTTATCAATTTATACAAATACAATAATATTAATATTTATTAAATATTTTATTATTTTTTATCATATAAAAAATTAAATTAAATAAATAGTAAAATATAAAATAATATTAAATTAAATAAATAAAAAATATCTAATTTTTTATATTTGAACTTAAAGATAGAAGGAGTATTATTTATTGAACTTATTGAGTACTTTAAGTCATAATAAAGTATTTAAGTCAATTAGACTATTTTTTATCTTTTAAAAAAATACTACTAATTTTTTTATAAAAAGTTTGGGGGTCATAGCCTCCCTTGTCTAAATTAAGCTCCGCCACTGTTTATATATAAATATATTAATAGTTGATTTTAGTAACTGATTTTAGTATATAATTTTAAATAAATAAAATAAATTAATTACTCTTTTATTATTTAAAATAATGTTCTTAAAATTAGTTCAAAATAGTCGATTGAATTACAGACCAATAAAAATATCAGTTTGGCTAATAAGTATAATTATTTGTGTCAAAAATCATGGTTGAATTAACTATTAAATCGACTGAAAATTTTTCAGTCAAACTGAATTAGAATTCGATCAATTTTCACAATTTGAAACAAAATAAATAATAAAATTTATCCAATTAAATTGAACCGAAACCTAGTTAATTTTCACCATTTAAAGCAAAACGACAAAAATTATCCAATTAAATTGAATCAGGACCCAACTAATTTTCATAGTTTGAGGCAAAAGATATGCCATTTTATTAATAAAATTAAAAGAAATTAACATGAACCTAATTTAATTTTTCCTAAGCTGCAGTCAACATTTCCTTCTTCTCAAGTATTCCTCCCTTACTCCCTCACCAAAAGAAAAATCAAATTATAAAATAGTTATTTTGATTAAATTAATAAATTAATAAATCAGATACTTCAAACAGTTAGATAATTGATTTAATTTTTAGAATCTTGATTTAAAGTGATCCTAAATTAATGAATAAAAGAGAATAAAAAATAATAAAATAATATTAAATAATTATTGTTATAGAGAATAATATGGTAATTTTATTTTCAACTTCTATCACTCTATCTCTAACATTTGTTTAAGTCTTTAAGAACGGACAAGAAGTATACGGTAAGTTTTAATTTGCTCTAATTAAGTCATCAATAGTTTTTGCAGTCTTAAGTTTTTTTTTTTTCAAAAGTTAGGAATAATCATTTAAAATTTTTGGTACATTTTAAGAAACACGTTGAAAATTGACGAGAAAACACGATAATTATCGAGATCATAGACTACAACAATTTCGGCAGATAGCGGCAGAAATTTTGCGACAGTTTTATAAAATTATCACAAAATGAATAATTGTAGCGCATATCGCAGTGATTAGGAGTGAAACTGCAATCAGCCTAGTATTTAGCGGCGATTTTCTTAGAACCGCCGCAATATATAACGGGTGAATTATCATTTTACATTTTACAGTAGTTTTCTTCCAATCACCGCAAAATATGTATAACCACATATTTCACATATTTCAATATTTTTTTAATAATAACCATCTAGGTATAATCTAGTTAAATTAATATTACCTTTTTAAACTACATATGTTTAAATCATTATTAGTTAAACTCGTAACACTTTTTCTAGATTCGTTTTACGTAAAAAAGTTCACAAGTTATATATGTTAACTCATGTGGAACAAATTTACCAACAAGATTTTTTCGTTTACTTTATTATCATTTAAATTTGCATTCAAATATAAATATAAAAGAATTTAAAAAAATAAATTATAAAAAATAAATTATCTTAAGTTATTTAACATGTAAAATGTATAAAATATACAAATTTAAATTAAAAATAATATTAAAAAATTTTAAATTAGTATTATGTGTAACAAAATAAATTAAAAAATTTACCAATATTATTTAAAGATTAGCTATCTATAAACATTATTGAATTTATTTATTTTTTTAATATAGTAATGTTTATATTTTTATTTTTTCTAATATTTTTAGGAAATTAATATTCATGATTTTAAATTGTTAATTTGAAATAAAAAATAAAAATTTTAATAAATAATAAATTATTAATAAATAAAAATAAAATTTTTATAAGTTATTTAATTGTTTAATGTTTAGAATAATAAAATTTAAATTAATTTAAGTATAATACTAAAATTGTAAGACCCAAGACTTTTGAAAAGTTCTATTTTGAACCAATCTCAAATTATATATTTATTTATAGTTTTAATTTCAGAAATGATTTTTATTGAAAATAATTAAAGAAAATTAATTGGACTTGAAATAAATTAAGGTTTTTTTATCCAAACTCTATACTTATGGATTATTTTCCTATTTATGATTTAAAGTTCTAGAAATTCGAAAATAATGAAGTTTGGCTATTTAAATTAGAATTTTGTCTAACTTTATAATTATTGAATTATTCACATGACTTATGAATTTGAATTATCTGAGATACGAGGTTCCCTGGATAAAGTACCATGGCTTGCCACCACGTGTACCAGGTTGAAAACTCGATATTCTGTTGACCCTACGATGTAAGTGTGACCGGCACTATATAAATTCCCGGGAATGTTACCCCCATTGAGCAATATTGATTATTTGAGAAAAAGTTATGCATAGACTCTTGGGGATGCACGTCGTGGGACACTCTAAGTACAATTCAGACTTGTCAGGTTGGCTGGATAACTGACAGATCAGCCTCATCAGCCGGAAGCGTGACTTCTGATAGTGAGGGTGTTACATTATGGTATCAGAGCAGTTCTTCCTGTAGAGCCTGAGGAATGGACTGATTATGCTTCAATTGCATACACTGAGCGTCTGTCATGTAATAGGTCTCGTTCAGATAATGAGAATTAGAGTTTTATTCACATGACGGTCTATTGATTAGTGCCATTAGTCTTGCATTGCATAATTCTTGGTATTAAGTTTGGCAGGCTTAACACTAGTGAATTATGTACATGAAAGCACCAATGAGTTATCATAGACATTATGCGAGTTATAGAAAATGCGAATCGCGGGTTTTGGGATCGTTAGGAGTTAATTCTTGATGCTATTCGGTTAGGTATCTTGAACTCTGTGAATATCATGTATCTTGTTCCTGCTGGTATGCTCTAAGGTTTTTCTTTGCGATTCTTTTCTTGGAAAGTGATCGGATTATCTTTCAATCCTGCCCTCTTGTTCACGTGCGTTCTTGTTTGATCCTAACTACATATGTTTGCTTAAAATCCTTGGTGTATTTACCTTCTTTATTTGGGCACTTCCTCTTGAGTTATGTATTCTTAGATATACATTTGAATATGTTTTGATGCAGTATACCTTTTTAAGTTCTTATTCCGAGTGATTTAGTTTTTCTCTTATTTGACGATAATTACAACCATTCTTCAAATCTTAACAAAACCGCTTTTGATTTGATATATATAAACTCTATATAAACTTGGAAGTTCCTTATAGAATTTAAAATTAATTATTTTCAATACCTCGCTTGTTTATTCACTGATTTATGGAAATATATTTACTTTAAATACAATTTGATTTTCTAACAACTGTATTATAGTTTTACGAATGTCTTTATTTGATTATGTATTTAAGTATTTTTCAAAAGAAAGATTTTTGTCTCTTTTTTGTTGATTTTCATTTGACAAAGTTATTTTAAAGTTCGCATGCACTATTTTAAATCAAGTTTTGAAAAGCTTCCTTATTTAGCGGAAATCTGTTTGTTTGTAATACACCACTTATTTTTCTTTATGAATTTTATACCCTTTGATTCAAGCTTGAATTTGTTTTAGTATAAAGAATGATCTCAAAATTTTTTTTTTTAAAAAAAATATTGTCATTGACCTGAGGGGTCTTTATTTCTCGACTTTGTATTCTATTTCAGTTGAAACTTGTTTCGATCAATATATTATCTTTTCTTTTATTCTTTCTAACAAAATTTTCTGAATTAGATTCTTTCTTAAGATATGATTTGACTCTTTAGTTTCATATTTTACATTTTATGTGTATTCTACTCTGACCATATTCATTAGCTATCTTGTAGATTCTCGATATCACGGTTTCTAATTTTGTGTTTCTATACATGGAAAACATAATTTCTCGATAAGTTTCGAACTCGTTTTACTACACCATACCTTATGGCATTCTTTTGAAATTCTGTTTGGATCTTTCTGAAGTTGATTGATGCGTCCTTTGTCTGATTTTATTCACAATCAATTTTTGAATTTTTATGAGAATCGTTTCTACTTTTACATGCACTTCTTTACATAAACTTCAAAATTTCCTTATATGGGTTAAACCTACATATTTGCAATATACGTCTACTCTTTTACTGATTTATAAAAGATTTCACTTTTGATTCTTTACTTAAATGTAACTTGATTCTTACCGACTTTGTTGCCGTTTTATGCGTATCTTTGTTGGTTATGTACTTAAATATCTTCCAAGACTCTTGAAGAAAGACTTTTGTTCTTATTCCAAATAACCATTTATTTTACAACCCTCACATAACTTATTTCAACTTGAATATGTTCTGCTGTAACGCAAACATTTATATTCTTCTTGGTTCTTCTAAAACAAACAAATGATTAATTCATATCTTTTCTTTTTCAAAGATAAAATAATTCCTTTTTATGTTTTTCCATTTCTCTGTGGACATGTTATTCGGTTATGTTCTTAAACATTCTTTTGAATTTGGTAAACGACGCCATTGACTTTGAACATTTTTCTCTTGTAAATCTTATACCTTGATTCAGCTTGACTTTAATTTTGATAGAAGTAAAATTTTTCTCTTATTGTCTTTATTGAAGTTCTTTAAAATCTCAATGCGTTTGCTTCTTATTTGTAAACTGATGCTTGAATCTTTAAGAACGTCTATCCTTGTCATTATACTTCTCTTTAACACAACGTTGGAATTATTTTGAGTACGATACCGACCCTTGAATTTTGGAAAATGTAAAGTGCCCCTTTTTATAACGTTATATTGGCTTATGTGTTCTAAATTGTACCATTCAATTTGATGTGTCGTTCCTCCTTCTCTTTTCTTGAGGTGTAATTTAAATTTCCTTGCCTCACCATTTGCACCTTACGTATATCTTGATATGCTCACACTTCTAACTATGTTAAGGCTCTGGCAACACAGCTATTGATTCTATATTCCTCCACAAACTATGAAACCCCCGTGACTTCTGATAATGAGGGTGTTACATTAAGTTCATATCTCAACATTCTCAACATTCTCAACATCATAATCATTCATCAATCCAAAACATAACTTTTCCTTTGATAAATGAAGTAATCTCAAATCATATAATACTTAAAATTAAACCTTTTAAAATAACTTCTTCAAATGAAGCTTCTAGTTTTATAAAATTTCGTCAGCATCTCCTTTAAAACTCGGATTCTGCCACCCTTTTCGGGTCCCATCCAAACATTTCTCAAATCCTTTCTCAACAATTTCCAAATCTCAATCACTTTCTAAAACTCAACCAATTCCAGAATCAAAGTATTACCAATTCCAATAATAAAACTCTTTTAAAAATCAAACTAGCTCAAGTATTAAATTATTTATAAAATCAGACCGACTCAAAATCAAACCGCTTTAACTTCAAACCAAGAAAAATCACTTTTCATAATAATCAAGTAAATGACTTTTCAAATCCATTTCTTATCAACAACTGTACTTCACTCAAGCAATCAAACACCCAATAATTCAGTCCAACAAACCATCACTTTCACAAGACAAGTATAATCACAAAAATATATCTTTTTACATCAATATCTATTTATCACAACTCTGTAATGTAAATTAGATTCTAAGAAAAACCCCTTAGTCCTTTAGGACACGTTTAGTGAACGCAAAAGATGTACAATGTCACAGAGAGTTGTGAAACCTTATTTTACGTGAAAGAGTTTTGTTGGTGTGGGACTTATGACCAGTAGTAAGGTTTGTAAAGTGTTTGACAAAGTCGAGAACCTTTGGATGGGTTGCTCAATGAAATACGATTTAGAATGGAAGAGATAAGTTAAGTTAAAGTTTGAATAATTGAATCTCTGAAGTTGGTATGAGATTAGTATGCAAACATTAAGCACATCGTTTTAACCTCAACTAGTTTTATAACCTTTTGCCGCCTTGTTTTACCATCACATATTTGAAACATATCATCTTGTACATCAAGCCATCTTGTAACTTCTGTTTTGCATCACACTTATATCATTTATAACTTTATGCCATATGAAAATTCTGGTATTTGAAACTATATGTATATATATTGAGGACTTTTTGCTATTTCTTTAAATAAGTTCAAGAGTGAAGTAATATGAAAATATTTTTATTTTGTATCAATTTTCGAGGACAAAAATTTTTATAAGGTGGGTAGGATGTAAGACCCAAGACTTTTGAAAATTTCTATTTTGAACCAATCTCCAATTATATATTTATTTATAGTTTTAATTTCAGAAATGATTTTTATTAAAAATAATTAAAGGCAATTAATTGGACTTGAAATAAATTAAGGTTTTTTTATCCAAACTCTATACTTATGGATTATTTTCCTATTTATAATTTAAAGTTCTAGAAATTCGAAAATAATGAAGTTTGGCTATTTAAATTAGAATTTTGTCTAACTTTATAATTATTGAATTATTCACATGGCTTATGAATTTGAATTATCTGAGATACGAAGTTCCCTGGATAAAGTACCATGGCTTGCCACCACGTGTACCAGGTTGAAAACTCGATACTCTGTTGACCCTACGATGTAAGTGTGACCGGGCACTATATAAATTCCTGGGAATGTTACCCCCATTGAGCAATATTGATTATTTGAGAAAAAGATATGCATAGACTCTTGGGGATGCACGTCAGGGGACAGTCTAAGTACAATTCAGACTTGTCAGGTTGGCTGGATAACCGACAGATCAACCTCATCAGCCGGAAGCGTGACTTCTGATAGTGAGGGTGTTACAAAAATCATTACATTGTTATTATATGTAACAATCAAGATAAAAACTTATAAATATTTGTAAATTTATTTATTTTTGAATCTTATTTAATTTGAAGCAGATATAAAAATTAAAATTTAAAGAACTCTTTTATAAACATAATTTTAATTGCTAAAATTTTTTTTCTTAGTTTTATATTCAATATCTTAAATCATTTTTAGTTTCATTATTCTTTCAAAATTTTTAATTTTTATTTTCATTATTTTTTTACCATTTTCTATACACATATTAATAATTATATTTTTTATTAAGTAAAATAAAAAGAGAGAGAGTACTACATGTACTTCGTAGAACAAGAAAAAATAATGACAATATAGGTAGAAGTTATGTGTAAAATAAAAAAGTAACATTACGAAAAAAAGAAAAATTAACTGATCCTTACATTTCTTATCATATTTTAAGATGATAGTTATATTAGTCACTATTTATTAATAAGATTAAAATGGAAAAACAAAAATTAAATAAGGAGAAAACTGTGGTTTGAGAAAGAAAAAATTAAATAAAGAGATTATTTTAAATAATTTTTATAATTTGCAAAAATAATTATACCATAATTAGAGTCAAAGTTAGACTTTTGGGGTATAAGTGAAGACCCAGAAATTTTGGAAAATGTTATTATGACCTAATTTTAGTTTATTTATTCATTAAAGATTCTATTTTCAAAAATTATTTTATTAAAAATAATTAAATCAAGTTTTAATAATTAAAATAGAAATTTTACTTAATTTTATAATTATTGAATAATTTCTATATTTAAACTATAAAGTTTAGTAATTATAAAAGAATAAGAATTTTATATGACTTAATTTAAATAATTGAGATTTTAGAATTTAATATTTTAACTTTTATAAGCAAAGAAAATTAATTATATTATCTCTAATTTTAAATTAAAATACTTGATTAAAAGTTAATTAGCAAATTAATAACTAAATAACACTATTAAAGTAATTTTAAGGGATTAGATTAGATTTCAAATTTATACATTATACTCTACTTTTTATTAAAAATTACCCTAATCTATTAACCCTAAATCCCCAAATTAGAACCCTAAGTTCACTACCCTCATCCTCACCCATACACCTCACCGCCACTCACCCTTTACCCCACCCCATTCCCTTTTCAAAAAAAAAAAACACAACACTCAGCAGCGCTAACAAACCAAAGAAAGAAAAAAAAGAAAAGAGAAATAGAAAGGAATGAAGAAACAAAAGGGGGAAACACGAAAGGAGGGAAGAGAGGGAGAAACCGAGATAGAGAAGAGAAAGGGGGAAGGGGGATGCGCTGTCGCTGGTGAACCTCACCAACGCCGTGTGTTCTAATACAAAATCACAATCCTCATTTTTCATCAGAGTTTCCAATCTCTCTTTCATACTACGCTCCTCACTTGATTCTCTACGAGTGACCATGGTTGTATCTAGAATATTCAAACACTGGGAGGCTAATCGATTTACTACCTCAGTCAAGGTAGCCATGAGTTCTAGTACCTTCTTATTCATCTCTTCTTGCCCTTGAAGAAGTACACCAAGGGTTTCATTCGTCAAAAATTAGGGTGGATATGAGGGTTCATTATTTGGGAGGAAGGGTTCATGATAAGAAGGTGGTTTATTTTGATAAAGATATGGAGATGGTGTATATTGAGGTGGTGGTTCTTGGGAGTAATTGTGTTGGAATGGTGGTGGTTCTATGTATGGTTCGTATGGTTCATATGGTGGATAAGGGTTAGGGTCATATAGAGGTGAATGGTGGAAAGGGGCTTGTGAGTATGGTGGTTCAAAATTATGTTGAGAAGGTGGTCCATAGGCATGTGGTGGTGGTTGGTGGCACGTACAACAAGGACTACCACATCCATTCGATTGATATGCATTAGGATTGGAGTTAGACCTATATGAGACCGGAGGAGGTTGTTGCCAAGAAGGTTGTCCATAAGCTTGTGGCTCCTCCCAACCTTGATTGTTCCATCCTTGATGCATATCCTCATTGTAGCTTTCATTTCCTACAACATAATTTGAGCCAAACTCATAGCCAAATGGGTATGAATTCATGGTAACAAAAGAAAATAAAAACAAAAACTAATAAAAATAAGCAACAAAGTCCTAAAACTAACAAAAACTAACAAACAAGCAAAAAGAAAATATTTACAATAACCAATAATAAGGCACACGTTTGCAATTCTCCGGCAACGGCGCCATTTTGATGAATGGATTTTTGTGTGGTAAAGAATTTCACAATAAATTCTCGTTGCAAGTATAGTTTCTAAACCAACAATAATTCTTTCATACAAAAATTTGTTGTCACAAGTAACAAACCACTAAAAATAATAACCAAAGTATTCAAACCTCGGATCGTCTCTCAAAGAAATTGCAGGGAACTGTTCT
Source organism: Arachis hypogaea (assembly GCF_003086295.3). Lineage (NCBI taxonomy): Eukaryota > Viridiplantae > Streptophyta > Magnoliopsida > Fabales > Fabaceae > Arachis > Arachis hypogaea. The sequence goes on along the minus strand of NC_092037.1, from coordinate 90,170,647 downwards.
TGTTATTGGCTATGAAGTATCTTTGGGGTTTTAAAATAGGAAACAAGAAAAGTAAATTGCAAGAATTAAACTAACAACTAGAAAAGCTCTTGGCAAGGAATGAGAACTAGAAGTCCTATCCTCATTATCATCCTCAATTGTGACAAAGAATTATCCATTGCTCCCACTTAGTTAACCTCTAACTATGAAGGAAAGTCAAGTGGATGAATCAATTTGATTCCTCAAGTCCTAGTCAAATCCTAAGGAAAGACTAGCTTTAGTGGAATTCAAATCAATTAGCAACTTCTAATTATCAATCAACAAAGGAGTTTGATAACTCAAGAGTCACCAATTACTCAACCAAAGCCAAGAGGAGATAAGTCTAATCTAGAATCCAACCAAACATTTTCTCAAACACTTGGAAAGCACAAAATAAAAATATAGAAAATTAATAAGAGAATATTAAATCTAAACAACCAATTGCAAACATAAATGACTAACAATTAAAGAGAGTAACAATAAACATAGAGAACGTAAATATCATTAAAAGAAACCAAACGTAACAAGAGATCATAAACATAAAAGTGGTGGAAAAGGGAAATTAACAAGAGAAGAAGATAAACTAAAGTAATGGAATAAATAAAAGTAGAAAAAAACTAAATTAAATGAACATTGAACCTGAATTTGAGAAGAAATAAATCTAAAACTAGGATAAACCCTAAAACCTAGAGATAGAGAGAGGAGAGAGCCTTTCTCTCTAAAAACTACATCTAAAATCTAAAATTATGTGAATGAGAAGTGTAAGCTTGATTCTCCACTCTGCAGCCTCTAATCTCTGTTTTTGGGCTAAAAACTGGGACAAAAACAGCACGTGGCTCTGTCACGCATACGCATCGCTTGTCTGCCGCACTATCCACGCGTACGCATTGCCTAACAGCAAGGCAAATATGGTAAATTGCAAATGATTTCGAAACCCCGGATGTTAGCTTTTCAATGCAACTAAAACCGCCTCATTTGGACCTGTGTAGCTCAAGTTATGTCTGATTTAGTACAAAGAGGTCAGGCTTGACAGCTTTGCAATTCCTTCAATTTCTTGTATTCCTTCCACTTTTGCATGCTTCCTTTCCATTCTCTAAGCCATTCTTGCCCTATAAACCCTGAAAACACTTAACACACATATCAAGGCATCAAATGGTAATAAGAGAGGATTAAAATTAGCAAATTTAGGGTCAAAGAAGCATGTTTTCAATCATAGCACAAAATTAGGAAGAAAAATGTAAAACATACGATTTCTATGAATAAGTGTGAGAATAGTGGATAAAATCCACTAATTTAAGCACAAGATAATTCGTAAAATAGTGGTTTATCACCGCGACTGACAAGGAAGAGAGAGAGAGATTGACGGAAGGCTCAATACATCACAGAGAGGGAGGCTTCGCCCTCTATGCCCAACCGCCGTTGCTCTACGATCGTCACCGGCGTTCATGCCGCTGCCATTCCTCGTGCTGCCAAGCCACCGTCACAAAGAGAGAAGGGTGCCGCAGAGGAAGCGCGCGAGCCAGAGAGAGAAAACTCGAGCCAAGGAGCGCGATAGGAAGTCGCCGACACACTGCCATCCTTTGTCGCCGCCGCCGCGTCGCCATAGCCACCATGAAGCTCATCGTCATCGTCAAACCTAGCAACGGAGAAACCAGGGGAAGATGAGAGGGAAGGTCGCATGGTGGGTGGTCACTGCTAAGCGGCCGCTGTTGTTGCTGTTTTTTGCTGCGGTTCTATTGCCGGGGTCCACTTTTATTGTTGCTAAGGTCTTCCGTTATCATCGGAGACGCTACAGATACTACTGCCGCTTTATTTCCATGTTTTTCCTTTATTACAGTAAGCACCTCTATTCTGAAATCCTCATAGCTAGTGTATATGTGTTATATTATGAGTTTGGTGAAAATCCTAATATTTTAGTAACGTAGGGTCGAGTCCTGGTTATTACAAGTCGCGATTGAAGCTGTCGCTGCTGCGGGCGGGAAGGAGAAAGAGTCTTGTCACGTTGTTGAGTCACGATCGAGGTAGGGGTTTTCTTAAAACTTAATTTTATCTTACAGGGTTGTTATAAATAGATATCAATGGAAAAAATATATTTCTGGGATTACGTTTGCCCTATGGATGTGGCTGTTGCTGTATTGAATTATTAATTACTTCAGTGATGTATGGTTATTGATAAAAGAGTGATTCATAAAGTTATTTGATTTGATGTTATTAAATGTGGATTTTTTTTCTGGTCTTGGAGTTAGTTTGCTATTGTAACTGAGTTGGTTTTTGAAATGACTTGAGGTATGAAAATGAATGGATTTTTGGAAGCGGTTTGGTTTTAAATTAGTTTGATTTTATAAATTACTCAATATTAGAGCTGATTTGATTTTGAAGAAAAGATTTATTATTGGAAGTGATTCAATTTGAAAATAATTTGATATTGAAACTGGATTGAAAAATGATTAAGACTTGGAAATGATTGAGAAAGGTTTAAAAAATGTTTTGGATGGGACCCGAAAAGGGTGGCAGAGTCCAAGTTTTAGAGGAGATGCTGCCCAAATTTTATAAAAATTGGAAGTTTCATCTGAAGTAATTATTTAAAAAGATTTGGTTTTAGACATTATATGTTTTAAGATTGATTTATTTAAAAAGAAAGACGTATGTTTTGGATTGGGATCGTTGATTAATGGAATGGAAAGAAGGATGTTGAGGATTGACTTTGAAATGTGATTTTTGAATGAAGTTGGAAATGAGATATGGATTGATGAATGATGATGAAATTGAGAATGGCTTAGATATTGATAAATGATGAATGAATTATTCATATGGCTTATAAATTTGAATTATCTGAGACACGAGTTTCCTGGGTAAAGTACCGTGGCTTACCACCATGTGTACCAGGTTAAAACTTGATACTCTGTTGACCCTACGACGTAAGGGTGACCAAGCACTATAAATTCCGGGAATGTTATCCCCATTGAGCAATATTGATTATTTGTGAAAAAGTTATGCATAGACTCTTGGGGATGCACGTCGAGGGACAATCTAAGGTTTTCGGACTTGTCGGGTTGGCTGGATAACCGACAGATGAGCTCATTAGCCATAGGATAGGCATGCATCATATGCATTTGTATGCTTTGCTTGGGTTTGAACTTGTTTTGGTTTGCCTAATTGTTAAACTGTTCTTAACTGCTACCTGAACTATTTGCTGTAACTGTTACCTAAACATATGCTTTCTTTGTCTATTTTGCCTGTGTTTGTCCTGGTATGCTACTTTTGAGAATGAGCTTTGGTGCTGAATTGATGATAGTGTTGATTGGTTTTGTGGTTGGTCTCTGATTAAGATTTTCTTATAATAAAGAAAGGGTTTGGATTTCTAAAAGATTGAATATTGTTTCTTTGAAAATTTTTTGAACGATTAGCTTTTGGTTTTTAAAAAGATTCATAAGGCAATGATAATCACTGAGCTTGAAAATTGTTTTCTTATTAAATATCTTATGACAATTCTGGAACTCCGTGGTGAGACCGTGTGGTTAGGTTCTCACCCCCTACAACTTTATCTTTTCAGGAGACGGGTGAAAAAGCTCATGAAGGGTTGTAATGCGTTTCGATTAGTCATTAATGCTGTTTAGTTTTTATTTATTTACCCTTCTCCATCAATATTATCTTATGTAAGAGGGATAGAAATTGTATAATTTGTATGTATATAATATGTATAAGTTACTTGAGTAAGAAGTATTGTACATGTATATGCTTGTTTTGTTTTATTTAAAAACTATTCTTTTTCCGCTTTTCAAGAACATTGATACGATTTTGAGTCAAAGGCTCAATATTTTACAACTAAGTATATGGAGTCGTCGTAATACTTCTTTCTATCAGAATAACGCAGCCAGAAGCGTGTCATTCTGATAGTGAGGGTGTTACAATAAGAGTACCGACATATCTCCTTGGTTGGTCCTTTTTGTAATTTAAATATGAAATATAAAATCTTTAATTTTCATTGTGTAAAAACTAGATAATTTATGTTTTTATGATTAACACATCAAGCCATTGACAACTAATCGACGTCATTTTCAAAGATTATAAAAACCACAAAAAAATCGAAACCCTAACGCATCCCCCATTTCCTCAATACCGCCTCCTTTCGTGAATGTCATTAGGAATCTATATCATCAACCCAAAACTTCCCTTCTTCAAAGTTCAAAAACCAAAACCCTATTTCTTCAACAATGTCGCGGCTGCCGTGTGGCTTCCTCCTTCCACATTTTCGAAGACCGGACTCTCTCTTCTTGCGGATGTCGTCCATCATCCTGTGGTGTCTTTGTCCGAGGCTTAAAGCTGCTCGTCATCGTCTCGTCTTCGTCTCACTGATCGCCGTCATCTCACTGCTCACTATCATTTCTTCGTCGTCCTGCTCTCCGCAAGAGGTTAGTGGCACTGGTTTTAGGGTTTTGTGTTGTTTGATGGTTTCTTTTCATGAACTGTTCATTGAATTGAGTATGTTCTAAATGTGAACCCATTCGAAAGATTGATGTTAGATTGCTGTTGTTGGTGAAATTATATCTGAAAATGGAAATGGAATACTTTGCTGTTGTTGTCTTTTAATTTCTGTTGTTGATTTTGAAATATTTCTGAAAAATTTTTTGACCATTTGTTGGTATGCTGTTGCTGTGTTTTGATTTCAGAATTACGGTGATTATATGTTGATGTTTTGAGTAATGCTTATTCAAGCATTATTTTTAGCTAATTTGGTTGCACTAGTTTATAGTAAAGTCATATATGTTTGATCCAAATGCACAAAATTCATTCACTTGGTAACGTTTTATGCCAAATTTAATATAATGGACTGTGGGTTTTGGTCAATTTACCTAATTGAAGTCTTATAGGATAAAGAAAAAAATTACTATATTGGTTTTTAACAGCTTTTGATAATTAGGTGTTGGGAACAATTTAATGTAATGTTATTTTAGGTTTTATTAATTTTTTAGATTAATTGTTTTAGATACAAAATTAAGATATTTACTACACTAATAATTGCTTCTCTTTGTGTTTGGAGCAGATCTATTTATTAATTTGACCGAAAAAGACTAAGAGGAAACCCAGCAGATTTTGCGAAAAGTAAGGAGGCGCAAAAAAAGGTCTCTGAATACTATAGTCAACAACTTCAAGTAAATGTCAATTCTGTCTACTCTTACTTTTTGAGTTCTATAGTAAGTCTGCCAAGATTTGAATAGATAAAAATCATCTGTTATATTTACATTTGTTGTTTGTAGTGCTGCTATAATATTTTAGAATGTGAATGCCGTTTTTGTAGGCAAGAATCTTGCTTTAGCCAAAGAACAAAAAACTTATAAAAAGGCTATAGCCATTGGCTAAGGCTTCATTCGTTCAATTCTCAAGTCTGCGGAGCTGGATTATTTGGGTAGTACACCACCTCGTCAAGCGCAAGGCCATCTTCATCTGGCAATTATGATCCGCAACAAAAATAATGATTTTCAATCAATTTTATTAGATACTATTGAATTTAAGTTGGTTTAGTGCTTTATGTTTATTTTCCTCAAATTATTGAATTTTACTTTATATTGAATGATGCACTTATGACAATCTTATTATATATGTTATGTTTGTATATATATAATTTGGTTTGTTGTGTTATTTAGTTGTTTTATTTGGTTGAAAATTCTTTAAATTAATCGGTAACTAATAAATTAAAGTTGAATAAATAGACTATTTTAAAAGAGGCAAAATAATAAAAAAAAAGCTAAAATTTTAATAAGAATCCTGTATTTGGCGGTGGTTTCTAACCGCCGCAAAACAGTTATATTGTTTGCTTTCCTGGTATTTAGCGGCGGTTGTTAACCGCCGCAAAATTTATATATCTTTTTCGAACCCCCTACGACAGCAAGTAAAAAACTGCTGCAAAAACATTTCTTATTCCGCGGCGGTTTTTCCAGCGGTTAGCTTAAACCACCGCTAACCATTTACCCGCGACTTACCTTTTTGCGGGTATTTAACCGCCGCAATATGGCTCCAGAACTGCCGCAATCTGCCAATAATGTTGTAGTATTTTTTATAGTAGGTCAATAGTGTGTTGAAAAATTGTCTTATTAAATACAAAATATTAAAATAAACAATCAAGTCGTTTATCTTTTTTCGCCTTTTATATATATATTAAAATCGATGATTTTGTGGTAGATAATTCGTTTAATAATATTAATGGTTTTGTTCGTTTGGATGATATAAATCCTACCTTAAAGAGCGATGAGTGATCTAAATTTATTATTTAAAATAAATGATGGATATATAATTATTTTTGTATTTTTTTTATAATCGACACTAGATTAGTCAATTTTTAGTCGTCAATTATTTAGTAAAAAAAAACTACGCACATTTTCTCTCTCATTTCACTTTTTTTTTATTACAAAACTTTTATAATTGTCATTTCTATGAATATTATAACATAATATTAGAACTTCGATAAAAAAAATTTAGAATTCGATCCTTAATAAGTCATAATTAACCTTTGTATACGATCATTTTTAAGTGGATCATTTACATTCACTTCTAAAAAATTTATTTTTAGTGATCATAAAATTAAAATAATCACTAATATATTTACCGGCAATTAGATATTAGTTGTCTTATGTTTTACCGCTAAAAAATTTTAGTAATAATTATATAATTATCGATAAAAATCTTTTTAATAATGACAAAAAATATATAATTATTATTATAATGTATAATAATAACAACAAATATATAATTAACGCAAAAATATAAAATAAATAAGACATATAATAAATATTGTGTTATTGTCATTAAATATTTGCCATTAAAATTGATTTTTATTACGGTGATTATGATATACAGAATTAGTTTCTTATGGTAATTTTCTTCATCTACAAGATTCTAATATAACTGTACTTTTTTACTTAACAAAGAAATTAAACGATTATATACCCGACAAACCAACTTCAAAGATATATTACAATATACCTCATGCCTAACGAAAATGGTCATCCTTTTTCCAGCCGAAACAAAGATGGTGTGATATCGAATCAATTAGTTCCAATTCTTCTAAACTGATGGTGATGAATCTCAAATTAAAAAAATGTTGGGTAAAGACATATGTATATCATAATTTTTCAGGTGGGATTATATAAATTATATGCAGCCCCGGCCTAAATAATTAGGGCTGGAAGTGAGCCGAGTTGAGTCGAGTTAAATCAAGTTTAAGTTCGACTCATAAAAATTGAGCTTGACTCATGGCTCAACTCATTAACAATCGAGCCTATTTCTTTAGCTCAAACTCGACTCACCGAAAGCTCACGAGCTGGCTCGAGTTCACGAGCTAGCTCAAATAATAGAAACATAAATACATAATCTATAATTCTATATCAATAAATTATAACTTATATATTTTAAAAAAAATATTTAAAAAGATCAATTTTATATATTGTTATCTACAGTGACGGATCCAGAAAATTTTGGTAGTGGGGGCAAAATTTATATAACATTATAATTATTTTTATAATAAAAATAATATATGTATATAAAAAATTAAATATTAAATTATTTATTAATTATTATATATCTGTGTATAAATATGTATTGTTTAACTTATTTTTAATGTGTATTTTATATTTTAATATATATTTTATACAAATAATTATTTTTTATGTACATATAACATAATTATTGTTATGATTATATTTTATTATTGTAAAATATGATTAGCCTTCAAAATATCTAATATATAAATTACAATACTAAAATAGTAATTTAAATAATAATATATAATTTAAATTTCTATTATTTTAGGTTTTATATTTTAAAAAATTAAATAATTTTTCTGTTAACTACCATCAAAATTTCTCTCTTTTTATATATATTACTAAATAATTATTTAAAATTCACTTCCTAACACAATTAGAAGTCGACTCTTATTTATATTTATAGTTAAAAAAGTTCTTTCAATTAATACAGTTGTTATGAAAAATTAAAGCTAATTTGAAAATAAGATAAATAATATTCTTTTAAGTTGATTTTTAAAAAAGAACACTAATTTCGTTTAAATTTGAGAATTGATCATTCTAAGTTTTAACGAATTTCTAATATAAAATTTTTAAATTGACGATTAAGTACCAAAAGTTGAGTAAAAATTTATTGTGGGGTCAAATTTAATAATCTAATGGGGGTAAATAAATATTATTATCATATACTACTCAAAAAAATTTCAAATTGTAGTGGGGGCGCTTGCCCCCACAACAATGTATGTAGAACCGTCCTGGTTATCTATCAATAAATTATAAATTTTTTATTTATGTCCTACATCAAAATTATATGTAAAAAATAAATATGAAATTTTAAATAATTAAGATCATTAATATATATAATTATATAGTACTATTTCATATATATATATATATATATATATATATATATATATATATATATATATATATATATATATAATCGGGTCAGCTCACAAGCTAATGAGCTGGGCTTATCCAAACTCAAATTCGCCTCATTTAATTTATGAACTCAATTCTAAACTCAAGTTTGGCTCACTAGCTCACGAGCTCAGTTTATCGAATTATTAACGAGTCGAGCTCAAACTAACTCATAAGTTGGCTTGACTCACTTCTAGCCCTATAAATAACTAATAACTAATAGTTGCTAATCTAAATTTATTATATATTATTAAGAATAAATAATTATTTTTTATCATGAAAATTTTAAACACCGATAAAATTGATCATATGACTAATTTAAATAAGACTTATAATCATAAAAAATTAACTCCGTCTGATCAATTTAACCAATCATTGAATTTAAATTTAAAGTTAATTCCATTACAAATTTTATAAAATTTTTAAAATATTCTTTTCTTTTATCTTCTTCATTCCCATCTTTTACCCTAACTAAATTAACTAATTCCTCCCTTCACCTCTCTCATTCTTCTCCTCCCACCACTCTCATATCGTCGCCGCCAATTCTTCCATATCTACTCCTCGACAGCATCATTATCATCACGTCGTGATTATTGGACTACTGCTACTTTTACTTCTGATCTCAAAAATAGCACCGTAAATAATGCACCAAAAGTGAAGAGGCGGAAGCATACTCCAGAGAGAGTTGTACTCATTGATAGGTTGTTGGTCAAGAGGGACAAAGCATTGTGTTTTGGGAACGGCACTGGCATTGATTTGGAAATCATTTTTTTCATAACTTGACATCTATATCACTAAATTGTTATAGGTACTGTAATTCTTTACCACCTCTCATTGATAGTAATATAAATTTTTTATTTCTCTCATTTTTTTACCTATTTTATCTCTCTTATATATTATTATCAATATCTAATTACAAATTTAACAATCGCAACATGACATTTTTTAATTATAATTAAAATTAAATTAAAATCAAATTTATCTATCTATTATATTACTAATTTTACAATTAAAATGTACCACATGTCATTCATTTATTATAATTAAAATTAAATCTTTTTTTTTCAAAATTAAAGAATTCTCTCTTTCTCTCTCTCATTTCTTCATCCACTCTATCTCTCTTATATATCATTATCAATGACTAATTACAAATTTAACAATATAAGTGTGCAACATGACATTTTCTAATTGTAATTAAAATTAAATTAAAATTAAATCTATCTATCTATTATATTACTAATTTTACAATTAAAATATACCACATGTCATTCATTCATTATAATTGAAATTAAATATTTTTTTCAAAATTAAAGAATTCTCTCTTCCCATCTCTCTCTCTCTCTCATTTCTTCACCTACTCTCTCTCTCTTATATATCATTATCAATGACTAATTACAAATTTAACAATCAAAGTGTGCAACATGACATTTTCTAATTGTAATTAAAATTAAAATATACTATATTATATTACTAATTTAAAAACCAAAATATGTCATATCATACTCTCTCATTAAAATTCAAATGAAATATTTTTCTGTAAATGAATAAACTCTTCCTCCATCCTCTTATCTACCTATCTCTCTTTCTCTATTTTTTCTCTACCATTCCCACTTTATATATTACTTCTAATATGTATCATGAGATATTCTTTCATTATAATTAAAATAAAATATTTTCTCCAAAATAAACAAATTTTTTCTTTCATTCTTCTTCTGCATCTTTCCCTCACTTTTCTCTCTCATGCTCTATCTCTCTCTACTTTTTCTATTTTACAAAAAATAAAATTAATAAAATAATATAATTTAAATAAATTTATAAAATTATAAAAATACATCCTTTAAAAAATATCTCATAATATTATTCACATAAAAATATATTATTATTATTATTATTATTATTATTATTATTATTATTATTATTATACATACTTTTTTAATTTTTTTATTTAGTTTCAAATTGTTACCCCTTATCTTTCTAATAATCTATATTTCACATCTCTTTAATTTATTATATATAATTTGGAAAGAATACTAATATTATGATTAATAATTAGAATCAAGATTCAATTGTTTCAAAAGAAATTAATTTTGAGTTAATTTTATAACTATTAATATACATTATTTTATACTAATATCTAATTATATTTTTTATAGAGAGAGAAAAAATATATTTTTAAATAACAAACATGAAAATTAATTGTTTTTATTTGTGCAAAAACTTAATACCTAATCAAATATAAAAGTATACACATTAAATTCTTTCAAGTTTTAGATAATGAATGTTAAAATTAATTATTAGTAAAAAATTAAACTATTTCACATGAAATTAAAATAATAACTAAAAAGCTTATTTATTTGATTTTTTTTATTTACAGAGATTCTAGTCTTCTTAGACAATAGAAACGTTTGTCTCCTACGACCTTTTCGTAAAGTAGTTTGATTCTATTGATTTTTTCTGAGATAATCTATAATGTCAAGATAAAATCAACGTAATTTTAAAAAATTTATATATCCATAATGTTATTACAGATAAAAATACTAGTATTATATCCAATGTAGTTCACATAAAAAAAATAAAAATAAAAAATATGCATTCAGATGAATGTTATCTAATAATGGTCCTTCTTATACAGTACTCAAAGATAATAAGTTAATTATTAGCAAATGCATGTTGATGATGAGATTAAAAATTTTATTGATATATGTTCTAATGATAAATTTTAAAAATATTATAAATAAAAAATATTTTATTATGTTTTTTAAAATATATTTTTTATATTTTTAATGTATATATTGAATATATAAAAAAATTTATAATTTTTATTATCACATTCTTAACATATATATATATACTCTTAAAATATATTTTAGCTAATATTAATAATCTGATGAAATTGTTAAAAAAATTATATGATTGCAAAGGTAACCTACCTACCGTAGCTGAGGATCATTGAATACATGAAAAGAGCTATATTCTTCTACAAATAGAAATTTCATGTTTCACCACATTCAGAAGCTCTATCTTTAATTGACAAATTATTTTGGTTTCAATCAAAGCTGTACAATAAAGGAGGCCAGTTCATGGCGGTGCTGAACACTTCTTTTTGAAAAGCTTAGCTTGCATGTCAATGTAAGTAATAATACTTAGTAGTATTCGTCACCTAATACAGCTGTTTGTTATACCAAAGGATTAAAGGAGCCTTCATTGAACTCCAAAATTCTTCTTAATTATTGGTAACAAAAATGTTATAATTATTATTATTCACAATTCACAAATAAATCTCAATAATAATGCCATATTACCATATTAAAGCAGAAGCAGGTATGGTCGGTTCCATTTTGGTAAATTTTTTAAATGTGCTTGTAATTTTGAAAAATGTAAGTACTTTATTTAGTATTTGATAAATAAAAAAATCATACGAGTATTTTTATTTGAACATATTTAAAAAAGTATTTAAAAGTTAATTTATATTTATTAAAATTAAAAAAATATTTATTTTTTACTAAAATTATTTTAAAAATAATTTTATCAAATATAATTGTAAACTGTTACAATTTTTTTAAAAAATTCAAAAACAATTTTAATAAATTATTTTTAAAAAGTTTACCTAATTAAACTAGAAAAAAATAGATTATATATTTATATATAATAAATCTTTATTTATTGCTCCAGTTAAGAAACAGATCCTAACCAGTAACCATCTTTAAGGGTAGGACTGCACGTAGATCGGATAATATCCGCATCTCTGTGGTAATTATCCTTATCCGATTTGCAAAGTCATCAGATTGGATCGGATCCAATTCACACTATTGTAAGACTCGGTTAATTAACGGCTAATTAACCTATAAATGAGAATTTATTCTAGAAAGCCAAAAATGTGATTTTTATGGCTTAATATGATAGAGGAGATTGAGATGAAAATTTTGGTACCAATTTTGTGGAATTCGGACCAAGATTGGACCAAACGGGCCAAACCGGACCAACCGAACCCAAAGTGGGCCTTTGGCCCAACTAAACTAAACCAAAACCCTAGTTTTCAGCACTCTCTCTCCTCATTTGAGACACTAAACACGCTGAAATGGAGGCCATGGAGGGAAGAACACTCTCTCAACTTCTATCTCTCACTTGATCTTCAAACAACCATAACTTTTGATCTAGAGCTCCGATTGCTGCACCGTTTGCGGCCACGCGTTCACCGCGGAGAGCTCTACAAAACCCATACAATCAATCTTGAGGTAAGTCACGTTTTGGTCTTCGAATTTCCAACCTTGTTTTCGAGTTTCATGAGCAAAAATGTTGAGATTTTGGGCTCTTTGATGTTATAGGACCCAACTCTCTTGAAGGAGAAGATTAATCTTGCCTCTTTGGACCTTGGGTATGGTAAGATTCTCAACCCTAGTGTAATTTATTGTTATATGATGTTTGGGTATTGAGATATTGTGTATGGGTATGATGATTGTGACTTAGGTTGTGTGTATGTGAATTTTGGGGCTTGATTGAGACCTTGAAAAGTTTGAAAAGAGATTTTTGGTAGTAAAAATATGTGCTTGGAGGTGTTGAGACCTTGAGAGCTTGAGAAAAAGTGGTTTGGAAGTGCTCCGGTTGAGCTTGAGAAATCGACTAAGGTACGGTCTCGGTTTCTCGTATCTAATATATAATGTGGTAGGAAATACTTAGGCTAGAGGCCCTAAGATAGGCATTGAATTGATGATGTTGTTGAATGGTTGAGATATATGATGTGGTCATATATGTGATGATGATTTTCCCGAGAGTTGTGCCAGAGTTGTGCCAACTTTGTGCCTGGGGCGCAAATGCACCCACGCGTACGCGTGGTTGACGCGTGTGCGTCGTTGGCTATTTTTGAATTCGCGCGTCCGCGTGAAGGGCGCTTACGCGCCAATGAGTTTTGTGGCCATCCACGCATACGCGTGGAATACGCAAGCGCGTGGATCTATTTTCATTCCAAAGTTGATTTTTGAGTTTTAAAAGCCAAATTTCATACTTCGAAGCCTCCGATCTCACCACTTATGTCTTAAATCATTATGATATGCCTAGCTATGAGAAAAGGAGCTAGTGAATGTGGTAACTTGTGAGTGAAGCAAGGAAAAAAAAAGAATGATCAATGAGGATTAAAGATAATTATGTGAGATGTGGAGGATGGCGGTGGAAGTGCTTGTTATGCCATGGGCCGAAAGGCCGTAATCGTTGATGAAATGGCTGGTTATGGATTTAACCGTGAGCCAGATGGCTGGTTATGGATTTAACCGTGAACCGGGTGGCTGGATTATTGCCGTGTTACGGCGGAGCCATGATTATGGCTAAGAATAAATACATATATGCTGTTGAATGAATTGTGAATGTTGCACTTCCACTGTTGGCGATGAGAGTTTCCCTGGAAGGAAGCAAGTGGCTAGCCACCACGTGCTCTAGGTTGAGACTCAAAGCTCTTTTGACCCTATGTCGTCAGGGTGGCCGGGCGCTGTGAAAGCCCCAGATGAGCTCACCCCTGTAAATATTCACTAGTGAGGGTGATGGATATGGATCATGATTATGATCAAGTTTATATTGAGTATAACTCGAGTTGGGGAGACACGACAGAGGGACAGTCCAATGGTTAGCTACTAGGACTTGTCGGGTTGGCTCTATAACCAACAGATGATATCATCAGCCATTAGGGACAGGCATTCATCATATGCATACTATGTGAATTGTTTGAGACTGCTTATTTGACTGCATATTACTTGTTAATCGTCTAAATGCCTTATCTGTTCCTATTTATATATCTCTTGTTTGAAATAACTGTGTTTGCTATATTATACTCCTGCTGGTGGTTGGGAGGTCTGAAGAAATTGGAAAGGGAAGTATTAGTTAGACTGAAGAATCTTTAGTCAGATGCCCTTTATGGTTTAGCTTGCTTATAAGCTTTGAATTATCTGGAGGAAGTTCTAGGATTGCCTTCGGCTTTCCTCTATTATTATGTATTATATATGTGGAAGCTGTTACCATGCTGGGAACCTCTGGTTCTCACCCATGCGAATTTTGTGGTTTTCAGATGCAGGACGTGAGGTTTCTCGTTGAGGCATGCTGGAGACTTCTGGATTAGCGAAGATCCTTTGTTCTCGGGACTCTGTTTTGATTCATATGTTTTGTTTAGATACTTTTATCTCCATTGAATAATACAAACTGTGATGACTCCTCTTATAGGAGATTTTGGAGAATAGGTTTTCTGTATTTGTGTCCCTTTGAGTTTCATTGGGGTATCTTATTCTATTTATATGTATATGTTGTTATGCTCGGACCGGTTATCTTCGCAACCAGATTTTGAGTCTTGATATTCCTGTTTTTGACACTCCTTTGTATATATATAATCTTGTGTTGGCTTATCCTTCGTTCGTTACGTTATCCATTGGAGTGTTGTGCTTTCGAGTTGCGATTTTTGTTTATCCCTTTTCCTACAAAGGCTCCTAGTTATAATGAATCATTCATACTACTATACGTACTAAATTTTATTTTAGATGTCGTAATATCTTGCCATCTCTGAATTATGACTTAAGCATAAGACTCTGTATTGTAGGGTGTTACAACTATGGTAGGATCGGATTGTGGATTTGGCAGTGATATCCGCAAATTCGCATATGCACACGTCTCATATAAATAGTATAGTTTATGATACCTTATTTTTTGTTGTACTTCAACTTAAAATCATTAAACTTAGATCTTGTGTTATTATTATTTGTTTTTTATTATTCAAGAGAACTTTTATTGATAATATTTTAGAAATAAATAAGTTTAAAACAAGTAAAAAAATAAATTTTTTGAACTTCTTTTCAGCCAAACAAAATGATAAAAGTTTTTTTTTAATTATACGGATATACATGATATCTGATCCGCAAATATATGGATTGGATCGGATCGAATCAAATCGGATCCAACCTGAAAAATATGGATATCATATCAGATCCGATCCAATGAATACAATGCAGATCAGATAAAATTATAGGTTATATCTGATCCGTGTGCAGTCCTAATTAAAAAGGAATAATTTTAGTGCATGGACTAATTGGGCTTAAGGTGTATCAGACTTTAATCTGGACTGAAGTCTCCATGGATATTGTTACCTAAACTCCTAAAGAAACAAATCTCCCTTTATTTGTACACCGAAAGAAAATCTCCCTGTATTTTATATCCATTTATTTATTATAACCTTTCTAGATTTTAAGTAGGACAGAAAATAGGCAGAGCCAAATTTTGATTGTAACGAATCTGACTCATATTATAAATTGATGATCTAAGTCTAGGTTTGTTATTTTTTATAGAGTCTTTTTAGATTCGCTAAGTCTAACCTGTTTAAAGCCTGACAAGTCTACGAACTTATTTGAAAAATTTATTTCGTGAATTAGAACTAAAAACAATACATTTAAAAATCTAAATTGACATTAAATATGTAAAATCTCATATTTTTGAAAATTAAATAATAAAATATTTATTATTTATTTTATTTATTTAAGATATTAATTTCATAGATTTTTATATTAACTGATAATTTTTTTTATTATTGATTTAAAGATTTAGTGATTTAAGAACAATGAGAATTTTATATGCTCTAATTTAAATAATTAGATTTTGAACTTTATTTTATAATTTTAAAAGAAATTAATTTGATTATCTCTAATTATTGAATTAGAATTTTTATTTGAAAAATAAATTGTAAGTTGATAACTAAATAATATTTTCATAAATATTATTATTTGATTAAATTTAGTTTCAAATTATTACTTTATTACCACTAATTTTATTAAAAATACCTATACTTGTAACACCCTAAATTTTAGCACGTCATGATCATACTAAAAGTAAGGCATTACTAACCCATTTTTTTTATTATCTATTTAATATTGAGCCTTTATGTCGGTATCACGTTTCAGTTTTTAAGAAAATTAATTCCACAAAATTTTGTTTCTATTAATTAAAACCACATATCAAAGATCTTCAAATAATAATAATCACATAAATACTATTAATAATAAGTGTTATACAAATAAATTCAATATAAAGTTCGAATACAATACCTATACTTCTGGATAAACTAGAAACTAAAGCAACAAGGACAAGGGAATTCTATAAAAGTGACAGGAATCATAGGTAAACCTACTAATCGTCCGCGGCTTTATACTGAGTCTTCGAACCTGTGCCACTGAAAGGGTGAAAGATTTTGGGGTGAGAACAAACCACACGTTCTCAATAGGGACAGAGAATGTCGTGAGAGTAAAGAAATAAGTTGCAAAAATCGCTTTTTAACTTTGAATAATTACCTTTAGAACTCTTTAAAACTCACTTTAACGACTTTGGTTAATTCTTAGTAAGTTAAGTCATCTAAGAAAATCTCAGTCAGCAGTAACAACCGAAACCCGCAACAAACATAATAACTATAGCACTGACAAACCCCAATTTGACGGTTTATCTTGTATTGATTTTAGGGGATTTTATAACCTTTTACCCACATTTATTCAATGAAATAGCATGGTTTTGTATATTCTCCTTTAATTGTGCTTAAGAGTGAAAACATGCTTTTTAGGCCTTAAAATAGCTAAATCTAATTCACCTTGATTCCATTAGATGCCTTGATATGTTTGTTAAGTGATTTAAGGTTTAGGAGGCAAAGATTGGATCAAGGGAATGGAGAAAGAAGCATGAAAAGTTGGAGAACTCATGAAGAAATGAAAGAACCGGAAAGCTGTCAAGCCGACCTCTTCGCACTTAAACGACCATAACTTGAGCTACAGAGGTCCAAATGATGCGGTTCCAGTTGGGTTAGAAAGCTAACATCCGGGGCTTCGAAACGATATAAGATTTGTCATAGTTGCTAAACGTATGGTGGCGCGCACGCGCATAGTACGCGCACGTGCCGTTGCTGCCATATGGTCCACTTAAAGCAACACATGGCCAGCGATTTTAGAAGCCTTGTGGGCCCAATCCAACTCATTTCTGATGCTATTTAAGCCAAGGATTGAAGGGGAAATGAGGATACTTTACACACTTTAGAATCTAGTTACCATTAGTTTAGTTTAGTAGTTAGAATTAGTTTCTAGAGAGAGAAGCTCTCACTTCTCTCTAGAATTAGGATTAGGATTAGAATTAGTTCTTAGATCTAGGTTTTAATCTTTGCTTTCTTCCACTTATACATCTCAATTCCTTGTTGTTAGATTCATTCTTCTTCCATTCTTTTATTGTAATTTTCTTTATGTTGTTCTTACACTTTGTTGTAGATCTACTATTGTTCCTTCCATTTTCTTTCAATTCAATAAAAGGTAATTCATAATAATTGTTCTTCTTTGCTTTTCTATTGTTGATCTCTTGCTTTTGTAGTTTAGATCTCTCTTTAATTCTTGCAATTTATGTTGTTTACTTTTATTGCCTTTTATGTGTTTGTTGAAATGCCTCTTCTAGATTTAGTGTAGATTTTGTTTCTCTTGGCCTAGGTAGAGTAATTAGTGACTCTTGAGTTATCTAATTCCCTTGTTGATTGATAATTAGAAGTTGCTAATTGATTTGAATGCCTCTAAAGCTAGTCTTTCCTTTAGGAGTTGATTAGGACTTGAGGAATCAAATTGATTCATCCACTTGACTTTCCTTCATGGTTAGAGGTTGACTAAGTGGGAGCAATGGACAATTTGTCATCACAATTGAGGAGGATAACTAGGATAGGACTTCTAGTTCTCATATCTTGCCAAGAGCTTTGCTAGTTGTTAGTTTATTTTCTTTGCCATTTATATTTCTTGTCTAAAATCTTAAAAACCCCAAATATAACTCACAACCAATAACAAGACACTTTATTGTAATTCCTAGGGAGAACGACCCGAGGTTTGAATACTTCGGTTTATAAATTTTAGGGGTTTGTACTAGTGACAAACAACTTTTTGTATGAAAGGATTATTATTTGGTTTAGAAACTATACTTTACAACGAGATTTCATTAGTGAAATTCTAAACCGTCAAAAATCCGTTCGTCAAAATGGCGCCGTTGCCGGGGAATTGCAATGGTGTTATGTTATTGGTTATTGTATATATGTGAATATTGTGAATATGTTTACTTTTTACTTCTTTGTTAGTTTTTAGTTTGTTCTCTTTATTTGTTACTATTTTTTGTTTTTGCCCTCTCTTACTATCATGAATTCTCACTTTGGCTATGAGTGTAGTTACAATTATGTTGTAGGTGATGAGAACTATAATGAGAATGTGTATCAAGGATGGGATAACCAAAGGTGGGAGGAGCCATATGCATATGATCAATCTTTATGGCAACAACCTCCTCCACCAATGCACTATGAAGAAGAGTCATTCTATGATGCATACCAATCAAATGGCTATGGTGAATCTCCTTGTGACTTTCAAGAACCACCACCATATGCCTATGATCCATACCCTCAACATAACTCTCAACCATACTCACAAGGCCCTTCTTACCAACCACCTTCATATGACCCTAATCTATATCCATCACACCAACCAACTTTTGAGCCATATGAGCCATATATGGGACCACCACAATATCAACCCTTTCAAGAGCCACCCCCTCCATATTATTATCAAGATGAACCACCTCCGTTATATGAAAATTTTCAACCACAAGATGAATACTACTTTCCACCACAACCTCCCATGGAAGAATACTCATGTCCTTCAATCCAAGGGCCATATGGTCCTACTCATGATATCCAAGAGGAATAAGAGTCAAGGGATCATCTCAAGGAAGCATTGGATCAATTTCAAGTAACCATGGAGTGTGTTGTGCAACAAGTGGAAAGAGTGGAGAATATTGAACCACCACAACTCTCCCAAGAAGAACCATCTTCCTACTATGAACCCTTCCCCCAAAATGATGAATCCTTCCATCCACCCCAATCTCTAATGGATGAAACCCTTGGTGTTCCTGTTCAAGGGCAAGAAGAAATGAAAAGGGATGTGCAAAATTTCATGGCCGCCTTGGATGCGGTAACAAATCAATTAGCCTCCCAATGCTTGAACACTCAAGGAACTCCCATGGCTCAAGAAGAGCATAGCATGAAGGAGAGATTGGAAATTCCGGTGGGAAATGAGGGAAGTTGCTTTGTATTGGAACAATTGGAGGAAGCTTTAATTATTGAAGACAAGGAAGAAGTGGTAGAAGACTTAGGAGATGCGGAGCCTCCATGGGAACATAAAGTTGAAGAAAATCCCTCCAAGATGATTGAAATTGATGCTAGGGAGGAAAGTGCACACCTTCCAAGGCATATTCCATATGAAGACTTGGATGGGATAGAGAAAGAATTGAGTTTCCTTGGTGATGAAGATCAAGCATCAAGTCTTAGTGGTGAAAAATCCTTTGAGCATGAAGAACCTTCTCCGGTTGGATTTGAAAACGTTGAGGAGGTAAATTTTTCTCACCCTCCCTATTATGATTTGAGTAAAGGAAAAGGTTTAGATAAAATTGTTGAACAAAGGATTGAGATTAAGAGATCTTGTGAAGAGGTGGAAGTCCATAGAAATAGAAGAACAGGGGTTGGTTATGCTTTATCAAGAACCTTGGAATCATCTTTGCCTAGGTTGCCATCTACACCTTCATTTGAGTGGGTAAAATTCATTTCTATTAGCTTTATTATCCCACTTGAATATGGTTTGCTTGAAACGGATGGCCAACTTAGGGAAGTTTGTGGGGTGAAGCGTAAGCGGAAAAGGTTTTGTGGTGGGCGTTGCAAATCAAGGCTCATTATGGTTGATGCATCAAACATGAGATATAAAGGTTGGAGTAGTGCTCAAATAGATGGGTCTAGGAGGATTGTTGGACACTTCATAGAGAATTCATCTTGTTCACCACCCGGATGGACCAATAATGATGATCAACCTCAAGACGGGTGTGAAAACAAAATGTGGGATCCCAGATCACAAGAAGAGGGTCAACTTTGGGAGCCCCAAGCTTGTGAAGAACTCCATCAACACTTGGCTCAATCCATGAGAAATCTTGGGGCACAATGGAGAACCAAGCATTGGTGGGAGTTCCAAGATGAATACAAGCACAAGCCACCTTGATAAGAAGCTCCCCATAAGTCCAACTTAAGGACAATAAATAAAAGTGCTAGGTGGGAGACACCCCACCATGGTAAAATCCTTTCATTTTCTCTTTTGTGCATATTGGTGGAACTAGTTTAATTTCATGTTTAGATTAGTTGGTTGAGTTTAATTAGTATTTTAACATGTTAAATAAGGTTTTAGGGTGTTTTGGTAGTAGCTTGGAGGTTTGGAATGCTTGGATCGGTGCAAGAACTTAGAAAAAAGATTTTTGAAAAAAAAACAGAACACCATCCACGCGTGTGCGCACATAACGCGTACGCGCACCTGAGCATTTTTTGACCACCCACGCGGACGCGCACTGTACGCGTATGCGTGGATGCAAAAAAAATTCGACCCCAGCCAAAAAATCCGAGAGTCAGGCCTGCACTATGCGAACATTGGGCCTAGGGCACAAGTCTATGCACGCGTGCGCGCACCTGGCGCGTACGCGCACATGATCTTAAATTCGCAATGCGCGCGCACGCACACTGTGCGCGCGCGCCGATTGCACAATCTGCACCCCCGGTACTTTTACTCGAGAGTTGTGCCAGACTTGGGCCGACACTATGCCTCCGGCCTAACTCGACGCACGCGTGCGCGCACCTGGCGCGTACGTGTCCTTCGACCAATATACCCATCGATGCGTAAACGTGCATGACGCGCATGCGTCGGTAAAAAAAAAAGAGTTTTTTTTCCCCTTCCATTTTCTTTTGCTTATCATATTCGCATACTTCTACTCTTCCCATTTTCATTTAGTTTTTGTAGCATGTTTTCGTTTTTTTTAAGTCATTTTAATAATGGTGTTGCATCTTCCTACTCAATTGTTGAAGATTCCTTGCATTATTTTGGTGCTTCTTGTCTTGTTTGATATTTTTGGGTGATGAAACTTTTAAATCAATGCTTCATCTTGTATGAATCTTGTGTCCTTGTGCATTGATATGACCTCATATTGTCTTTCATGACCCACTTCGTCTCATTTGAACTTGATGCTCAATACACTCTTCATGCTTTAACTTTACTCTTGCATCGAGCGTAATGATATGCCTTAGCTTACATTGTTTTCTCACTCACATGCTTAGCTAACATGTAGTAGAGAACCATACTCCTACTTGGCATTAGCCCCCGCCTATGTTCTAATTGCCTTGATATCTTTGTTATAGGCTTAATTTTCTTTCCTTTTCTTTCCTTTTAGGTTGGCCACCAAGGAGGGAGAAAGGAAAAGCTTTTAATGGGGCAACAAACAAGTCCTCTGCACAATCTTTTGACGGAGCTCATCAATTGTAGTACCCCGTCCACATTGCTCTCCCTTGAGTGCACCGAGGACGGTGCAAACTTTTAAGTGTGGGGAGGTCGTCCGACCGTTCGGCGATTTTGGGTGACAAATTTCTAATCTCAACACTTTTGCATTTCATTTTAGGTTGTTAGGATTTTTGTTGCATTTTCTTATTTTTTTGCATATATATACACAATAAGCTTAGTCAAAATAATGAAATTTTTCAAGGATTTCTATCTATAGGGCACCAATTGATTTGAGTGAAAACTCTTCATAGAACTTGCTTGAAATATATATATATTGTGGATCATATTTTTGAGCTAAGAACACAAGCAAGTGAGATTTGAGCCTAATGGTGTGGTTACATCTTATAACCACTTATTTTTCCTTCTTGTGTGCATTATTCTCTTTCTATGAATGTAATCTTGGATTTGTTTGACTCTTTATGTCCATTATTTTATGTATTCATGCATTTATATGATTGATGCCATCGTTTCATTAGCTCACTTATCCAAATAGCCAACCTTTTATATTCCTTTGTTAGCCAATTTGAGCCTACGTTTAACCCACTTGTTCTTATTTTAGCACATTACAAGCCTTAAAGCGGAAAACAATAAATGTCCTTATTTGGATCTTTGATTAGCTTAGGCTAGTGTGTGTGAGTACCATTCAAGTGTGAGAATCTTGGGACATTGGGGGAATAAAAGGGTAGTTTTATTTTTTTTATTGAAATTATTTGGAATCGGGTATATATGCTCATGTATTGATCAAATGTAAAACCTTATGCATTGATGCTCTTCTATAGAAAAAAAAGAAAAAAAAAAGAGAAAAGAAAAAAAAGAAAAATAATATGGAAAAGAAAAAAAATAGAAAAAGAAAGAAAATAAAGAAAAAAAGAAAGTAATAAAAAGGGGACAAAATGCCCCAAAGCAAGGTCCAATAAAATTCAATGCATATGTTGTGGAATTAAAAAGGAATACATGAGTATGTGAAAAAGTGAGGAATGGGTAGTTAGATTAGAACTTAATTGTATAAGATGTCATAGGTTAGGTGGGAAGTTTAAGCTTATCAAAGATTCAAATTTCAAACTCACTTAACCAAATATGCATCCTACCTTGCCCTAGCCCCATTACAACCTAAAGAAAAGACCTCATGATACTTGTATGCATGCATGAAATATATGTCGATTGTTAGAAGAAAAACAAATCTTGGAAAGCATGATTAGGAGAGAATTGAGTGAATCAACCCTAAACACTTGAGTGAATAGAGTGCAAATACATCTGGTGAGGGTTTGATGCTCAATTACATGTTTCCACCAATGATCATCTCCTTTCATGCAAGTTTGTAAAAATATTTAATAGCTCAACTCAATTGTGGTTTGGCATGGTTGTTAATACCTTTTGCCCTTGTGCTTATATATGTTTCTTGGGAATTAATTTATTTTGACCAAGCAATTGCATTCATATAGATAGTTGCATATAGGTAGATTGCATTTAGTTAGTTTTCATTGAATAAATGTTGATCCCTTTGCTTTCTCTTGGTTTTAGCATGAGGACATGCTAAGGTTTAAGTGTGGGGAGGTTGACAAACCCCAATTTGACGGTTTATCTTGTATTGATTTTAGGGGATTTTATAACCTTTTACCCACATTTATTCAATGAAATAGCATGGTTTTGTATATTCTCCTTTAATTGTGCTTAAGAGTGAAAACATGATTTTTAGGCCTTAAAATAGCTAAATCTAATTCACCTTGATTCCATTAGATGCCTTGATATGTTTGTTAAGTGATTTAAGGTTTAGGAGGCAAAGATTGGATCAAGGGAATGGAGAAAGAAGCATGAAAAGTTGGAGAACTCATGAAGAAATGAAAGAACCGGAAAGCTGTCAAGCCGACCTCTTCGCACTTAAACGACCATAACTTGAGCTACAGAGGTCCAAATGATGCGGTTCCAGTTGGGTTAGAAAGCTAACATCCGGGGCTTCGAAACGATATAAGATTTGCCATAGTTGCTACACGTATGGTGGCGCGCACGTGCATAGTACGCGCACGCGCCGTTGCTGCCATATGGTCCACTTAAAGCAACACATGGCCAGCGATTTTAGAAGCCTTGTGGGCCCAATCCAACTCATTTCTGATGCTATTTAAGCCAAGGATTGAAGGGGAAATGAGGATACTTTACACACTTTAGAATCTAGTTACCATTAGTTTAGTTTAGTAGTTAGAATTAGTTTCTAGAGAGAGAAGCTCTCACTTCTCTCTAGAATTAGGATTAGGATTAGAATTAGTTCTTAGATCTAGGTTTTAATCTTTGCTTTCTTCCACTTCTACATCTCAATTCCTTGTTGTTAGATTCATTCTTCTTCCATTCTTTTATTGTAATTTTCTTTATGTTGTTCTTACACTTTGTTGTAGATCTACTATTGTTCCTTCCATTTTCTTTCAATTCAATAAAAGGTAATTCATAATAATTGTTCTTCTTTGCTTTTCTATTGTTGATCTCTTGCTTTTGTAGTTAGATCTCTCTTTAATTCTTGCAATTTATGTTGTTTACTTTTATTGCCTTTTATGTGTTTGTTGAAATGCCTCTTCTAGATTTAGTGTAGATTTTGTTTCTCTTGGCCTAGGTAGAGTAATTAGTGACTCTTGAGTTATCTAATTTCCTTGTTGATTGATAATTAGAAGTTGCTAATTGATTTGAATGCCTCTAAAGCTAGTCTTTCCTTTAGGAGTTGATTAGGACTTGAGGAATCAAATTGATTCATCCACTTGACTTTCCTTCATGGTTAGAGGTTGACTAAGTGGGAGCAATGGACAATTTGTCATCACAATTGAGGAGGATAACTAGGATAGGACTTCTAGTTCTCATATCTTGCCAAGAGCTTTGCTAGTTGTTAGTTTATTTTCTTTGCCATTTATATTTCTTGTCTAAAATCTTAAAAACCCCAAATATAACTCACAACCAATAACAAGACACTTTATTGTAATTCCTAGGGAGAACGACCCGAGGTTTGAATACTTCGGTTTATAAATTTTAGGGGTTTGTACTAGTGACAAACAACTTTTTGTATGAAAGGATTATTGTTTGGTTTAGAAACTATACTTTACAACGAGATTTCATTAGTGAAATTCTAAACCGTCAAAAATCCGTTCGTCAAGCACACAAAGAAACACAAATAACACATACACAATCACAGAAAAATACAACAAGCAAGCACAACTAAATGCAAATGTGCAAATATCATGATGCATGTCTATCCTAACGCAGGCCATGAGTTCATGTGTCGGTTGCCTACCCGTTCCCGACATTACTCGGGCATGAGTCCCAGATGTGGCTTTCCAGATGCATATAGTGGGCTCATAAGTCTTACAGTTAGGCCGCATACAGTGTGACTTTCAATATTTTTCAATATGCTTATATCTGGAAAACAGTTCTCAGTGTGTGGGCGTCCCCACTATACATTTGGCACTAAGGCCAAAATACTGTCACATCTGCTCTCCTGTGGCAGACAGTCTCTTAAAGTTTTTCTTTATCTTTGCTCTCTGCTCTCCTGTGGCAGAGGTTCTTTTAATTAATATATTCTTTTAATCTTTGTTCTATGCTCTCCTGTGGCAGATATTCCTATTATCTCTCTTTCCTTTACTTTTCGTTCTCTTTTTTTCTTTCTTATCAAACCAAACTCATATCATAATTTAAACGAAATCTCTTCTCAATTGATTGGATTTAAAACATTATACTTTTCTTGATAAATTGAATTCAAATAGAATAAATATTTTCTTAACTAAATAAATCTCAAATAATTTAATTTTCCAAAACCAAATCTTTTAAAATAGTATTTCAAATAAAGTCTCAAAGATTATAAAATTTTGACAGCATTTCCTCTAAAATTCAGACTATGCCACCCTTCCAGGGTCCCAACCAAACAATCTCTCAATCATTTCGAATATCAAATCCTTTTCAATAATCAGACGATTTTCAAATATCAAATAATTTTCAATAATCAAATCATTTTCTTTAAAGTTAAGCCTCTTTTGTTTCAATAAAATTCAGTTCTCTTTCAAACCTTTTGCTATTAAAACCAAAGGAACAAGCGGCACGTTCATTCAAACTTTACAAAACCTCCCAATCATATTCTTTTTACATTTAACATTAATAACCAAAACCACCTTTTCATTTATGGTTATAAGAACCCGGACAGAACCTCCCTCACTTTCATAATTCCTTAATTCATATGTCATTTAATCAAAGCATAAACGTAACATAATTTCAGCCACAATTCAAACAATCAAGAATTTAGATACGTTCATCAAATTCAATCATTCTCACAGTCAACACTTATTCATCAAATTCAATTAGTCCAAACAAACACAATTTATTTGCAATTACTCAATAAACCTTTTGGCATTCTTAACATAAAAACTATTAATTATTTTAAAATAAAACCCCCTATCTTGATTGTCAAACCCATAAAGTAAACGTTTTAAATAAACCCTTTTCCCTCGGCTCGCACCAAGTGGCAGCCGCAACCACAGCTTTATCCACTATTCACAGTAACAATCGCAACTCTAATCGCGGCATGCAACAACTCTAGTAGTTAGGAAAATGGAGACAACGTCAACAATCACAATAACCATTCACTTATTCAACATAAATTTAATCAGTGAGAATTTATCGAAATTCTACTTCCGTACGAAATCAAAATACTCGAAATTTTGAAGAGGTTTTTTGACCGAGCTGCCGAAAAAGAAAACATCCAAAATCGTCTGTACCTCCTAGAACTCCAATTGGCCAAACTCAAGGGCTAGAAAAACTATGTCATTCTCAACTTTCACCGATCAAAAGTGGTGGCAACATGTAGAGAAGAAAGATACAAACACTTTTACCGAATTATTAGAATTACAGATCGTAAGAAATCGTGGAAGGAAGCTCACGGTTCCATGGCCTCACACCTCACTCTCTCTCCCTCAATTTTCTTCCTTTCCTTTCTCCAAATGCTTTCGGCTGAATGAAGATGGAATGAAGATGATAATTAGTGGTTTGATGATTATGTGTCATGGTTATTGAATGGAAAGAATATATATATATATATAATTAGCAAGCCACGTTTGGCTTTAACTTCTTCCAATTCCTCTAAGCTTTGGTCATATATATATAATAAGGGAAAGTATGAGGAGCCAATGAAATACTTATACAATGTGTATAATGGAGATTTATGGAGTATTAGAGATATAACCATTAGTGTTACTTTTTATAATCAACTGAAACTTTTGGGATGAGTGGTATCATGACATGGTATTAGAGCGCTAGATCCGAAAGGTCAAGAGATCGCTTCTCATAGTCAGATCTATTGCGCATTGCTGAATTGCAGGAGAAAATTTATGCACTCAAACAAGGTTCACTCTCTGTCGCTGAATTTTTCACTACCCTAAAGACTCTATGGGAAGAGATAGAAAATTCACGCCGTCTCCCTCTCTATACATGCCCTGCAAAGACTTATCGTAACCAAGGCTTCATCATCCAATTCTTGAAGGGACTTGATGAATATTTTTCAGTGGTAAGATCCCAATTGCTTCTCCTTGATCCTCTGCCTCCAGTCAATCGAGTTTTTGCCATGGTAATTCAACAGGAAAGACAATAACAAGCAACTTCTGGCATTCTGGATGAACAACGAACTATTGCTGCCACCATTGAAGGTCAACAACCAGAACATGGTCGCGAACGCGGATCTGGCTTCTCCAGCAAAGGACGCAGTGGAAATTCCTCCAAGCACTGTACTCATTGCAGTAGAATAGGGCACACGGTGGACGTGTGCTATGGAAAGCATGGGTATCCACCTGGACACGCGTGATACCCTGGACGACCGCGTGCTGGTGATCACACTGCTTCTTCCATCAACAGCGCCACTTCCTCCATTACTAACCCTACTCTGTTCTCCAGCGGTGCCGCACCATCATCCTCTTCATACAGCCTGGTTCAAGAAAAACATGCTATTAGGGCACCAACTGAACCAGTTTTTGGACTGACCCAAGCCCAGCATGCAGCCTTAATGAGCTTTTTAAAAAGGGACGAGGCCCACAGTTCAGTTTTTAAGGATCAGATCAAACCTTTCATTTTCCCTTCCTCTCAATCTCAAATTGGGCTTCTCCCTAGTCCAAATTTGGGTAGCCATATTTTACATTCTTCTCATACTTTTTCAATTTTAAATTCTGCACCACACTCTGTTTTTAATGGTGCATGGATATTAGATTTAGGTGCTACTGATCATATTGCTTCCAATTTTTCTTATTTTATTTCATACATAAAAATTAAGCCAATAGTTGTCCATATGTCCAATGGTTCCAAAGTTATAGCGTCTTTTAAGGGTGTAGTTCAATTTTCATCCTCTTTAATTCTCTCTGACGTACTTTATTTGCCTCAATTTCATTTTAATCTAATTTTCATCTCAAAACTTACTTTTAAACTTCCTTATGATGTCACTTTCTCACAATTTTCATGTATTGTGTAGGAACCGAACAATTTGAGAATGATTGGTTTGGATAGTTTAAAAGAAGGATTATATGTTCTTGAGCAAGCTTTCCACAATATAAGTTCATCACCTTCCTCTATCAATTCTACATATATCACATCCATCACATCTTTAAACTTATGGCATTTTAGATTAGGTCATCTTTCTGGACAACGGCTTAATGCATTGCATAAACAATATCTCTTTATTTCTTAGCATCATGATGAACCTTGTGATGTATGCCATTTTTCTAAGCAACGAAAACTTCCTTTTTCTCTTAGTAATAATAAAGCGAGCATGAAATTTGAATTATTACATATGGATATATGGGGACCTTTTCGTCAAAATTTAATTCATAATCACAAATATTTTTTTAACCATAGTTGACGATTTTAGCCGCTTTACTTGGATCATCTTGTTAAAATAAAAAAATGAGGTATCTCAACATATCAAAAATTTTATTGCTTTGGTTGAAACACAGTTTAACTCTAAGATTAAATTTATTCGATCAGATAATGGTCCAAAATTTCTTTTGACATCCTCCAACTTGCGGGGCATATTAGACCATTTGGCCAGTACTCCCAAGAGTACTCCACAGACAAACAAGCCCAAATAAAATGATCAACAACTCTATATTTTTCTTTTATTATATTACATATTTATTTTGCCTTCCTTTATTATTCTGGAATGTGTGAGTCAACTTTTATTCTTTATTCTGTTAGCATCTTATTAGCATATTCTACAAATTAAAAAGATTTGATAGATATGATTGTATTTATGATGAGCTTGTAAAAGCTGTATATATTACAGCAGCATACAGCAGAATAAATCAAGAGAAAAGCATTATACAATTTTTATTCTTCTCTTCTCCTTATTGCCCAAAATTCAGTATCATTGTTCGTGCCTCCATCACCATATCTATTTGATGCCGCTGATGGTGAAGAAAAAGAGAGACAGAAAGACACGAGGAGAGAGAGAAGGCATTGTGGGGTGGTCTCTGCCACCGCTGCTCTCACCGCCATTGCCGTCTGTAGAGCTCGCCGTCGCTGGAGGTGAACTGGCGTCGCGTCCTTGCTGTCCTGTGCCATTGCTGCTCCGTTTTCACGTTTTTCCTTTATTACAGTAAGTACCCCTATTTAGAAACTCTTACCACTTGCGAATATGTGTTCTGTTATAAGTTATTGAGTTTTGCACGACGTTAATATCTCAGGGATTGAGTTTCGGTTCTTGCATGCTATGTTTGATGAACTGTTGCTATTGCAAGGATGGTCTGAGTTGATGCCGCTGTTGCGAACTAAAAGTTTTGAAATGAATTTTGTTGTGTGGTTAAGTCGCAGTCGAGGTAGGAGTTTTCTTAAAGTGTATTTTATATTACAGAATTGTTATAAATATATATTGATATGAAAAATATATTTCTGTGATTATGTTTGTCTTATGGATGTGGTTGTTCGCTGAATTGAATTACTAATTGCTTGGCTGGTGAGCAGTTGTGGATAAAAAATTGATTTGTAAAGTTACTTGGTTAAATATTATGAAAAGTGATTTTTTTTTGTTTTTGAGTTAATTTAATAATAAAAATGGATCGGCATTGAAAATAATTTTATTTTGGAAGCGGTTTAATTTTGAATTGGTTTTACTTTATAAATGATTCAATATTAGAGCTAATTGATTTTGAAAAAAAAACTTATTATTGGAATTTATTGGATTTTGGAAAATGGTTGAGATTTGGAAATGAGTTTGATTTATTGGAAATAAATTGATTTTGAAATGGTTTGACATCGAACCTGATCTGATATCAAAATTGGTTTAAAAATTATAAAGAATTTGATATTTAATAATTGTTTGATATTGAAGCTGGTTGAGAACGGGTTAGAAAATGTGGTTTTGATGGGAGCCATAAGGGTGGCATAATCCAAATTTTAGAGGAGATGCTGTTCAAATTTTTATAAAAATTAGAGACTTCGTTTAAAGTGGTTATTTAAAAAGATTGAGATTTAAGAATTATATGATTTGTTTCTGAGTTATTAAGAAAAAAAGATTATGTTTTGAGTTTGAATTATTAATGAACAGAATGGGAGGAAAGATGATGATTAAATTTGAATAAAGGATTATGAGATTTGATTTGAAAAGTATGATTTTTGAATGAATTAAATGATACTGAGAAATGGATTTGAAAATGAAATCGAATTTGATTAAGAGTTGAGACTCCGGATAAGAGACAGTGGCGTTGTCCACTTGCTCTGGACAAGGGATGAGGAAGAAAAATGATGAAAACTGAGTTTGATTATGAAATTAAATGAATATGATAAATGAGACATGACTGAGGATGATTGATGATAAGTATGTCAATATTTTCTCTCTAGTTGTAGGGGTAACAGGGCACGTAATTCCTCTAATAGTGACAGAGCACATAATCCCTCTAATGGTGACAGGACACACTTTCTCTCTAATGATATTAATGCGCAATAAAGAGACAGTGACCGGATTAGCTACCAACAATGTCGAGTTTGACTATATAACCGACAAATGAGCTCATTAGCCATAGGACAAGCATGCATCATATGCATTTGTATGCTTTGTTTGAATTTAAATTTGTTTTGATTTGCCTAATTTTTGAACTGTTATCAACTGCTATCTGAGCTAATTGTTCCAACTGCTATCTATATTGATGCTTTTTTTGTCTATTTTGTCAGTGTTTATTTCTGATGTGGTACATTTGAGATTGAGTATTAATGATGAGATTATGATTGTGTTGTTTGATTATGTGATGGGCTAAAGGCCGTGAGTGATTTCTGATTGAGGTTTAGTTAAGTATGAAAAATCAAACTGGTTCAGCATAAACTTAATGAATCTATGCTTGGAACAGATTGGTCATTCATACAGTTTAAAAATTTTTTTTTAAGATCTTATAAAAAAAGAAAGGTTTTGGATTTTGGATAATTAACTGATTTTCTCTTAAAAAAAAGTTTTATATTTTTAAATGTTAAACCGCTGGTTTTTTAAAAGATTCATAAGACAACGATAATCACTAAGTTTGAAAACTACTTTCTTATTAAATATCTTCTTATGATAACTCTGAAATTTCGTGGTGAGACCGTATGATTAGGTTCTCACCCTCCTACAGCTTTATCCTTTCAGGAGACGGACGAAGAGGCTTATGAAGAGTGTGATCGTGTTTTGTTTATACGGTTTTGTTATTATATTAGTTTTAATTGTTATTTATTTTTTCTTCACCATCAATATTATATTTTGTAAGAGGGATAGAAATTGTATGTTTTGTATGTTATTATATTATATTTATAAGTTACTTATGCAAGAGGTTTTGTATATATGTATTTGCTTGTTGTTTTCAAGATAAAGTATTTTTCTGGTTTTTTAAAGAAAACAGTAATTCAGTTTCGAGTCAAAGGCTCCTATTTTATTATTAAGTATATGAAGTCCTCGTAATCCTTTTTACTATCAGAGTGACACAGCTAGAAACGTGACATTCTGATAATGAAAGTATTACAAAATGCATTTTAAAATTTATAATTCATAATTTGTAAAGCAAAATTTATGTATATATTAATAATTATTAACATATTATAATTATATTTACAATTCATAAACTTTTTCTTTTAACAAAAAATTATAATCTTAACTAATTTTGACTATTTCTTTAATATAAATGAATAGTTAAAATCTAAACTAAAAATAATCTATTTTTACAAAAAAAAATATTTTAGTAAGTTGGTCAAACGAATTTTGTAGGTTTTTTTTTAAAACCTATAACCTAATCTTTTTAATTAATAGACCTTTTAAAAAGTTCAAACTTAACTTATTTAATAAAATAAATCGAATTAAGCTGAATTTAAAAAGAGCCGAATCACAAACTCTATCGAGTAGTCCAACCCACTATATACCATCCCTAGTTTTTAACAAATAATATTTGTTGATGTATATATAGATAGCTTAAGAAAAGCAGCCCATGCCATTGGACTAGTAAACGAGCTTTTTTAGGATACTGTAGTAAATTAAAGTTACATGATTTTCCTGTGGAAATAGTCTTTGAATGGAGATCCTATTTCCCTAAGTGGCTTTAGGAAGAATTTGATGAATTTAATTTTTATGGACAAAATAAAAGAGGTGGTCTTGGTCATTAAATGTTTTGATGAGTCATAGCTTTAAATGTGTCTCTTGTAAAAGGATCTAGATCCACTAAAGTTTGAATTTTACTTTAGAGAGTAAAGTGTGATTTCTCATCATTGATTTCATAGGTAGAACCAAGAATAAATATGAAAGAGAAATTATTTAAAGATAGAAGATCACACTTTACTCTCTAAAGTAAAATTCAAACTTTAGAGAATACATTTAACCCATTCCTCCACTTAATAGCATGGATACAGCTTTATATTTTTTTTGTTAAATAGTTAAATTAATTTTTTAAAAATTTTTTAATTAAATTCAATCTTTAAAAATTTTAAATTAGGTAGGTTAATTTTTTTTATTATTTTTATTATTAAGGATGTCAAAGTTTATTGATGTGATAAGTTAAGTAACGTCAAAATACACACTTGAGAGTTCTAATTGACTATTAACCTATTTAGTTTATGAAATTAGATCAAATCAATACCAAGTTAAGAAATTCTAATGCCTCAAGTTATTCTCTCAATTAGGTTTTGATTTGATCTAATTTCATAAATTTATTATGTTAATAGTCAATTAAGACTTCTAGGTGTGTGTTGTGATTTCACTTAACGTGCTGTATTAATAAATTTCAACACCTTCAATAAAAAAAGTGACAGAAAAATTAACATGACTAATTTAAATTTTTAAAGGACAAATTTGATTAAGAAAAATTTTTAAGGATCAATTGAGAACGAATGATTTTTCAGGCACAGATTTAATCATTTATTTGTTTTTTTTTCTACAGTGTCTCTCAACTCGACAAGTTAAGAATTAATCCGTTATGGATTTGAATTTCATTTAAGGGTCTGTCATTTGCTAATAAATTGTTACATATATAAGATAAAATTCAAAGCTCCAACATTTAATTAAATAGACGAATAAGTTGATCGTACCACTCGACCAACTCAAATTAGTTATAGCTTTATATGTTTTATTTGAATAATTTTCTGCCTCATCCACAACCATTTATTTTTATATATATATATATATATATATATATATATATATATATATATATATATATAACTTTTAATATATTCTAGAGATATTATTTATTCGGTCTGATCTCCTAATAAATTCTTCTAAAATTTATATATTTTTTTTAATTATTAAATAAAAAATGGTTAGTACCCTTAAAATTTTAAGATTTTAAATATCTATTTTTTCATTCTATTTGGTATTTAAAATGTTTAATATAATTTAGGAATTTTTTAAAATTCCATATCATCGTTATGTTATGTTATAGGACAAAAGCAGCAGATTCTACGGGTTACTTTTAGGAGAATGCTACATACATGCATGGGATGGGAGGATTGAAATGCATTGAACAAATCCTTGGTGTGTGTTGGTTGAATTTTAGGTTTGAGTGGCATTGTTTTTGACCTTCAGTTTAGTAGTGAAATGAAAATAATTATATATATACCATCAGTTAATTAAATATGAAGGTTTACCTAATTAATATAATATTAATCAAGTGGTGGTGATTGAACTATGTGTGTTCACAAGCATTATTCGTGCAACACGATATATAACTTATTATGAGTTGTAACCTACATTTAGCTAGGCAACTTGTATCACCACTGTTTATAGTGAATATTTTGTGTATTAATATAATGTATGTTCATGATTCATGCATATGCATCAAAGTTGTTTTTGTTTAATTTTTTATCTATTTGCAGTATTTTATTATTACATGAATTTAAATTAAGTTTATATAGATTATTCATTAGACGATCAGAATAAATATTATTTGAATTATAAAAAAATTGACTTTATTATTTTCAAACGATCAAAAATAATTCGATTTATCCAAATAAAAAATTTATTATATCTATTTAATTTTACAACTAAAATGTGTCACATGTCATTTGTGCTATAATCTATAATGTGCTATAATTTATAATGTGAGGATAAAACCGACATAGTTTAAAAATATTTATATTCCCGTAATGTAATTACAAGTAAAAATACTAGTAGAAACTAAATTTCGTTTAAACAACGGTACATAAAATGTCCTACACAAAT
This sequence comes from Arachis hypogaea, assembly GCF_003086295.3. Lineage (NCBI taxonomy): Eukaryota > Viridiplantae > Streptophyta > Magnoliopsida > Fabales > Fabaceae > Arachis > Arachis hypogaea. The sequence continues at coordinate 90,136,136 of NC_092037.1, read as the reverse complement.
TCGAGTAAAATTCATTCGTGGAATATAATCTAAATGTTTCTATAGCTTCGATTGCAATTATATTGCCGTCTACTATATAAATGTATCTTTTAGCATTACTTGGCGGTCAGCTCTCATCCATAGGCAATCCTACATAGTAACACTTACATGAGTAGTAGCATCAGAATCTACTCACTAAGTATTAACATGTGCATAACTTAAACTAGCTTCAGAACAAACAAAAGTAAAAATTATATCCTTCTTTGTATGTCAGGTGGTGGCATATTTGGTACAATCCTTCTTCATGTGTCACACCTTCTTAAAGAAGAAACAGGTTGAAACTTGATCTTATTTCTTAGCCATTTTCTGCTAAGGCGCATCCGCAATAGTATCACACTTTCTTTTATATTGAGGAGATGAAACTATGAGCAATTTTAGTCTTTATCTTGTTGTAGCATCTCTTCTTCTTGCACACAGTGAGATATAAGCTCATTTAGTGATCAAGTGTCATTCAGAGTGTCATAACTTACTTTGAATTGTCCAAAGTGTGTAGAAAGAGGGATCAAAATGAAATACATGAGTAAATCCTCAAACAACTCTAACTTTAATTTAGAAGCAAGATGAGACATTTTCATAATTTACTCCCTTATGTTACCTTTATCTTTATACCTCATGGAGACAAGTTTGCTTAAAAGATTACTTGCATCCATCTTTTCATTCTTAGCAAAGATTTTTTTAATATTTTTCAGAAATTTTTTGGCATATTTATCCTCAGTAATTGAGTCTTGAAACGCCTCAAGAATTGAGTGTTTCATAATCATAATGCTTATTTTATTGAATCTCTTCCATTTCTCAATTTTAACCTCATTGAAATTTTTTGGAGTGAAAGTGGATTTTTCCTCTCGAAGAGTTATATCTAGATCCATACAATCGAGGACAATCTCCACAGTATCCTTCCAATTTTAAAATTTGTACATTCAACATAGGAATACTGCTAACTTATGCAGAAATATTAGTAGTTGAAGCCATAATAATTTGATTAGAACAAAAAATATGCAATAAACATCAGTTAAAATAATGAAAAAAATGTTCATATTGAGATATATAGAGCAACATTAATTTTCAATATTTGGACAGAAAAATTAACTGTAAGTGATACTCTTATTGCAGTAATCGAATATTGTCAAAATTTTTTATCACACATTAAGCCTTACTAAATACGCACATAAAAACTTAAATTTTGCAACCTATTTTAGTACCACATATATTTTCTATTAATTAGCCAAAACAATAACCACATGAAAACTTAAACTTTGTCAATATTATTATCTATTGAAATTTATTAATATATTTTATTTATTTTTGAGTTAATATAGTTGTACTTATACTTAAACACTGTTTTATAATTTTTTAATAATTTAAACATCTATTAAAACTGCTAAAGATAAAATCTCTTAAATACACAAAATCTTATCACAACTACGAGAGATTTATTGATCTAAAATAATTTATAAAAAAATTTTATTGCAAGATAGATATTTTATTAAAAGAAAATAAGATTTAGTTTATAGTTACCTTTTATACAAAAGTATCATTATATATAATTATTCATGATCTCTATACAAAAAGGGAGTTAAGCAAAAATTATGAAAAAAAAGATGCATAATAATCTTCATTAATATTATTTTATCACTTAATCCTCCAAATTTAAAATAAAATTAAGTATGTAAAAAATATAATTTAAATATTGAGAAGATTTAATATGAGATGAAAGTTATGATAAATTAACTTGTATAGGATAACAATGATAAAATTTATAATAAAATTATAAAAAACTAAATAAATAAAAATAAAAGAGATAGAATAGTACAATAACAAACAATAATGTCTTATAGTTTATAAAAAGATCAAAGAGTAGAAATAATGCATCATATATAAGGAAAAAAAAAAAGAGTATAACCAGATAAAAGAATAACGAATAAAAAATGGGATTCTTTTCTAATATATATGACTTTTTAAAAATATAGATAAAATAAAAAAAGAATAAATGAAATTGTGCTTTTGTAATAAATTGAAGAAATATTCACGACTATATAATTGATGATGGACATATAATTGTTAGATAATAAATTACAAAAAAGTGGCAATAAAAATATTAGATTTGATATTAAAATGAAAAAAATAAAAACAATGAATAAAAATTTAAAATTTAAAATAAAAATATTTAAAATAAAAAAAAGAAATGAGGAGAAACTTTCAGTAAATAACGGCTCAAACATTAATGTGATAATAAATTAAATTAAATAACATATATTTAAACTAATTAAACTAAATACTTAATATAATAAATTAATTACAATTATTTGACTCAATAAATTAAATTAAATAAATAAATAATATCTTATAAATACGTTATGTAAAAATTATAATATTTTTAAAAATTATTAATCAAAATATAAATAAATTAATGTAAATTAAAATAAAATCAATTTATTTATTATAGTCAAATCAAATAATTAATACAAGTGATTAGTTATAATTAATGTGGTCAAATAAAATATTAAAAAATTAGATATTTATCTTAATAAAATAAAATAATTAATTAATTATGATACTCTTAAAAATTATTAATCAAAATATATAAGATAAAAAAATTAATACAAATTAAAATAAAATCAAATCATGTATTTCAGTCAAATCAAATAATTAATGTAATTAATTAGTTATAATTAATATAATCAAAAAAATATTAAATAAGTTGATATTTATTCTAATCAAGTTAAATAAACGATTAATTAATTAATGTATTTAAATAAATCAAATAAAATTAATAAAAATACCTTAATAACAGATCACGTCACCTATGTTATTAATTGAAAAAAATTTATTAAATTGAATAATTAATATAATAAATTAATTATAATTATTTAACTCAATAAAATAAATTAAATAAAAATATCTTATAAATATGCCATAAAAAAATTATAATACTTTTAAAAATTATTAATCAAAATACATGAGACGAAAAAATTAACGCAAATTAAAACAAAATCAATTCATTTATTATAGTCAAATCAAATAATTGATAAAACTGATTAGTTATAGTTATTGTAGTCAAACAAAATATTAAAAATTTGATATTTATCTCAATAAAATCAAATAAATAATTAATTGTGATACTGTTAAAAATTATTAATCAAAATATATAAGATAAAAAAATTAATGCAAATTAAAATAAACCTAAATTAGTTATAGTTAATGTAATCAAATAAAATATTAAATAAGTTGATATTATTTTAATCAAATTAAATAAATAAATAACTAATTAACATATTTAAATAAATCAAATAAAATAAATAAAAATACCTTAATAACATACCACGTCAGCTATGCTATTAATTGAAAAACTCTATTAAATTAAATAATTAATATAATAAATTAATTATAATTGCTTGACTCAATAAAGTGAATTAAATAAATAAAAGATATGTTATAAATATTCTATATAAAAATTATAACACTTTTAAAAATCATTAATCAAAATATATGAGACTAAAAAATTAATGTGAATTAAAATAAAATTAATTCATTTATTATAGTTGAATCAAATAATTAATATAATTAATTAATTATAACTAATGTGGTCAAACAAAATATTAAAAATTTTGATATTTTTCTCAATAAAATCAAATAAATGATTATCTATGATACTTTTAAAAATTGTTAATTAAATTACATAAGATAAAAAATTAATACAAATTAAAACAAAATCAAATTATTAATTCTAGTCAAATTAAATAATTAATATAATTAATTAGTTATAATAATGTGGCCAACCAAAATATTAAATAAGTTGATTTTTGTTCCAATCAAATTAATTAATTAATTAATATATTTAAATAAATCAAATAAAATAAATAAAAATATCTTAGAAATATACTACACCAGCTATATTATTAATTGAAAAACTTGATTAAATTAAATAATTGTTATAATAAATTAATTATAATTGTTTGACTCAATAAAATAAATGAAATAAATAATATCTTATAAATATATCATATAAAATTTATAATACTTTTAAAAATTATTAATAAAAATATATGAGACGAAAAAATAATGTAAATTAAAACAAAATCAATTCATTTATTATAGTCAAATCAAATAATTAATATAAGTGATTAATTATAGTTAATATGGTCAAATATATTATTAAAAAATTTAATATTTATCTCAATAAAATTAAATAAATGATTATTATGATACTCTTAAAAATTATTAATTAAAATACATAATACAAAAAAATTAATATAAATTAAAATAAAATCAAATCATTTATTTCAGTCTAATTAAATAATTAATATAATTAATTATAAGTAGTTAATGTAATCAAACAAATTATTAAATAAGTTGATATTTATTCTAATCAAATTAAAGAAATGATTAATTAATTAATTAATATATTTAAATAAATAAAATAAATAAAAATTCGTTAATATAATAAATACGCTTCATCTAATTAAATTGAGAGATATCTTTCTTAAGAGATTGTCCGAGAAAAGAAAGAGATTTTATTTCCGTATGTAAGCACGTTTGTTAAAGTTATTTTTGAGTGAAAGATATTTTTGCATATTTATTTATAGTTTTTTTTTCACAAATAATTAGAATAATTTTGAAAAAAAAATCAATTTTTTGAAAAATTGTTCTAGCTATTTTGTCTACTTCATCCCAAAAATTAATGTCATTCTTAGTGCTTTAAGAAAAATATAAAATATTGTAGTGTCTAAAATGATGGGTTAAGGGAAGTATTTTCCAAAATAATAACTTTATGTTTTGAACTTATATCACTTTTTCCTGGAAAAAAAGCTAACACCCCCTAATATTATTATGGATAATGCTAAGGAGACAAAAAACAGCCAGAATTTGCCTTATTTAGCATTCATTAATTGTCGCAACAATTAATGAATGCTAGTTAAAATAAGTTATGGTTGTTTTTGGCTAATTTTCTTTGGTTACCAAACATTTTCGTATTATTATATATTTCTAAATTTTTCATATCTTTCCTTAATTAACAATGTATGCTTTTCATAATTAACAAAATACTCATACATTAAGCTAGTATTTAATTATAGGAATCATTTTTAACTTTTAAGTGAATTTTGTGCGGTCTGAATATGATAATTAAAAAAATATATAAATTTCGTTATCTTAAATAATTATTTATATTTTATAAAAAATATTAAGTGACTAACATTTTTTATTTGATTTATGTTTATTTTTATACTTAAACTAATACTAATCAATTTTTTTAATTAAAAATGTTAACTCTAACATTCCCCCCCCCCCTTTTTTTTTTTGAGACTTTTCTCCTATTTTATTATGATAATATAGTATATATACTTGAGAGAAAAGGCATGTTGCCTTTCTTTGTCTAAGAATTATTAATTTCTAATTATATTTTTCAAATTTTCCAGATTCTAGTGGCACACTTGGAGAGTGGAAAAAGGATTCGTGTATGTGTGTGTTGTTGACTTCACATAAACACACACTCACAATTAGGACTTAGCCACATTAACAGCAAAAACAACGTGGTGCAATGCCTTAGTGGACCCCACTTTTAACTATTTTGTCTTATACGCCGCACCCATTAACACATACAACTTTTTCTTTTTTTCAAACGGCCTCCAATACTTCTTTAACGAAACGAACAAGCTACCATTCAACTATTTTAATACATACACATATAAGTTAAGTAAAAATTCGGGTGCAGTTGACTTTATGTGAAGTTGATACTTAAGAATTATTAGATAATTTAACTGATTTGACTAAATTTTTATTTAATAATTTTCAGATATTAATTTCACGTAAATTCAACTGCACCTGAATTTTCACCTACAAGTTAACCACTCAACTATCTTAGGTTGGTTTAACACATACACATAAATCTTATTAGCTTGCCTATGAATCTTGGATTTTTCAATTCAAATTAAACTAAATCCATTATTTGTATGAAGTCACAAATTTATTGGTTGTGTTTGTTTAATTAGTTTTTGTTTTGGGGGCGGGATCGGAGGAAGGGGACACAAACACAAACGTTACCAATTTGATTTTTCTTAGTTCACTTCTTCTTTTCCTCTTTTCCTTTTATAGATGATGTTACATGATATGCTTTTCGTATGTATATAGTATATACAATTATACATATATAAAGAAAAAAACTACAAACTAAAAATCAGTTACGAATAAATTATTGTATATAAAAAATTTATTATAATATTATAAATAAGTTTAATTATTTGTTTATTGGTAGTTGATTATTTGATTAAAAAATTATAAATTAATATATATAAATATACATAAATATATAGTTTAATTTTTAATATATATATAATATTTTTAAAAATAATTATATTACGTATACACAAAAAATTAATTATGGATCCTTCACTACATATAAAAATACGCATTTGGTATTTTAAAATATTTTTAATATATTACTGTAAATAAATTTGACAATTTTATTATTATATATTTTATTATTTTACTATAAGATAAATTTGATTATTCGGATTGTTTATTATTTAATTAAAAAAATATGTAATTAAGATATACATACATATATATATATATATAGTTAATTTTTAATGTATGTGCAAGTATTTATTTTTTTTTTCAAAGATAGGGTATAATATATTTTTTATAATTATAAAAAATATTATTTATACATTAAAATTAATTACTAAAATTAAATATTAATATATTTACGTATAAATATATGTGTGATTTAATTTATTTTTAATATATATTTATATTTTAATATATATTTTATACTAATAACTAATTTTGATGTTCACATAATATAGCTATATGATTATATACTATTAAATTCTAACTATAGCCGTAATAATTATTAGGTCATACAAAAAATTAAGAAGAAAAAAGAAAGGGCTATATATGCAAAATTATAATTAAGTTAGGTTGATTCAGTGTTTAATTTATTAATTTATTTAAATAAATATTAAAAATTTAAATTTTATCTTATATATATAAATATATAATAATTTATCGACTAACAATAAATTTGTAAATGAAGACGCATTAATTTTTAGCCTGCAAAATTAAAAGATACTATAGACAAAAATAAATAAATGCATAATTATGACAGATAGCAATAAATTTCATTAAATAGTATATAATACAATGAGGACAATATCATCAATTTTATCACGGCGCCGAAATTTGTGTTCTCTGATATTAGTGCCATCTAATCTATATATATACACCTCTTTACTTCCTCTCAATCTCACACAATAACAACATCAAAACCCACAAAACAAACAGTTGCTAGTGTTTCCAACTCCACTCCATAATTAAAATCCCTCCTTTTTTTCCCCTGCTCTTATAATTGTTTGTGCTTCTTCATTATCCTTCCCTCTATATAACTAAAGAGTAAAAAAAATGATGGCATGCCAAGAGTGGCCAGAACCAATAATAAGAGTCCAATCCTTAGCTGAAAGTGGCATAAATGCAATCCCTGAACGTTTCATCAAACCTCAATCCCAAAGGCCCAAAACACAATCCAATGTTGTCCCAACAAAACAAGGTTTTAATGATGTTGATGTTGAGAACATCAATATCCCGGTTATTGATTTTCAAGACCTGTATGGTGAAGACAAGAATCTAAAGGAACAAACACTTAAAAGGGTCTCTGAGGCTTGTAGGGAATGGGGTTTTTTCCAAGTGCTTAACCATGGTGTTAACCATGATTTGATGAAGAGTGCTAGAGAGGTTTGGCGTGAGTTCTTTCACCAACCAATTGAGGCTAAAGAAAAATATGCTAACTCACCACTTACCTATGAAGGCTATGGGAGTAGGTTGGGAATTAAAAAAGGTGCCATTTTGGATTGGAGTGACTACTTCTTTCTCCATTACATGCCTTCTTCTCTTAGGGACCAAGAAAAGTGGCCTTCTTTGCCAAACTCTTTAAGGTAATAATTAATTTATATCCTATGTTTCTAAAAGATTCTCTTCTGTCTCTGTCTATCCTTAGTATTCTTTTTGTTGAAATATCGACAAATTCTTATATATTCTGTCGATTTTTTTATTTATTGTCTATAATGTTTATTTGGTATCAGCTTTTTTGGTCAAACCTTTCTTTTTTCGTTGACGTCGTGCATGTCTAGAATTTTTTTTCATGGGTATTTTCTTTTTTATTATATTCAAAAAGGATTAAATTAATTAATTACTCTAGAAAATACTCAAGTTTAATTTATTCTCCTATGCTAACATTCTTTTATTAATTTGGTTCTTGTGTTTCTGATTTTTTTTTTAGACGTTATATATAGTGAAAAAAGAAAGTTATGTTATTTTTGTTTCATATTTCATTGATTTCTTTCTAAAAAATCTACAAGAAATGAAACCAGAGAGAACATCCACAGAAAACAGAACATGAACAGCTAGCTCACACATATATTATTGGAATTGACCCAATATTTATTTATTGTATCTGACATTGTTTGCAAATCAAGTTTAATTTGTGGGACAAATATGTTTTTCAAACATGTAACCGATCATGTTACATGCCTCAAGTTCTAACTACTTATCAGTGCAAAAAAAGGAAAAAAAAAACCTTAATTATCTTGAATATTAAACAATATAATGTTTAAGTTTGTGGTTGTTTAACTTTGTTCAAAGTTTATACACACTTGCTTCATCTTGTAAATATCTCGTTACTTCATCTTCCCTATTTTATATATTGTACAGTCAGATTAATTAGATGTGGCAACTAACATGCTAAGTTATTGAAAAAGAATTATTTTGTTAATTTATTCTGTTTTGCCTATACAAAAATAATATACATTTAGAAATATTTCCAGTGTTTTTGTTGCGGTGATTCATCTCAATTATATATTTTTTATGATTGAGATCTGATATATCCGTTATAGAGTTATATCTTTATAATTTGACGCTTAAAATTGTAAGATCAATCATCAGTAATATATTATAATTCAACTCTGAACGTTATAAGATCAGTCATCAATGTCAAAACGTTCTAATATGATTTATTTGTCATTAACACAATTCAAAAATGATAAACAATCCTAACCAGATCAATAATTAAAATTATTAAAACACTTAAAATACTGAAATATTTAAAATGTTTTTTATATATGTAGATAAGTGTATGTCAATGTTGCATTTTATTTAATAAAAAAGAACATATAATTAAATATTTTAATCTATACAAATATAGTTGCTCCATTATTACTCTTTGTTGGTAATGGGGTTTAATTTCACTAATAAGTAGATATAGTTTTGTCTATTAAATTTAATTAGGTTTAGCAGGGGATTGTAGGTATAAAGGTGACAAGTTTAAATTCTATTGGACGTGTCAAATATTCAAATAAGAGGGTTGGTTCACAAATCCGTGTTGCCCATGAAGTGGATCTTCAATTTTTATTGTTATTAATATTAAATATTATTATTTTTAATTCGGATTTGCTTATACAAAAAAGTGAAAGGGTAGGAGTACCATATCATCCTTGGGAACTTGCATCTCCCATTAGTAGAAAATTTTCACATGCTCAATAACCGCTATTTTTATATTCTAGATATGTGTGTGTCTCACTCATAAATGATGAGTCTGAAAATTCATGGACATATCTTTAACATAGATTTTATGAACTTTTTTTTTTATATATTGAATTATGGGTGATGAATTTTTTACAGATGTCAGTGACTTTTTATTTTTTTATGTATTATATATTGTTGTGAATTTTTACAAAATGTTAAATGATATTTTATTTTTTATAATTAAAATAATATATTTTTTTGCAAAATATTAATAATATTTTGTCTTTAATAATAAATTTTTTTTTTGCAAACATCATATTTTATACTATTATTATAATAATATAAAATACTAAAATAATCAAATATTTTCATATTTCATACTAAAATTATCTATATATAAAAATTTTAACCGATTTTATACATTTAGTGCAAAAATTAATAAAAAAAGGGAAAAAAAAAAGCACTGCCATTAATTAATCGAGTGGTGCTGAATGACCAGATGTTATTAAAATGTTAAAAGTAAACACAAAATCGCATCACGACACACGAGAAAAAGTGACGTTTATTATTATATTTTTAATAGGCACCTGTACACTTATTTTATTTATTTAGTGTGAATAAACAGGTATATGCCATATGTAAAACGTGTGTATAGAACTATAGATTTTTAAAGCCAAATGTCAACAACGGACTACAAAATGAAATATATTAAAACTAGAATAATTAATTAAAGAAGTATGCTTACAATAATACAACAAATTACCAGCCGTATAGGATGTGGACATTTATTTAATTTATTTTTCATATATTATTTTTTAAAAAAAATAATTAGTTGAGCTCCACCCACTTTTTTTTTCTTTCTAAATATTTTTCATTTATTTTGTGTCTCAACAAAAAAAGTAAGATAATAAATTGTTTTGGTTAATTGAGGTGAAATATGTATGTGTGTGTGTATTTGTGTATGTATGCAAGACATGTCGTTTCTTTGTTGGAGTTTTTATTTAGAGACATAGTACAACCTTATCACTATCTATGATGAATAAAGTTTTACAATCTCTATCCACATAAAGTATGTAAATGAATAACACATGCATGAGCTTGACTACTCATGGGAAAGAATTTGAATTTCAAGCAGCACATTGGATTTTGGATTGGAAATTTTAGATCCTTGATTGATAAAACCAAAACTGTGTTTTTATGGAAAAAGGTTTAATTGGGTGACTATTCGAACCATGATGTTTTATATAAACGAAAATGTTTGATAATAAAAATAAATAAATAAAAATAGTCGTAATTTATCTTATTTAACATTTATTAATTGTTACGACAATTAATGAATCTTAAATAAGACAAATTCTGGTTATTTTTTTTGTCTTTCTAACATTATTGTTATATAAAATATTTGCATAGGAGTAGTTATCTTTCAATTATTATTTCTCAAACTTTTCAAGGTGAAATTTTTTGTAAAGTGAAATAGTAAATCAAGAATATTCTTATTGTTATATAAATAGAGTGGACTAGAAATAACAACTTTTTTATTTTATTATTTATATGGCTCTCCTCAGGAGATTATTTAAAAAATAATAGCAATTAATTAATTTTTAGTATCTTTTTTTAAGGGTTTTAATTTATTAGTTATGTCACTCTTTTATTATTACTGCTTATTAATTTTTATTTATTTTTTGAAAAAAGGGATGTGATTAATGAATATGGTGATGAAGTGGTTAAGCTAGGAGGAAGGGTTCTTGAATTGTTATCAATAAACCTTGGTTTGAAGAAGGATTTCTTGATGAATTCATTTGGTGGAGAGAGTGAGATAGGTGCATGCTTAAGGGTTAATTTCTACCCAAAATGCCCTCAACCAGACCTCACTCTTGGGCTCTCATCTCACTCAGACCCTGGGGGTATGACCATACTTTTACCAGATGAAAATGTTTCTGGACTTCAAGTCCGCAGAGGAGAACATTGGATCACTGTCAAGCCTGTCCCAAATGCATTCATCATCAACATTGGTGACCAAATTCAGGTTATTTTCAAATCTAATACTAATAAACTCTGTAATAATTCAACTCATAAGAAGGGTAGAGTGGTAGACTAGAAAGGGCAAAGAGATAAATAAGTTATATAGATTTATTTTTATTTTTGTTTTAAATATTTTTATAATTATATTAAATGATAAAAGGCTTTAAAAGAGTTAAATTCGTCGGTAAATTACCAACAAATAAAAAAATCTTTCAGTAAAAAAAGATGGATGATATCAATCGATAAAATAAAAACTTATCGATAAAAAAAATAGAATCTGTCAGTAATATATTATTTTCAGATAATATTTACTGAAATATCTAATTCTATCATACAATGAAAAATTAACAAAAATATATAGAATATTTATATTATTTTTAGGATTTAACTAACTAGTATTGTAAAAGAACTTGCTAACAAATCTTAAAATTTTTTTTCTATATATATACCTTATATTATATAACCCTTTTAGGGGAAAAGCTAATTAAGGGCCCTTAAATGTGTTCAATTATATATACTTATTATTGTTAATGTAGAATTTGCTTATCTTAATTTCAGGTGCTAAGCAATGCAATCTACAAGAGTATAGAACATAGAGTAATTGTGAACTCAAATAAGGATAGAGTTTCATTGGCCTTCTTTTACAATCCAAGAAGTGATTTACTAATTCAACCTGCTAAGGAGCTTGTGAGTGAGGATAGGCCACCACTCTATCCACCAATGACATTTGATGAATATAGACTTTACATTAGGACCAAAGGACCATGTGGAAAATCTCAAGTTGAATCTTTGACTTCTCAAAAGTGATTTTCCAATTATGCCCTAATTTATTACCATCTTGCTTGTGGAATTAGAATATGTGTACAATTATTGGGTTATTAATTCAAGATAGCTCTTCTGTTTTTTCCCCGGAGCAATATTATTATCTTTTTTTTTTTTTTTAAGGAAACGGAAGAAAAAAAATTATTAAACTTGGATTGTTAATTAAATTCAAGCTATTAAAGTTATTAATTTTTTTTAAAAGAAAAAAAATGTTTGAATCACGTTTTAGTCCTTTTTATATGTTTCTTTCTTTAATATCTCAAATTTAATGATTGCATGAGTCAATTATTCAGGAAAGAATAAAAAAAGAGGAATAATGGTTGTGACGACTAAAATTCTTGCCTGTGATGCCTAAGAAATAATGGATAAGAATTAAAGTATTAAACCATGTGCCATGAAGCATTATTATATTGTGACCATTTAATTTGAATCCCATAATAACAAATGAACTAAGTTGCGTTCAACTATTTGCAACCAACATTTTAGTTGTTTGATCCCTATCTTCTCTGTTTGTGGAACCTATTGAGTGTACTATTACTATTCAAAATATAATAATATCACTTCTTTAATAATATGTCTTTCTTCCTTTCTTCAATACTTTTTAAACATGAAAGTAAAATTTGGCACAAATGGTCGATATCGAAAAGAATTTGATAGTTAAAGTAAAAAATTATATATGCATAAAGTATATTATTTTATATTTAGTGTTTAAGTTTATCTGGGGTTTAAGATTATTTTGAGATTTAAATTTATCTGAGATCTAAAATTACTTGAAATTTAAATTTATTTAAAGTCCAAGATTATTCGAAGAGTAAATTACTTGAAGTCTAAGTTATATCAATTAAAGTCTAATTTTAAAGTCTAATTTTAAATATTTTAGTATTCTCTCCTTTTTAAAATAAGTGTTTCTTTTCCTTCTCGAATTTATTAAACTATTAATAATAAACACACAATTCATTCTATATCTATTTATAAAAAAACGATGTAATTCTTAACAAAAAAGAAAAAAAAGATAACTAATCCTAATTTATGTAGGTTTTAAATTAAATCTCTTCTTTTCATCTCTATTCTCATAAATCATAATCGTAATTTTTACATTTATTTTATCACCGTACTTTATTATCATTATTATCTTTTCTTGCACACTATTAACATTGCCAACACCAACAATATTACCTTAATTTAAACTAAACACAAAGACTAAGATAGATGTTCACTAAAAAATTATGTATTAAGTCAATGTATTTATATACCAAATACATTAAATAGAGTTGAAAATGATAACTACAAATTGGTAGTGCTTGACCCCTCTATTAATGGAGTTAAATTTTGCATGTCCCTCTTATGATAAAAGTACCGAAAAGAGACAGTGAATTAAACAGTAGAAAGCAGAGAAAGTGGTCCTCTGTTACCCACTATCTTCGGGGTAACAAAAACGTGGATTAAGACCTCCTTTGATATTTATATTATTATATATCCACCTATTCAACCCACCATAGACCATAGTATTCACAAAACGCACGTTTTTAATACACACTATATAGACTACTTTTTAATGTGTAGGTTCATTAGGAGATTTCACTTATTTAATTTCAGCCACGTCACTATTTGATAATAATAATAATAATAATAATAATAATAATAATAATAATAATAATAATAAGGGCAAATAATTTATTTAAGTTAAGGAGATGAAAAAATTACGTGAATCAACCAAATTAAAAATTGATTTATGAATCAATTAGTCTATATTTTTATATAGTTTGAATCACCCTAATTCAAATTTTATTTTCACGTAATTCGAATAAGCATGATTCGAATTATCTACACATGCACACACCTACTAACTCGAATAAACCTGATTCGAATTACACTTACACTAATTCGAATCAGGATGATTTGAATTACTCACACACATGCACATAGTAATTCGAATTGGGCATATTCGAATTACTCAATTTAAAAAAATATTAAAAAATTTAAAAATAGGGAAAAAGACAGATAGGTTCCTGACTTTTCAAACTTTTGACAAATACATCCCTAACAAAATTTAAATACAAAAAAGTCCCTGACTTTAACAAACGGAGGACAATTTAGTCCTTCCGTCTATTTGCCTCTCATACACCTAACGGAACTAGCTGACGTGGCTGAAACGGTGTACAGGTGTCCGTTACGGTGCCACGTTGGAAGGAGAAAAAAGTTCGAAGGACAAATAAGTCCTTGGCGTCATTTTACAAATAAAGTTCGAAGGACAAATAGGTCCTTGAGAATTTTTTTTTTCATTATACTTCTATTATGCTTCTATTATGAGAATTTAGTTTATAAAATTAGGCTAATTTTTTTTTGTATGGAAAAAATATTGGTGTTTTTGTTGAAAATGGGAGAATGTGGTGTAATTATAGATGGGTGGATTTTTTTGTGGGAAGTCAACAGGTGGGGGGCGTGGTGCAACAGGTGGGGGCGTGGTGAACACGTGGCATCATTCTGACCAACACGTAGGGGGCGTGTTGAACACGTGGTAGCATCTTAGCCAACACGTGGGGGCGTGTTGAATAATTTCCACAATACTGTAATACACTTCAAATGCCAATATTCAACCAAAACACCAATTTTCTTTCCATATTAAAAATAATTTCTGATAAAATTATGCTTGTATTTTGAAATCTAGTTAACTTGTTTTATTCTACAATTTAAATTATTTGTATTAAAATTGTAGAAATTGGGCTTGTTATGTTTCTACTCTTTTTCTTAAATTGCATTAGTTTAGTTTTAGTGCATTTGTGTATTATATTAGAATTTGTTAAATTGCATTAGTTCAGTTTTCATCATACCAGTGGCATTAGTTAGCATCAGTTCATTTATGCATCAAGTTAGCATTAGTTCATTTGTGCATCATTCATGTATTAAGTTAGCATTAGTGCATTTGTGTATTATATTAGAACTAGTATTTTTATGCATAATAACATTACAAGAATATATTTTTTTTAATTATAGTTCACTTTGTTCTAACAGTATAAATTATGCATGACACAAAAGATTTATAAAATCAAACTACTTTTACAAAAAAGTCGTAAGTTGACAAAAGTTTCTGACTAAGAAGACCAAGATATCTGCAGATAAAAAATTAAATAATAAAATTTTTAGTTATTATTTTTATACGAAAAAGTCTAATTTTTTATTAGTAATTAATTTTAACATTCGTTATCGAAAATTTAAAATAATTTAATGTGTATAATTTTACATTTAAAATATTTTAATTGTAAAAATATATCGAATGACATATTTTGATTTGTCAAATTACTAATATAAAATATAATTATATATAGAGTAAAAATAGTAGAGAGAAATATAAAAATGGAGAGAGGTAGATGAGAGAATTTAGGAAATGAGTTTATTAATTTTGAAAAAAAAATTCTCAAGGACCTATTTGTCCTTCGAACTTTATTTGTAAAATGACGTCAAGGACTTATTTGTCCTTCGAACTTTTTTTTCCTTCCAACGTGGCACCGTAACGGACACCTGGACATCGTTTCAGCCACGTCAACCAGTTCCGTTAGGTGTATGAGAGGCAAATAGACGGAAGGACTAAATTGTCCTCCGTTTGTTAAAGTCAGAGACTTTTTTGTATTTAAATTTTGTCAAGGATGTATTTGTCAAAAGTTTGAAAAGTCAGGGACCTATTTGTCTTTTTTCCTTAAAAATATATATTTCTCGAGTAATAATTTAAAAAAAATTATTAAAAAATTAATAATTTAAAAATTAAAAAATATATATTTTATTTCATACATTAAAAAAAACTAACAAAATATTTAATTACGAGATTTCTTTAAAATATTAATGAGCTATCAATTCGAATTTCATACAATACTATTTTGTCCATTTTTAATAACTCACGAATATTTTTTAATAAATTTTTTTAATAAAATTTTTTAAATTATACTATAAAAAAATTTTATTGTATGCAAAATAATTTTTAAAAAATGGCTTAAAAATATTAGGAGTACTATAAAAATTTGTAATGTTCTGATAATTTAGATAAGTACATGCATGTACTCAAATTTTAAATAAAATACTCTACATAGTCAATAATAATTTAGAAATTAAAAAATATTTTATTCCATATAAAATAATTAAAAATATATTTTATTCCATATAAAATAATTTTAAAAAATGGCTTAAAAGATGTTATGAGTACTATAAAAATTTGTAATATTCTAGTGATTTAGGTAAATACATGATAAAAATATATTTTCTTTAAATTTTAAATTATTATTGACTATGTAGAGTATTTCTTTAATGTTCTAAGTTATTAGGACATTACAAATTTTTATAGTACTCCTAACATCTTTTAAGCTATTTTTGAAAATTATTTTGTCTAGAATAAAATATTTTTTTTGTAGTATAATTTAAATAAATTTATTAAAAAATATTCATGAGCTATCAAGAATGAGCAGAAGACTATTGTATAGAATTCAAATTATTCACCGTATAATTCGAATCATGTAATATCTCACCATATAATTTAAATAAATTTATTAAAAGAATTTATTAAAAAATATTCATGAGGTATTAAAAATGGGCAAAAGAGTATTGTATGGAATTCGAATTGATATCTCATTAATATTTTAAAGAAATCTCATAATTAAATTTTTTGTTAATTTTTTTAATGTATGAAATAAAATATATTTTTTAATTTTTAAATTATTAATTTTTTAATAAATCTTTTTAATAAATTTTTTTAAATTATTATTCGAGAAATATATGTTTTTAAATTTTTTTAATATTTTTTTAATTGAGTAATTTAAATCTGTCCAATTCGAATTACTATGTGCACGTGTGTGTGAGTAATTCGAATCAGGTTGATTCGAATTAGTGGATGTGTGCGTGTGTAGGTAATTCGAATCATACGTAGAAATGAAATTCGAATTACGGTGATTCGAACTATATAAAAATGTAGACTGATTGATTCATGAATTAATTTTTGATTTGGTTGATTCATGTAATTTTTTCATCTTCTTGACTTAAATAAGTGATTTTCCCTAATAATAATAATAATAATAATAATAATAATAAAAATAAATGCAAGAACAGGATCAATCAGTTGTCATTCACATAATGCATTTACGCGCTTGATTAAAGTGAAAATGATGTTTCATTATTAAATTGAAAGAAAAATCATTTCAGAAAAATATGTCACATGCACCCTAAACTTAGTCTCATAAAAGGGTGCTTTGTTGGATTTTCTTAAATATCTATTATTATTATTATTATTATTATTATTATTATTATTATTATTATGGCGGATGCTTCGTTCTTTGGTTTTTTTTTAAAGTATAAGTTGGCAATTTATTATCAATACTATTTTGTAGCATTATTACATACAGCATAAACTTTATTTGTAATTTACGGTACTTTATCGAACCTTTTTTCGAACTTGAGTATTGTTGTAATAATGAGGTATAAGATTTTAGAAAAATCATCATCATAAAAGTAACGATAGAAAAACCCGAAGGCTTGGTTTGTTTACATTTTTTTTCTATTTTTCTTTATCCCTTATATTTAAATCCTCAAAAATAAAAAATATATAATATAAATAAAATATTTATTATATATTATTAATTTTATAATTAAAATATATCACATAATATTTTTTTATTGGAATTAAATTAATTTTTTTCAAAATAACAAAATCTCTCCTTCTTTCGCTACAAAAAATTCACCAGATACATTAAATTTACAGGCAAATTTATCAAAAAAATTTGTCGGTCATATTTATCATCAAATTTAATATCAGAATAAATTTGATGATATAAATTTTATCGGTAATTGTTTATTAGTGAATTTTTTGTCAGATACTAATTACTGTCAAAAATTTTTACAGTAATTTTTACTATTAGATTTATCCATCGATAAATCCAACAATATATATGTATTATTAATTAATAATTAAATTAATAACCACTGAATGTAAACTTAAATTTTAAATTAAAAATTATTAAAAATTTTAATATATAATTTTAAATATTTAAATTTAATAATTTTTAAACTAATAAATCAAAAAATACAACACTAATTTACTTAAAAAATAATTTAATCTAGTAATAATAAACTTAGAAAATTAACAAAATAAATAATAAATCAATAATTAACTCATAAAATAAACAAGTTAAAATTAACTTAGAGAATTAACAACAATCAACTAATTAATTCAAAAAAATAATTAACTCACAAACAACAATAAACTCAAAAAAACAATAATCAATAATAAGACAACAATTAACTCAAAAAATTAACAAATTAAGATTAACTTAGAAAATTAACAATAATCAACACAAAAAATTAACAATAATCAACAATAAGATAACAATTAACTCAAAAAATTACAAGTTAAGATTAACCCAGAAAATTAAATTAAACCTAAAGTCGCTGCCACTATTTTAATACACAAATTAGTTATCAACGAATATCAGCTTCCACTACTAAGCCGACATGGACGTTAGTTCTAAATAGAGACAGATTAAACTAAATAAATAATTATATAAGTCTCATCAATATCTTATCAAAACACAATTTTTTTCACTAATATTCTCACATTCAAATATATAAATATCACAAAAAGATAAAATTATAACAAAGCATAACTAGAATTAAGAACCAAGAACAACAAACAATAATTAGAGAACAATGCAGAACTACAAAAAAAATTTAACTAAAAATAAGAACAAATTAAAAATTATAACAAAAATAAGAAACAGAAAAAATTAAAAACAAGTCAAAACAAGAAATAATGAATTCAAAATAAATCCTAAAATCCAAATCACAATAAACAAAAAAAAAAGAATAAAATCAAAACACATTTTAAAATCTAATAAAAATAGGACAAAATCAAAATAAAATAGGAATAGAGACATACACCATAAAATAGTCTTTGTGGTTTAACTACTCTAAACTATCTAATAAGTGAGTTTTTCGAAAATAGTGGTGGAGCATATGACTTTTTTGGCATAGTAACAGTACGAACGGCGCAGTGATAGTACAATAACCAACCGACAGGCTGTATTAGAATTTTCTTTAAATAAATTACAGAAAAAAGATAGAGAGAAGGAGGAGGACAATTTATCTGAAAGGAGAAAGCTAAGGAGGAGTTCTGGCGACATAAGAAGCAGCGATAGCAGCAGCGGCAGCAGTAGTAGCAGGAGCGACGAAAACGGCGATGACAGAGCGACCAACGCACTGCAAGGAGTTTATGTGGTCTTTGAAGACTGTTGGTGGCACCAACACTGCAAAGGGGCCTGCCGGAGATGGTTTAGGGAAGAGAAATGCAGAAAGATAGAGAAAAAGAAGATGATGTTTAGAGAGAGAGAGAGAGAGAGAGAGAGAGAGAGAGAGAGAGAGAGAGAGAGAGAGAGAGAGAGAGAGAGAGAGAGAGAGAGAGAGAGAGAGAGAGAGAGAGAGAGAGAGAGAGAGAGAGAGAGGAGAGAGAGAGAGGAGAGGAGAGAAGGTTTAGAGAGAGTGTGTGTGGGTCTTTTAAAATAAATGGAGAGGGTGCGTGATTTCAATTTAGGACAAATTTACCATCGGATTTATCAGCTAATAAATCCGACGGTAATGCATTACACTTGATTGAACAAAACTCAACGTTCCAGTAATCAAGCTTTAAAAATTCTCCCGGAATTTTCACAGTAATGATCGCACTAATTTTTTTCCTGCAAATATTATCAACGAATTTATCGTCGAAAAATAGAATCCGACAATAACTTTTTTATCCGACAAATTTATTGCCAAATCTGTCGGTAAACCCGCCACTAACGTCTGATGCTAAATTCGACGGTATTCAGCGTTTTTCTTATAGTGTTTTTCTTTTCATTTCTATCTCTTTTCAGCCTCTACCTACTTTATTTTTATATATATTATTACTAATTACTAATTACTAATTTAACAATAAAAATATATCACATAATACTTTTTTTATTGCAATTAAAATTAATATTCACTATATATTATTAATTTGACCATCAAATTGTGCCGTATAATACTCTATTTCATTACAATTGAAAATAAATATTTTTCTCTAAAATTAGAGAAAAAATTTAAACCGTCCCTGATAATTACTTTGAAAGACGAAGCCTAGCCAAAAAATAATAATTTTTTTCGATTCTTAATCTTTAATTTTGTGAAATTAGTTAGCCCCTTCATTAATGATCTCTCTCTAGAATTAATGGATCATGTTTATGTGGCATATTAAACTGCTTATTTGTTGTTTGTTAAATACCAATTTGGATCTGCAGATTTTTTTTTATAAGGGACCTTGTTATCTTTTCGAATAATTATTAAGTGTCATTTAAAATTTTTTCTCTTTCTATTTTTTGTTTTTTTTTTATATATTGGCTAAATTGATTATGTAAGAAGTAAAAAATATTAGTAATTTTTAATTTTTTTAATAGAAATTGAATAGTTGATATATTCTTTTAGTCTTTTTATTGTTATGTAAAAAAATTATAAAAATATTATATTATTAAATTATATTAAATTTTAGATATACTCATTTTAAATTAAATATTATAATTTAAATAAACTCATTTATTATCAACTATTAGTTTGAATTATTAAAAAAAGTACATATTTAATTTTATAATTTATAATTAAAAATTTGACACAATATTTTATTTAAAATAAATATAACAAATAAAAATATTTATATATTATTATTTCAATGTAGTCCCTAGAATAACTTATGTCAAATTATTTATTGAATTTTCATAAATTTTTCAATTCTAAGTAGAATGGTTGGTGCTCTACTATATTTTTTATCCAGACCAGCAAGGAACATGGAATTCTTATATAATATGTCAACTAACCAAGTAGATATAACGTTAAAAATTCGAATTTTAACATTTTAAAATAATTAATAATAAATAAATAAGACTAATAACAACAACTAACAATGTCATTTTTTAGTAATAAATATATTCTCTATTTGATTTCTATAAATAATTTTTTTAAATTACTAATATTTTTAGTTCTTAAATAACAAATTTAGCAAATGAATGTGAAAAAAGTAATAAAAAATAGAGAAAAAAAATTCTAAATAACTGGTGACAATTATCTCAAAAAATAATGAAGTCTCTAATAAAAAAATCTGTCAATCTAAGTTAAAATTTAAGGAATAAATTAGTTATTTAACGTATCATGTAAACATGCTCAATTAACCTCAAAGAGAGATAATTGATGGACGGATTAACAAATTTCAGATAAAGATCAAGGGTCAAAAAGCAAATTTTTTTTGTAAGGGACTTCGTGATTTTTGAAAAAATTGTGAAAAAATTGTGAGAGGTGGGGATGAACATTCACCCTAAGAAATTAAGGATTTTTTTTTTCACTTTTTCTCAAATTAGGTAGCGTTTTTTTAGAGAATAGGATTAAGATTGGGAGCTTGTGACTCAGTATTGTATTTGGTTGTCATCAGAGATTGAAACTAAAATTTTAATTTTGGGATACAAAATTTTAATCCCTTCAGTACCTCTAGAAAATGGAAATACAGAAAAACTGAAATTTTTGGGGACAAAGACTAAAAATTTAATATTTCTTTTCAAAAATATCCTTATTTAATTTTTCAAATTTCAAATATACCCATCAATCTCCATATTTAGCGACCGATCTTGTTAGCGGCTGATTTAGTGACCGAAAATATTTGCTGTGGGTTTGGTGGCCTTGGTTGAAAATCGGTTGCTAAAATCAGTTGCTAAATCTTAGCAATCAACATCAATCACTGTTTTAAATTTAGCGACCAAGATTTTAGCAACTTCCAGAATCGGTCGCTATGTTGATAATGTCTTGTAGTAGTGGGCCAGTTTATTAATTTTTTAAAAAAAATTATATTAAACATTATTTTTTTTGTTAATAGCCAAATTCGTCCTGAAAGATGATCCATTCTTCAAATTAGTTCTCAAAAGATTTTTTTAGTTATGTTAGTCCTTAAAAGATAAAACGTAAGTCAAATTGGTCTTTTTGTTAGTTAGAGGATGACGTGTCACGTTAAGTGTCACATGGCATGATGACATGGTAGGTTAATACCACGTGTCATAAGATGATTGTTGACGTGTTAGGTTAGTGACACCTAGTACGCCACGTATCACTTGACATATAAAAAAGTTATTTATAATTAAAATAGTCTCTAAAAGTCTAAACGTAAGTCATTTTTATCTTTAAAATTTTAAAAATTAATCAAATTAGTCTTTATAAATTTTTTTTTATTTTTTATAATATTAAATTTAAAATATTTTTTTATAATACTAATTTTAATATTATTTTTTAGACCTTAATAAAAAAATTATCTTTATATAAAACAATAAAAATAATTAAATTATTATAAAATTATTTTATCATTTATATTTTAAAATTTTTTATTTTTATATTATAATTTTTTTTACAGTGAACTTTTTTATTTAAATGTGTTCATCAAATTATTATTAATTATATATTTAAAAATTTAATATTTTAAATCTCACTAAATAATATAATAGTTATTTTAAAATTTAAATCTTTTAAATTTTTTAAAATTATAATTTTTATTATTGTTTAATTTAAATGGTAGAACTCAATAATTAAAAAATTAATTTGTGAAATCACTTGTTGAATCTTAATATTTTAATATAATTTTTTAATAATAACTATTATATTTATTTAGTAAGATAAAAAAAATTAAAACATTTAAAATAATTACTATATTTATTTAATGAAATCCAAAATGGTTAGACGCCATGAAAGATGAGCTTAAATCAATGGAACAAAATAAAGTATGAGACCTTGTGGAATTATCTAAAAGATGCAAGAGAATTGTGTGTAAATGGATCTTTAAGACTAAGCGTGATTCTCATGGCAACCTTAAATGCTACAAGGCTTGTCTTGTTGCCAAAAGTTTTACTTAAAAAATAGTGTTGATTATAAAGAGACTTTCTCACCAATTTTTAGAAAATACTCCTTAAAAATTATCTTGGTTTTGGTAGCTCAATAGAACTTAGAGTACACCAAATGAATATAAAAATTGCATTTTTAATGGAAATTTAGAGAAAGATGTTTACATGAATCAACCAACAGAATTTTTAGTTGAAGAAAAAGAATAAATGGTGTGTAAACTTAAGAAATTACTATATGGACTTAAATAAGCATCCTGCCAATAGTTTATCAAATTTAATGATACCATTCTATCATTTGGATTTAAGAAAAATACCGTTGATCGGTGTATATACTTAAAGGTCAGTGAAAATAAATTTATTGTTTTAGTTCTATATGTTGATGATATTTTGTTTGCATCAAATGATCTTGATCTGTTAAGCAAGACTAAGAAATATATCTCTAATAGCTTTAAAATGAAAGATATGGGTGAAACAAGTTATGTGATTGGAATAGAAATATTTCAAGATAGGTCACAAGGACTATTAGGATTGTCTCAAAAATTATATATTAATAAAATATTAGAGAGATTCAAAATAACACAATGCACAGCATCACCCATTCTAATTCAAAAAGGAGACAAATTTAGTCTCATGCAATGTCCAAAGAATAATTTAGAACGGAAACAGATGGAAGAAATTTCATATACATCTATTATTAAGAGTTTGATGTATGCTCAAACTTGCACAAGGTCATAAATCAACTTCGCAGTTGGTATGCTTAGCAGATACAAAAGTAACCCAGAATTAAATTATTGAAAAACTGCAAAAAAAAAAAATTTTTAAGGTATCTACAAGGGATAAAGGAACACATGCTTACTTATAAGCAGATCTAATCACTTTGAAGTGATTGGATATTCAATTTCAGATTTTGCCGATTGCGTAGATAAAAGAAAATTCGCTTTTGGTTATTTGTATCTCTTAGCTAGAAGAGTAATATTATAAAAGAGTGTGAACCAGTCAATAATTGCTACTTTTACAATAGAAGCTGAATTTGTAGCGTGCTTTGAGGCCATGGTTCAAACTAAGTGGTTGCAAAACTTCTTTTCAGGATTTAAAATTGTTGACAGTATTATTATTTCGCTAGAAATTTATTGTGATAATTCTGCAGCAGTTTTCTTTTCTACAAACAATAAGTATTCCAAAGGTGTTAAGCATATGCTATTGAAATACTTTGTCGTTAAAAAAAAAGTTCAGAAATAAAGAATGTCAATATAGCACATTAACACTAATATTATGGCTGTTGATCCTTTGACCAAAGGGTTATCGTCCAAAACATTTACTAGTCATGTTGAAGTTTATAAGATCAATGTATGTTTTTAATGAAGTTGGTGTTGTAAGAATATTGATATTTTGAGCTCAAATAAATTATGTTTCCGTATTACCTGATTTTTAATTTGTTATATACATAATAGAATTAGAATAATCAAGTATTGTCTTACAATGAAGATATTATTGTTGGACTAATTATGTTATATACTTCCTAATTATTGTGGCTCATGTTAAAAATGTGACTAATTTTGTAGTATATAGAAGGAATTATGTCGATTAGGTGATGTATAACCGATATAACCCATGTCAGTTTTATTCTTATCATGATAAATTAAGCTATGCAAGTAATTGCATAGAAATGTGCATTATGATAAATATTTTCTTAAACCATCAATTGAAATAATGGCACATAAGCCAAGTGAGAAAATGTAAAATAAAAAATTATATTATTATATGACGTCTCATGTGTGTGATGTGTCTTATTTTATTGGTTTAATAAATATTTAATTAAAATAATAAAATAAAAAAGTTGTATAATTATTTTAAAATGTAACTAATTTGATGAAAGTTAGTTTTTATAAAAAGAAATTAGAATTCAATCCTCTTTTTCTATTAATGAAGTCTTTCTTCTTCATTTATCATTAATAACTTAATTGAAAAAAAAATTAAAAAAGTGAAAAAATAGATAAAGTAAATTCTTTCTAATATCATTATCATTATGGATCAAGATTAGTAAATATTCTTATTTCTATTTATGATAATCATAAAATTTAAAATTTTTTATGTGAATGATAATTTTATAATATATATTAAAAATTATATTAAATTTTACAAGAGATTGATGGTCTTCTTTTACTTTTTTTGTTGATTAATTATTTTTTATTTAAATCAAAATTAATTTAAAATTTAGTGTCTAACCTCTAAATTCGCTCTAACCAATGTCAATAATTAACCTTCGAACTAAATAACAGGTGTTAATTTAATTAAATTTAAGCTTTAATTTTAATTTGTAGAAACTTTTTTTTATTGAATGTAAAACAGTTGTACTATTTTTCTTTATGACTAGCTATAAAAAATAGAAAATATATATAACTGACAAATAAAAAGATGTATACAAATTATCATATGTTTTCTATAGCGTTGAAGATTTTTTTATCGAAAATAAAGAAATTTAAATCTACAATTTTTTAAGTGGATATAAAAAAATTTATACGATTTAAATTATAACTCTTTGACCTATAACATCAGATATTACAAGATAGATTTAGTACATTTGTACTTTTGAAGTAATAACGATGATGTGGTGATGGGTGGTATTTAACACATAAAAATTATTAATAAAAAATTTGTTGATATTATTATTATTATTATTATTATTATTATTATTATATATAAACAAAAGTACTCTTTTTAAGAAATTAAGCTACTATATATTGAAATCAATTTATCATTAATTAAAATGATCGATCATTAAGTTAAATTATATTTATTTTAATTTATTAATTAATGTTTGTTTTTTTTATGGTCCTTCGTCTATATACATTTTTTTACGAGTATATGGAGTTTTATTTTGAAGGCAATAATAATAGACAATTATTTACTTGCACATCGCTTTCATTTACACATAATCATTTTTTTTCTAAGCTACATAAAATATTATCCATGTGCCACTATGCCTGGCCGACATAGTCTATTTTTAATTTTCATTCTCTTGTTTTGTTTTTGATATTAGCAGTGCCCTCACTCATCGTTACAGTACAAAACTACAAATAGCCTTGTACTATTAATATAATTATTTGTTTTGTGTATGGATGTCGGCAATCACATTGTGGAATTTTAGAAGATTTAAAAAAAAATCATATTCTGGACTCTATTCTTTTTTATGTTTTTTAAACATTATGTTTTAAAGTAAATTATATTTTTTTTTCATAATATTTTTAAAATTTTTAAAAATTATTCATAACATTTAATTTGATTCGATTTATCTTTAATATTTGCTTAATTTTATTGTTATCGTTAATTTTTTTATAGCCAATGGTTAGTCAAAAATTTTATTTTCAATTTTAACTATTGTTTAATCTTCGGCTAATTTTTTTAGTTATAAAGACCCAAATATATTATGTCCAATTATGGAGAAGTGATGTGTTTTTTATGAATATAAAGATAAAAAAATTAATTAAAATTCACAAATTAAAAGTTCAGATTTATTTAGGATACAAAATCTAGAGTCAGATTTATTAATTGTTTGTACACAACAGTTTTGTTTTTTCTTTAATTGGTTGTGTAAGAAATTATGGAAGTAATTTAGTAAAAATTAGTTTTGAATAATTTATTTTATTTTAAGGTGTGTAAAAATAAATAGTTCTATTAATAGTAAACGTACAGGAAGGTTATGAAACTTGGTTAATTTAATAAAAAATGTTTAAATATAAATAATTAATAAATATTAAATAAAATAAATTTAGATCATTTTAACTGATTATTATCTCTCAAATATTATTAAACATCCAAATATTTTTTTTTGTGGCCAAAAAAGACAATCTTATTTAATTTAGTTTATATTTTATTCCTCCAAAAGTATATTGCCATATAACTGCGCACAACTATACAATATTCTTTAAAGATAATTTTAGTGCTTTTTTAATAAAGAGCAATGTTAGGGGTAGTAATTTTTTTGATTGTTAACCATCAATTAGCCATCAATGATGATTTGATGGTGTGAGATTGGTGTAAAATTTCATCCAATGGCTCATCTTTCTCTGCTGGTTACATGCTGGCCAAAATTCAATAAAACTGCTCGTCCCCTAGACTTTTCCTTTAATAAAAGTGGCAAAGAAAATTAATTACTCTATTAACCAATATTACACCACAAGATTAATGATTCTCTGGGAAAAAAAATATAGTGTGTGTGAATAAAATTTACATGGAAAATTGCAGAACTTTTTATTCGATCCAATGAATGTGTGCCATTAAATCACCAATCACCATCCAGAGTAAGAAATTGACACTATGATCAACAATTTATTATTCCTTGCGCTGAATTTATGCCACTCAAATATCTCTAGAGCTTTAATTTGAAAAGCATGCATGCATTATATTGATTGGTAGTGAGGGTTCCTATTTATTATTATTATCACCAGCTATTCCTTTTAGATGAAACCTATTCAGATATTCTTAGTTTTGCTGGCCTAAATTCCTCATTATTAATTTGAATTTTATATTATATATGATACTTGTAGTAAATTATTTTACTGAAGATTATCTGAGCGTGATAAATTAATTAGCTATAATAAAACAACATTTTGGTGACAGTTTTTTTTAATATTTGGCGATAATTTTAACTGTCACTAAATGGTTTTATGATGATTAAAAAAAGCGTTACAAATTTGAGCGTCGCCAGTTGACACAGTGACGATTTTGAACCACTATTGATAGAAAATATCGCTAAATTGTTTGTGACGGTTTTTAGAGTATAAAACCGTCACAAATTTGTAATACTTGTAAAGGTATTTTTTTATGCTGTATTTCACAACGTTTTGAAACTGTCGTTGAATTACTAAATTCTATGATAGTTTTTTTCTTATATTTTATGACTATTTTAAACCGTCACTAAGTTACTAGTTTTTATGACAGTTTTTTGGTATATTCAGTGATTATTTAAACCGTCACAATATTTTTAGTGACGATTTTTTTATTTAAAACCGTCACTAAGTTACTAATTCATGTGACAGTTTTTTCCTGTATTTAGTGACTATTTTACTGTTATAATCTCTCCAACATCAATGCTTTCTTTTATTAATTATTGTAAAAATTATTTCTATTATAAATAATAATTTATGTATCTACCAACAAAATAATAAATGGCATTATATTTCAACAAATTTAAACTCAATCTCACAACTTTTACAAAAATAGAAACAAATATTTCAAAAGTTGAATTCTACAAATTTTACATAGTCATAATTCATAAAATGTAAATTCAAAAAATCCTAACTTAATCTAAACATATAAAGTTAACAATTGTACTTGTAACTTTATCCTTAACTTTTCTTCACAACTTCGCTTCACCTTCAACCTCAATAGTATCCATCTTCAACAATTGCTTCACAAGCAACTCTTGTCCTCTGTAAATGAGAAAATGAAATAATTAAAATGCATTCACGAATAAAAAGATTTGCAATGGAACATGAAATATAGAAAATTAGAAATATCCAAAGAAATATTACCACCAAGACTAATGCATATTTGAATTTGTTTGAAATACATGGTATAACCTAGGGAATGTCAAAAATCTTCAGAAAGCAGGGATCCCCGCGGGAACCGCCTCGAATGGGGCTCCGATGATGAGGAATTTTTTCCGTAGGGATGGGGATGGGGAGCAAAATTCTCCCGAGACAGGCGCAGAGACCCGAGCGGGGATCCCCGTCCATCCCCAATAATTCTCCAAATTTTTGAACTTACTTAAATACCCTTACTTTATTACTAATATAGGGGGTGTTTTAGTAATTTCACCCAATTAAAGACCCTAACCCTATTATTCAGTATATCATTCTTCCCTTCCCACTTTGCTGTGCCGTCTACTACTATCTCATCCAGTCATTCTTTCCTTCTCACTTTGCTGCGCTGTCTACTCTACTCTACTATCTCATTCACCCTCGTCGGTCGCCACTCCTACTACCGGCCACTCCTGCACCACTCGCCACCTCGTTGTTCTCTCTCTTCAGGCGCGGTGTCCTTCCCCTCTCCACTCTTGCGTCTACGTGTTTGCTTCCGTCTCTTTGCTGCTCGCCGCGTTGCATTCCACTGCTCCACCATCTCTTTGCTGCTCGTCGTCTACTGGAGAGCGTCGCTACTGATGCTGCAACAGCCACTGATTGTCCCTCTTCCAGTCCTCTTCCACCTTTCCATCAACTTGACTTCATGTTAGATTTTCTCTCATTCTATGTATGTGAAGCAATTAGACATATAGAATTTATAATTATGAAATAGTTAGGGTTTGATTTTGTTAATTATAATTTATGTGATTCTGAGTTGCTGGATTTGGTTAGAGTTTTATTAATTTCTGGTTTTCTGCATGTAGTTATTTTGTTTGTTTTGAGTTGATTATGTGATTCAATTTGAGTTGAAAACTCTGATTATGTAGTTCTAAGTTGCTGGATTTGTTTACTGATCTTGTTAATTTGAGTTTGCTTGTTCTGATTTTGTTAATTTATTTTTTTGTACTGATTTTGTTAATTTATTTTTACTTGTACTGATTTTGTTAATTTATTTCTGATTTTGTAATTTAATTTTTTAATAATTCTGAGTTGACTCTGAGCTACTGGGTTTAATTTATTTTGGCTTATTTTGAGTTGATTTTGTGATTCAATTTGAGTTGAAAACTCTGATTATGTAGTTCTGAGTTACTGGGTTTATTTATTGATCTTGTTAATTAGAGTTTGCTTGTTCTGATTTTGTTAATTTATTCTAATTTTGTTAAGTTTGTTAAGTTTGTTAATTTTTTAATTTCCACCACCCACAAAGCACCACCACGGTTCATGATTCTTCATCATCTTCTTGTTTGTGGTAGCTATTCATCATCATCATCATCACAAACTTCATTCTACTATGCCACTTGTTTAATTATTATCTCATCAATTTTCTTGTTAGATTCTATCTATCAGTCCTTAGCTATATTATATAGATTATTATTATTTATAAATTTTTATTAATCTTACAATGAGTGTACGATATATCCCTTAATACTGTTTTGCTGGTTTTGATTTTCTGTTTATTTAACTTGAGTCTTGTCTTCTTCAACTGTTTTTTTGCTATTTCTGTTTTTGATATATCCTTGTTTCTTGTTAATTTATTTCTAATTTTATAATTTAATTTATTAATAATTCTGAGTTGATTCTGAGTTGCTGGGTTTAATTTATTTTGGTTTGTTTTAATTTATTTTTTTATATTAATTTTTAATTTAGTATTTCTGTATTAAATCTTACTTTATAGGATGGATAGCTTTAAATCGACTCCTATTGAAAATAATAATGAGACAGAACCAACTCAAGATGATGAGGGTCAAGCAATTGAAACACATGTTCAAGGAACACAAGAGGAAGGACAAGAAGAAACACGAGGGAGGACAAGAAGTTATTCAAAACATGCAAAATAGTTCTAACAAAAAAGGATTAACTTCTGAGGCCTGGAAACATTTAGGAGGGAGCAAATAGATGGAAAGTGGAAGGCAATATGTAAATATTGCGAAAAAAAGATTGGAGGTAACACGAAGCAAGGAACTAAGCACTTGCATGATCACATTAGAATTTGTCCGATTCGTACTATTAGGAGACCAAAGCAATCAATATTAAAAACAATGCTGCAATCATCAGGTCCTACAGGAACGGGAAGGGCAACGGATTCACTTTTGGTTGAAAACTTCACATTTAGTCAAGAGAGATCACGACGAGCACTCACAAAATGGGTTATTAGGGACGAACACCCTATGTCATTTGTTGAGCAAGTGGGTTTTCATGAGTTTATGGTTAAGACTCAACCTTTGTTCAAATTTTATACAAGAAATACGTTGAGAAGTGATGTTGAGAAGATGTATAAAGTTGAAAAGGCAAAGCTTCTAAAATTGTTGGAAAAAAAATTCAAGCCGCACTGCTATCACTACTGACATGTGGAGTGCTGATTGTCAAAACAAAAGCTATATGGCGATTACGGCTCACTTTATTGATGATAATTAGAACTTGCAGTGTCGACTTATAAGGTATTATTTATGCTTTTAGCATCTTTTAAATATTTGACTTTTTAATGTCATGATTGTTTGTTATATTTATATTATTTTAGGTTTGCATATGTGCCTGCACCCCATACTGCTAAAGTTCTTAGTGATGTTTTGGTGAATTTCTTATATGATTGGAATATAGATAGAAAATTGTCAACTTTAACGGTTGATAATTGTAGTACAAATGATGCCATGATTCATCTTCTGCTTGATAAGATTTCACCATCTAACTTTGTTAAGAGAGGAGAATTTTTTCACATGCGTTGTTGTGTTTACATTGTTAATTTGATTGTGAAAGATAGCATAAATGTAATATATGGTTCTATTGAAAAAATCAGAGATAGTGTTTCTTTTTGGGTTGCAACACAGAAGAGGGAAGAAAAATTTGAAGAGACTTGTAAGTAATTGAATATTAATTATAAGAAAAAATTTGCACTTGATTGTAAAACCAGATGGAATTCAACTTATCTAATGCTTGCTTCTACTTTGCCATATAAAGAAGTTTTTGAGCATTTAAGACATCGTAAATCTCTGTATAAAGTTGTACCATCTGATGATGAGTGCAAAATGGCAAATGAACTTGTTGGTAAATTAGAAGTCTTTTATAGTATAACTGAATTATTCTATGGCACTTTATATATCCAATGACAAATTTGTACTTTTTCAAAGTGTATAAAATGAGATTGACATGGAATGAGTGGTTGTGTAGTCCCAATGAGATGATTCATAGAATGGAAATAAATATGATTAGTAAGTTTGAAAAGTATTGAGATCAAATTAATGAAGTCATGGCTGTGGAAGCTATTTTAGACCCTAAGTATAAGATGAAGTTATTAAATTTTTTTTCTAAAATATATGGATCTCAAAGTAAGAATCATCTGAGCAAGGTGAAGAAAATGATGGAAGAATTAGTATGTGAATATCAACCAAAGGCTAGGGTTAAAAGAAGAGCAACAAATGATGATAATTCAGCTTCTGCTTTGAATGTTGGACATGATGAAGGATCTTCAAAGAGAAAATTTAACTCTATCTACTTGCAATTTGTGGAAGATACATTTGAAGACTATGCTGCAAAAACTGAGTTGGATTTCTATTTGAAAGAGAGTGTTATGGTAGATAAAACAAATTTGAAAAAAATTGACATTTTGGGCTACTGAAAAAATATTGGAGTGAAATATCCAACTTTACAAAAAATTGCAAGAAATTTTAGCTATTCCCATTTCAACTGTTGCCTCAGAGTCTGTTTTTAGCACCGGTGGTCGAGTTATACATCCACATCGCAATAAATTAGATTGTGAACTTGTTGAGGCGTTAATTTGCACTCAGCATTAGATACACTCTTCAAATAAAAGTATTAATAACTCAAAATTTATTTCATATTAAAGTTCAATTTCATGTTATATTTAACTCTCGTAAATTATTGGTTGATATAATATTGATAAATCAGGGTCGAAAATTTCAATTCCTTGAGACCGTGTGATGGATATGGGGATTTAGGAGTTTAGGTAATTATTTTTTTATTATATCAAATTCATATTAAATATATGATATTCTTGTTTATGATGTATGTTAACATATTCATGTTTGTGTTGTATTTTAACAGGGAACATGGAGCTGTTTGTTGGAAGTTGAAGACTTTATTTTATGACTTTTTTTAAGAATGGAAGTTGTATTTTAAAATTTTGTTTTATAGACTATGATTTGTTATTTTATATTTCTTGACTTGTAAGTTGTAATCTTAGATAAGATATGTATGTTTGTGTGTTGTAATAATGATTTGTGATTTTTTTATATTTTTTTTTTTTTATTGTAATTTTCATATAAATGTTCAACATAAAGAGACGGGGAATGGAAACCCACGGAAAATACGGAGAACACGGAAAATGAGGATGGGAGTAATTATCTTCCCATGGCGGGGATCAGGACGGAGACGGGACAAAATCTAAGGGTGGAGACAGGGAGCAGGGAGGCATTCCCCGCCCCTGCTCTGCCCCATTGACATCCCTATACTATAACCCCAAGCTCATAAAAATTTACAATTAAATGAACTTATAGGATTTCAGGTTTGGGATTTGAGATAAAGTTGTGAGGATGAGACTAGTTAACTGATTTAGTAGAAAGAGGGGTATATACAATAATTTTTGGTTTAGAAAAATAGAAAAAGCATACCACTGTTATTGATGACATGGAGAGAAATGAGCCAACAAAAACACCTTCAGATAATTTGGTTCCAAATATCTGCAAATCAAGTGAAAAATGATGCTCAGAACTCATCTCTACTCAACCATAAATCCTTAATTGTATTAAGATCATAACATATACACTCAGCATCATACCTTAAAAAGAATAGCAATTTGAAGAAGACCTCCTAAAATAGCAATAGGTCCAACAGTTTTTAACTACATGGATACAAATTTCAGAACAACTTCTCTTCAAAAAATAAAAATCTATCATTATTCTACAACCCCTAATTGATAGCCTTTGGCAAGGATAACAATATTTTCATTTAATCTTAAAATCACATGAGTTGAGTTGAGATAACCCAGGATAAAATATGTGAAATACTATCAACAAGACAGGAATAGCAAACCTTTGCCAAGAAAAATTCTAGACCCAACACAAAGAGAAGAAATACAATCCCAAATTGTACAACAGTTTAAACCTATATAAAATGTGAGAAGAAAAGGTTATCCAGTGCAAAATAATTAACAACTTAAAAATTACAGAAGCACAGTTTCTTCAGCAAAAATGATAGTGAGTTATTGAGAACAACATCCCTGTACCATTTGACTAATAAATTTCAAACTTCCTAGTCCAATAAGGGATCCCGCAAGAAGGTAGCTCACAATAACCCAAATAAAGCAGATGAAATCTAATACCCAACATAACTTATTGCAGAAGGCCACTAAAACAAACACTTATTATCAATAAAATTGCATAAAAGTCACAAAATGCCACTATGATTAAGAGTAACAGTTACAAAGCGGTTGTCCTAAACAGGAAAGGATGATTTCATTGTAGAAACTATGACAACCACTAAATCTGATATTAGCCTGCATGAATGAACAACGATCACACCTCATGGTAGAAAATAAATAGGAAAATTAGATAAAAAGATTTCAAAAATAAAAAAAAAAAGATAGGCATCACGACATAATATGTTCAACTTATCATCAAAAAGGGTATTACAATAAGGAAAGAAAAACGAAATATAATTGCTGAAAATCTGCTAGCCTCTGAAATCTAATGCATATTCATTGATGATAGAAATTACTAGGATTCACTGAAAGGTAATCACAGTTTAAAATATCTAAAATTACTTGTTATAAATTGAATATACATCCATATATGATAAAGTTTGTTAAAGAGAATAAGCGTGACATGTAAGGTAGAAATAAAATAAAATAAAATAAAATAATAAATCAAACTTACCCATCTAATAATATATTGGAGGCTTTAAAATCTCTATATATAATTTGTTTTTCTGAAGTGTGCAAAAAGGCCAAGCCTCTAGCAGCATCAATAGCTATTTTGAGACAAGTGTTCCAAGAAATTGGTTCTATATTAGAATTTGCTGGGCAAGAAACAAAAAAAGAAGAATAATGGAGTTAACTCAAATTTTGCATTCGAATAAATTAAATTTGTAATTATTGATAGATTAATTATTGATAAATTATTAGGATTCACCAACAAAACAAGACCAGATCATAAAAACTGATACTTATATAAAGAAGATAACTTTGGAATAATCCTAATAGAAAGAGCAGCTCAAACAGAAATTAAATTATGAAAATAATTCAAGAGCAAGAAGTAATAGTTATCAGCAAAAGATTAAAATATTTGAGGATTTCATCAACAACTAAACTATACTTGGGTATGTATACAGTGTAACAGTTGTAACAGTGAGAAATAATAAGACTTATTATATCTACTCTATTATTAATATTTTACATAGAAATATTAACAAAGAAAATGTAATAAGAAAATACAGAATTATGAATTAACATTAAATTAATCATTAAGCTCACATCAAATTTATCGGTGTACCAAACAAAACTAACAAGTTTTACAAGAATGGATATAAGATAGAACAGGCAACAATAAGGAGTAATTTATGCCAAACCTTCATAAGAATCTTGTCTGTCACTGATTTCAATTGAGACTCTCACCCCATAAAAAAGCAAATAGATCATCAGTATATATAGGTAACTAACTGGTATTGTAGAGCACAAAACACAAATGATATATACAATACATCATCAAAAATATATAATTATTAAAGATTTCAAAATATTAGAGATTTCAAAAATCCAGACCCATTTCATTATCTTCACCCCAAGCCCCCAAAATAAATGCCTTTAAATCCTATATGTAAATCATATTCTTCAACAGTAGATTATCCCTGAAATTTTATCCCTTTATTTTTACCCCCTATCAAAACACAACCTTGAAGAAAAAAAAATAACATGCAAAAAAACCAAAAAAAATCTCCCTGAAAGAAGAACTAGGGACAATCATGCTTTGATTCTCACAAAATTCAAATATAAACCAATTAAACCAAATGTAAATATAACTTACTCCCTTGATTTTTCGTCCTTCAAACAAGATGGCTGCTCTGCAATGCTCTCATTTACACTGCAGCAAGAAAAATTACATAAAATGGAACAAATGAATTACTAAATAGAGTACAAAATTTTAAAAAGAATACAAATTATTGGACACAGAAAGTACAAAACCATTGAGAAAGAAATTATTGGTCTCTGCATACAAGTTACCAAAAATCAGAATATTAGACCAAAACTCAGAGAAGCAACTTAAGCAAGAAATTAAGATATAATTTATTTTTCTGTATGATGGAGGATTGTAAGATAAAATAGCATAAAAAATTGTCGTTGTTGTTAAGGACCAACAGGACTCTAATAGTAATAGCTTGAGCTATTAGTTTTAGCAACAAAATATCTTCAACAAGCTTAAAGTACAACCCCAATTTACTCATCAATTGACCTATTTTATGTTCATCAGCTGAAGTACTAGAACTTCCACTATAATGTACAAGCATCCCACCATATCGCATTGAACTCGAGAGAACTGATTTAGTCATTGGGTATGCATTAGTGGCAACTCCCATCCCTCCATGAATCATAGGATGAGCACATAAAATTTAGCAAAATTGATCATGTAATTAATACCTAAACCATATTCAGATGTAGCTAAAGTATAGTTCGTTATTACATGAATTAATGCATATGTTCCTAAACTTCATCCTAAAAGATGCTGCCCAAGAATGTTTAGTATTAAACATGACTTCAACAGAAAATAAATTTCATTCATAAACACCAGTATAAAAAAACCAAGAAAAAAGAGAGTGCAAGTAAATTAAATATATTAAATTAAAATCAACTGAAAAAAGATAAAGTCACTTTAGAAAGAACAACAAAAAGATATTGTAAATTCTCAAGCTTCCCAGTTTAGGTATCAAATGTCCAGATAGGTTGGAATTATCGAGATTCCTGTAGAAAGTAACACAAAATGACTAGTTACAAAAAATGTCAATGGAATACTAACTACTTCAGCCAATCCAAAATTAGCAATTATCAGTTATGAGTATTCATGTATGATTGGAGTGATGATGTTTTTTACTTATGCTATTAATTAAGTTTGGCATGTCCTGTAACAATTTTCAAAACTCAATGCTTTAATGCTTTAATACAATAAACGGTCAAGTTTGTACTTCATTATATTATATTATCCTATGATCTAATATAAAATAAATTAATTAAATCAAGGATAAGAATACAGAATAGAGTAGTACAATTGATCAAGAATTTTATCAGAGTACTCGCAACACATCCTTGAGAACTTGATCCTTCTGAAATCTTTTTTATACTCTTCTTATTCCGACAATATTTTTAGAAGTGTCCTCTCTTACTACAATTGTAGCATTTGAATTACTTATTTTCTTGTAACTTTGATCTACTTTGGCTCATACTCAAATCACGCTCCACTTATCTCTCTCTCATCATCAACAATGCCTCTGCTTGCTTTGAGCTCTCTAATCTATTATTTTTATTCTTGCGCCTAGATTTTTTTTCAAGAATTGCAACAACCATATTATTAAAGAAAAGATAGTCTGTCAAAATATTATAATTAAGTTAATGATGAGCTGATCATATGTGTTA
This sequence comes from Arachis hypogaea, assembly GCF_003086295.3. Lineage (NCBI taxonomy): Eukaryota > Viridiplantae > Streptophyta > Magnoliopsida > Fabales > Fabaceae > Arachis > Arachis hypogaea. The sequence goes on along the minus strand of NC_092037.1, from coordinate 90,098,565 downwards.
AGTTAGAAAAATAAACAACACATTGATGATGATAAACATGTTAATTTGGGTTAATAATCCAAGTGGATTTTTGATGGTGTGGTTCAAGTGTGCAAGCCCAAAAGATTATTGATGCAGCCCAAACAAATAAGACTAAATGCTTTCAAGGCTGCTAAATGGAAATAAAAACAAACCAAGCCCAATGCAAATCAATCAAAAGAGGAATCAATCCTAAGCTATTGCTAAGTTCATTTCGGGTGTTGGTCAGAAGAGAAAGAGGGCCTCACTTTTCCATTCAAGCATCAAAGAAGAAGAAAGAGAAAGCTAATCAAGGAAGCTAATGTCAAATCAAGCTAAGAAAAAGCATGCTAAGCAAGTTTAGAGGTTAACAGTAATTTATTTTTATTTCCATGCAAGTAAATTGTTTCATATTTTCTCCTTTCTTCTGCGCCACCATTTTGGACAAGATGAAGAAAGTGGTAGCTGAATTTTCTCTGATGTTAATCAATGGCTAACATCGTTTCTTGGAGTCAAAGCACAATTTTAAGGGTGTGGATTTGAGAACCTCACTGAGCAAGCAATTTGCTGCTGCCACCATCTCCTTGGTTAAGCCCAAATCAGATTTCAAATCCATAAAATTGTGTGGTCTGAATAAAGAAAAGAAAAAAAAGGTTACAGTTGGTTCAAGGATCAAGGAGTTGAGCTTGAGGAAGAAACCCTAACCGTGGCTCAGAACAAGATATAAAAAAATGATTCTCATTTGAGCGGAAGGAGAGAGAATCCAAATTAAAGAGAAGAGTGAAACTTCACAACAGAGTTTGAAGTTTTGGAAGTATTACACCTACACTAAAGGGAGCACTCTGCCATGATGAAGAACAATGTTTTAAGTTCAAAAGTTGGGTTCAACGCATAGAGTCAAGGCTGTGAATTATCATCTCCTTCATGGTTTACTGTTTGTATTTCTGTTTTAATGTTATATCTTTTTTTTGTATTCAATCAGAAGTAAAAGGCAAGAAAGAGAGGCATTGAGAAAAAGCCATTAAGTGAAAAGGCTGAGAAAAATACTTGAGAAAAAAGGCAAGAGTGATTTCAGATTTCTTTTAGTTGTATTTCTGTTTTGTGTCATGTACCTGTGAGGTATCCCTTGCTAAATTAGGTAAATACTTAGAGTGTCAAGTCTAGGTAGTTACATAGCCAAGTCAAGTTTATGTTGAAACTCGATATGTCTCTGGTAGGATTATGTTGAGTCCTTGGGATTGGTGTATGTAATACATGAAAATATAGTGAAAATTTTACCAACGTTGTGGTGGAGACTAGATGTAGGTTATATTACATTAGACAATTGAACCATGATACATGGCTGTGTCATCTTCTTCTTCTCTAATCTGTTCTGTTTTTTATTATTTATGAGACAAAATAAAATTGTCTCCTGCATAATCCGCTACGCAGACCAAACAGAAGATAAGTTATAAATTCTGGTTTTAAGGCTTTATTAATCAAGTTTAAAGAGGGCTATAGATTCAACCCCCATTCTCTAGGCCATCAAAAACTTTCAATATGAATCTAGTAGACTTTGAAGTAGAAGATCTACACGTTCATTTTCTGCTATGTTGTAATCCAATAATGAGAGTTGGGAAAATAATATATTTAGGTTGTTGATGTAATCTGTTGTCGAAATAGATTCACTCAATCAAAGAGTATAAAGTCTTCTCTTTATCAATATCTTGTTGTGAAGTGACTTGACTTCATATAATTTGATGAGAGTATTCCAAATTTTTTTCTTTTCTTTTCTCTGCTACACTTGACAAGAGTGAATCACCTAGTGCCAAGTGTAAGTTCACAACGACATTGTCATCCATCTCCTTTCATTTTTCATCTGTAGTTCCAGTGGGTTTACCTTCAATTGCTGTCACGCAATTGTCTTTCCTCATAATTGCTTTCATTTTCAAATTTCAGAAGAAAAAATTACTCTCACTGAATTCGAAATCTCATACTTTACTGTCATTTTTTATACGCTATAACTCATAGCAGAAGAAAAAATTATTAATCAGCAACCTTTGACTCTGATACCACTATTAGGTATCAGACATATAACACAACAATAAATATATAGATGAAAAATTAGAAATTTGTATAAAATAACTTTCTTTGAGAATTACAACTTATCTTTATCACAAGGAGATTAAAATAAACCTCTTTCTTGACAAAAGGAGAATACACATCTCTCTAAATATAGAAAAAAAATCTCTCAAAGAAAAAAGCTCTCTATGTAACTTAATATTACTATTATTCTTGTATGAATTTATTAAATTGAATTAAGGAGGCTCAATTTATAGATGCACTTCTTTAATGTAAACAATTCATTAATTAAAAGTAAATAATTATTCTCTATTTTCTACTATTAAAATTCTATAGTTATAAATTAGGAATGTTCATATCTTTTTATTTTATTTAGCTTTTTACCAAAATAACTTTATATTAATTTTACACTGATCGTTCGAATAGAGTTAACCTCAAAAGCTATGGCTAAGGAGTTTTGATACCATGAAAGGTATCAGGTCCTAAGAGTGAGGAAGAGACGAAGAGATGAGAGAACAAGAGAAAGATTATCGAAACAGAGATAATTGGTTGATTATATATTGTTATTAAACCTACGAAGCATAGACACTTTTCTTATTTGTCATGTTTACGTGTCGGACACATTTCGGACACACAACACTCATCGACATTTATTTGACATGCGTGTCTTCTGTATCCAATTATATCTTAGTAAAAATAAAAAATTCTTCTCCAAATATATTTGGACACGGCTAAATACCATTACATTTCAGCATGTCCAGTCTTATTCTTAACATATATTGTTCTTGAAATGAGTTTAGAAATAATATATATTATTAATTATAAAAAAATATTTTAAATATTTTATATAATTAAAAAAATTAAAAATAACTAAAAAATTAATTTATATTTTAATATCAATAAAATATTAAAATATTATTATAATTTATCTAAAAATAATTTCTATTTTATATATATGCCATATTCTCGTATCTTATAAAAATTGTAAATTTGTGTATACATCTTAATTACTAATACACTAACACTCTTCTTACAGTAATGTATATATGATAATTCTAGATAATTATACAAGTAACAATACTTCTAACTATCTTACTAACAGATTTTAACAAATTCTAAATTCTTTATGACACTTCAGTAGTACTGCTTATTCCTATCGAATTAAATTAGTAGTTGTAGATTTGTAATAAATATATATTATTTAATTTATTTTTAATTTATATTTTATATTTTAATATATATTTTATACAAATAACTAATTTTTTATATATACCTAAATTGTTTTCGGTCAAACTCGATCATTATTGATAAAGTTTGTGCCTACTATTGTCAAATAATAGTTTATTACAATAAGGTATTGTGCCTACAATTTTTACCGCTGATATTTCCCCTAATGGAGGTTAAGGATATCATTATTCTACTTTCTTTGTAAATTACAAGGTATTGATTCCTCCAATCAAGTTCACATAAATTAAAGAAGCCCCATAGTGCTGCTAATGTGGAACAAATTCAATGAATGGAATGAATCATAGTATAAATATTATTTCTCACACCTGATGATATCAAGTAATTATGAGATTCAAATTCTAAGATTCTCCACCTTTATTATCCAAGTACGATATATATTTAGAGAACCTTGATTTATTGGATAGTGTTTTGTCTTTCTCCCTTAATTTTCTTGCGATGACACATAATGCACCTCCATTAAGAATATTAGAAAGCTTGTGCCATACATTTTTTCTTCTTTCCTTAATTAATTAATTTTTGTATGAGAAAGTTTGCTAACTTTTTGAAGAATAGAATACAAGGATACTATGAAAGTATGAAGGAAAAGCAGTTTATTAAAAGTGTAACTTATCACCTACAATCACATGCCACGTGCTACTCTAGTATGTTCTCTAGACAACATTATTATTATTATTATTATTATTATTATTATTATTATTATTATTATTATTATTATTGTTGTTGTTGTTGTTAAGATTTAGTTATCTTATTCCTTTAATGCATATTTTGAAAATATAATAATATAAATTTTTAAATGTTTAATGCAATAAAATATAAATTTTTTAATAACTTTTAGAAAAATATTTTTTAGTATTATTAAAATATGTCCTCAAAGTATATGTTAATAAAACTCTTATCGTTGTCATCGACGTCATGTACTAATTATTTGGTTAAAATATAAATTAAAATTTTATATATTTTCACACTAGCCAAAGCTAATTAGCCATTAGTTGATGTACCTAGTTGCTTAGCCTAGGCTAAACTAATTTGGCTTATGCCTTATTATATGTTGTAAAACGAGTAGTCTTGAGTCTTGACCCAAAGTTATTTTGGTTTAGTTTGGTATTACATGGACCCATCACAGTTGATAAGTTCTTCAAAATGTTGTTTTTTGAAAATTATAACAATATCTGTGAACAAAAAAATTATAATAATATTACTTGTTAAAATAAAATAATAATTACTCTTATCATTCAATGAGTAAAAGTCACAAGAGTAGTGATTAGTATAAAAATATAACAATATTATATAATCAATACAATTTATTATTTTACTCAATAGTTAGTCAATATTATCTTAAAATATTAATTAAAAATATGATATTAGACTATTAGATGAAAAATATTTGATTACTAATTAAAAATACTGATCAATATAAATTAAAATTACTGACGCTAAAGATTTTTAATTAAAATAATATGATTAGCTATTAAAAGTGTATATATAATTGTTATTATTTTTATTTTTTAGTATGAATATAATTTTTAATTTTTGAAAGGTTGAAAAAATGTGACTAAATTTTTATAGTAGTTTTTTAGATTTACAACTTTCATCAATTTAGTCTTTTGATATTTCAATTACACTATAATAGAGTTCTCGAGATTGAACTTCAAACACTATAATGATTTCTAGATCCCTATTCAATGCTAACTCAGTAATTACAGTGATGATATAGCACTCTTTTAACATGCTAGACTGGTGTAAAACGTCGACGTTTTTGTTAAAGTCTAAACGACGTAGTTTTAATGTGGAAAAACTATTTTAGATGTCCACTAGAGTTAAAACGATATTTTTCCGACCTTCACTGGAAACAAAAAAAGGAAGATTCCATCCATGACCAAAAAACAAAGAGGGGGAAGATTGCATCAATATGTGTTTGGTTAAGGTTAAAGGCCCAATATGTTTTTGGTTAAGTTAAAGGCCCAACGAGGAAGACCCACGAAAACAAAAGATACCCTAACAGTCAAATTTTTTTTTAACAGTATTTTCTAACTGAAAGGTCAATAATTAATCCAGCTTAGATCAAAAACTTCATTTAAAGATTTATCAATGGTTAATGAATCATTGTGTACACAAGTCTGATTCGAACCCTCAAATTAGTCTTCTATCAACGTGTGATCCATTAAAGTAGTAGATACTTTAGTCCCTTAACCAAAAGTTGAGTTTGACGTTTTTGAATGAGAAAAAAAAATTTTCCTTGCTGCAAGATTCTTACCCGGATATGGGTAGTCTTGCTCAAATGTCGGTGATTTCATCGGAAAAAGAAAATATCACTTGTCTTTTAGTGGCATTGAAAATGAAACCCCCATATGATCACACAATAATTTGTCAGCAAGCACAGGAAGAGGGACTTCCCAATAGAAGAAGTCACTGCAGTCATTAACTCTATATTGGCAAGCTTATTTGCCACATTGAAGATTCCAACTTTAGTTGTATAATTCTAAACCCGGTGGCTCAAAATCCATACATACTTCTATACATAATTTAACATGCTTTAGACTTGTTATTCTTCATGCAAGCTAAGAAGTTTGTATCCACAACTAAGGCATTCTTTGCCATTGAAAGAGACAACTTACAACTATATTTATAACCATATATAGAAGATCAGTGTATTTACCCAAATTACTTCTAGACATACAATAATATAATGCGCAAGTTCAAACCAAGTATCAATTGATCGACAAATTAGAATGTATGGTATTCTATTCTATTTTAAAATATATAAAATACACTAAGGATTCAGGTTGGTAGAAGAAATCACCTTAGTCTCTGAAATTTTTTTCCATCAGACATAGATACTATACCCCATTACATTATGAACTTCTACAAGAGATGTAACAAATATTACAGTATCTTTGTCAGCATCAAACTCAACATTATTATTCACTTTCACATGTTGCCTTTTTTATGGCGTCCTTAATCAAGGCCTGCCCCTTCTCATGCATGATGGGCATTTGTATTGCTTTATGCTCTCAGCCTTTGCCGGTGTGATCTTCACACATTTTCCATGGAACCACCTCTCGCATATGTCGCACCCAATCCAAAATTCGTCCGCGTTGTAGTTTCCGCCGCAGCTCCCACAAAGAGTTTCGCTGTGCTCATCGTCTTCCTCCTCATAACCCTCATCGAACTTCGGGTTGCTTTTGACTTGCCCGTCACTTGATCTCTGCAGAAGTGTACAACAATTGCATCATAAAGCTTTGATTCAAAGGCACAAACTTTGTTCCACAAGGGCAGACTTTGATTCAAAGTCTTATACTCCCCTTTTGTTCCACAATATCTGCCACTTTGGAACATTCATAATATAATGCATCCGAACGCAATTTGTATCTAGATGCATTGAGTTATTATTGATGCACCAAATTTTTAAAGTGATAGATATTATAGACCAGAAGTATTATTTGTACTAGTGTAGCAATAACAGGGAAACACAGTGGTTAAATAGTAAAAGATGAAGTCCAATGAAACTCTGTTCAGTTTTATACTCCTAGACTTGAGTTGCAAAAAGAGAAAAAAGTGAGGCTTGATAGATTCTTAACTTAGATCAACAACTAGATTAAGATCCACAAAATTTCTTTTTGTCATAGATTACAATTTGCCTATACTCAGAGCTGCTTCTGAGAGTTAACCACAAGAAACTAGCATAAATAAGCGAGTAAATAATTCTCTTTGATTTATGAGATACTCTTACCCTTTGCATTTTTGATGAAAAATTAGAGAGAAAGATAATGAGAATATAGAAAACGGGTGGATTTTACTATTTTCTCTTACTATTCTCTCTTGCTTAGATGCGACAACTAAATCGAAGAAAGAAAAGAGTAGGTGTTAAGCTCAACAAAAAGTTCTCTCACTTTTGGAGAGAAAACTAGAGAGAAAGGGTGGTTTAATTTGGAAAGGCAATAAACAACATTATCTCTATGTTTACTTCTATCTTCATTCAAGTAATGATAAATGACCATTTAATATGATTTTCATTTCTTTCCTCTTACTTTCTCTTCAACCAACAAGAGAGAAATACTTTTTATTTTATTATGTCTCTTCATCTAAGTAGTAGGAGACAAAATGGAGATTTATCTTCTCTTCAGTTTCTTTTCATCTTTTTTCGCTCTATATCTCTTCTTTGAAGTCTAATATCTTTGAAAGCAACAAAACAAATTTATTTTAGTTATCAAACTTTTGAGTATTATCCAACTAACTGCTGATGATTCAACCAAAAATAAGAAAGACAAGGGATTGCTAACCTTTGTGCTGCCCCGCGATTTGCTTCCACTGTCTGCAGCTGGCTTGTCCTTTACTGGTTTCCTTTCAGTTACAACTTCAAAAACAGTTGGAAGATCATTGATCAAGCTAAACAAACGCTTCCTGCCATAAAGAATCAGTTGGACCATCAATATGAAAAGAGGGAGCATATGCCAATGTCACATGAAGATGTTAAGCAAAAAGGCAACTACTAAAAAAACCATGGGAATGGGAATGCTGAAGGTAAACATCACAAGGACTAGAACAGCAACAACCACGCATTCTATCATACAACTACAAGCAATAAATTAAAGTTCAAATCATTGCATAAATTCACTCAAGTAGTGTCTTTGCATGCATGAAACACTTGGGCAGACTTTGGTTATTGTCATGAGATAGAGGAGACAGAGATTTTAGGGACAAAATCATGTGTGGATAGGAGTATGGAGACAAAAACTTGAAATTGTCCATTTCATGACAATTTTCTGTCTCGATATAATTTTTAAGTTAATTTCTATACTTTGGACACAGGAGACGGATCTCTACCATCCCACTATCTCCATCTTTCATGTCCTACGACAGAACCAAATGGTATCTTAATTTTAAGCATCAAATCAAATAAGCACATAGGATGACAGCATGAATAGGGAGAGGTAAATGACACAAGAATAACAGAGTCAGATTTCACATGGGTTATCAGGAATAGATCAGCCACCTGGCTACTTCTACCAACAAACTCAAGTTCATGAATTAAAATATTGTTAATCTTTCAGATAAGAAGGAACCTTTGCTGATGTTACAATTTTCATTTAGACACATTTTACAACCTACTGAGGGAATCTATGTATTTAATCCAATCTACAATCCCCAAAAAACCAGAGTCTAGTTACAGTTACTTCCAATTGATAAAGAGAGAAAAATAAACTATATTTTCATTGAAGACATTAATTTATCCACTATGATACAGAATGTTGCATTTTCAGCCACAAGTACAGATTCAACTGATAATTTCTAAACATTTCATAGGGAGCTAATTGATTAAGCAAGTCCATGAGTTACATAAATTACTACCAAATGCATAAATCCAAATCAAAACTACATTGTAACATGTACCTCTCATTGCGGTTAAGTCGGGCTCCAAGATAAAAGGCAACTGAGAGCAACCATGAATCACTGTGCACAGCAACTAGAGAAAGCCAATCCCTGCGGTTCATGCCATCTCTAGCAAAATTGATTCCCAGAGCCGGCTCTGGAAGCTCTGGTGGAACTTCCTCAGCTGGCAGGGTCACTTCCCAGGACTCATTTGGATGTCCGTAAAGGCACAAGTTCTCCTTTTCTTAAAACACCAAAGACCAAACACACCAGATAAACTTTGAATCAAATGGAACAACAAACAAACGAAAAGTTACTAAACAAAAGATTAATAACAAGTTAACAACAATAATTGTTTCGTAAATGAACACATTATATAGCAGAGCATTTACCTGTAGTTCAAATCTCATGTTATTTTTTTTTTTTCAAAAAAAAAAAAGGAAAGTAAACAAACAATTTTGTTCTGGCTTGTGTCCTTATGTTTTTGTTTTCATTCCTATCTTCTGGCTTTTAGAACTTTTTAAGAAAATTAAAATACACTGAAATAACAAAATCCAAAAAACAGAAAACAAATTAAACATAAAGTGGCATTTTTGTAATTTAAAAATATTTAAAAATGAAGAAAAAATAAAACCAGAGAGTAAGTAAACAACAACAACACATGGGGCATGCAAAAACTTTGACTTTTATTTTATCCCCTCATTTTTTTTCCCACATAGAAATCTACGAAAAAATAAATAAGAAAGGTCAACTCTAACCACTGTAATTCAGAAACTAGGCCCGCACAATTCACACAGAAAACCACAACTTCAAAATCTTAAGAACAGTTATGAAAAGAAAAAAAAACATATTTTTACGTAAAATTAACATAAGAACAACACAGATCGGGGATAAGCGTTTTACCTGGATCGCAGAGCCCATAAAATTCATCAACATCTGAGACCAAATTAGAAAAAAACAGTGTCAGAAACATGTATATGGACATGTGAATTTTCGAACGGTGAAGTACCAAAAAAGGAGGCTTTGTTTTAAGGGAAAAAAATGGAAAAAAAATAGAAAATTACCTTGAGTTAAAGCGCGAACGATGGCGGTTCTGCGAGAAGAGTAATCCTTGAAGATTTCTTCAACGGTGCGGGGGCTCGAACCCATTTCCATATAAGAATTCAGATCTAAGTTAAGAGGGGTTTGGAGAAGGTTCTAGAAGGAGGTTTGGGAAGGGAGAAGAGAAGGAGGAAGAGGAAGAAGAAGAAGAAGAAGAAGAAAGTGATGCATGAAATGAAATGAATTGAATTGAATTGAGATTTGTGATGTGATTCGAAGGAATGAAAGGAAAGCTAAGTAGTAAGACACAGTCAGAGCCAGAATACACTCTTATTTCTTAAGACTTTAAACTAAATTATATATTAAATTAAATTAAATTGCAAAGTAATTTTAAAAGGGAATGATATCCTTTGATTCAAGTTTAGCATTCTTCACTCTCTCTTATTTTGGAAAGAAAAATTAAGTGTAATTTTACCGTTAAAAAAAAAAAAGTAGGCATGACTAATTTATTCTTTGAATATTTGCTTAAACAAATATATAAACTTAATACTCGGTTAATAAAAATTGGTTATATCGATACTAGACTTAGTAATTTACGTAGAAGTAGTTTTATTTATTTATTTAAATAGTTTTTTTATATCTATAATTGATACGCACTCTTATTTGAAATTTATAAACTAAATTGTAAAAATAAAGGTATTTTGAAAGTTAATATTGAGACCAAAGAATTTTTTTTTCTTCTACCACTTTATTAAGGGTAAAGATATACTGTTGATAATATAGCTCTCCTAATAATAATAATAATAATAATAATAATATATGGAACTTACTATTTTTATTTTCTAAAAACCAAAAAATTATACCGTGAATTCTCTTAGATAAAAGTAATATAAGCAAGAACCAATAATCACTTAAAATAGACTCTTTTTTATTTAAATAACAGAAATTATTTATTTATTAATTTAAATCAGGATATAAAAAAATGTGTTTTTTTGTCATTTTTAGATCTGGTAGAAGATTATTAATATTGACATTATAGATTTTCAGGAAAGCTATTTTAATATCAAGACAATAGAAGATCCACTTCATATATAACAAATGTCAAAACTTATTTTAAAATGGAAAGTCAACTCATGAAGTTACTTGTATATTTGTCAATATTATATTAGATTTTTTTTCAATCAATATTATATTATATTAAAGAAGTTTAACTAATGTGTGTCTTCAAAATACATGTTAAGATATTTTAAAATTTTCTACTTCAATAAATGTATAAGAAAAATAAATATATTGAAACCTTAAAGTTGATATATTTTATATAAATTTGCTAATTTATAACCTTAATATATACTCTTAAAGCCATATTAACTAAATTTTAGATTAAATTGCATGCTCTCTCTTAATCAAAATCAAGATATGTATTATTGACAATAATGACTATTATTGTAGCGGATAAATTACATGAATTTTTTAGGTTTTAATATAATCACATTTTTTTAATCATTATCCTTATATATATTTTTTTTCGATGATCAACTTCACTCCTCGATTTACATGTCACAATAACCGCTCAACATAAACACATCTAAGCTCCCTTTTTTTTTTTTGTCATATTTGTCTAATATTTGAGAAGTAAAAGAAAATTTAGTGCCCAGAAAATTTTTATTTTTACTTTCAATATTTTCTATTTTTAAAATTTTATAATAAAAAAATTGATGTAAATTGAGAGTGCCGCTTATGCAACTCATATTTTGGCCTATTTTGACAAACTTTTCTTTCCCTTTTTTGTTTTTTTTTTTCCTTCATTTCTGCTCAAACTATGTGGGTCGAGACAAAATCATATTAAGAATATAAGTTAATGCAATTTTTGACGAGCATGATGGAATGAAATAAGTTAAATCTAAACATGATATAAGTAGTTTCCCCAATTTCTGCAATATGCATTTAGATCGCTGAAATGGTTAAACAAAGAACCCTAATATGCAATTACAAATGAGTTGAACTCTCCCAAAAACACGAGAAACAAAAAGTGCAAGTGGTTGTTAATAAGACTTAAAAGAGAATTTTTCACCCAAATTACCAAAAAACTAAATAACACATGAAAGAAGCAACAAACAAATAACAAACTTCTAAATAAAAGTTAAATACACTGTTCTAATTGAAAACCCAGTTCACAAAGGCAAGAATTTCCGTGTGGAAAATCAAAGGCTGAGAATCAAAATAATTGCAATCTTACATGGGTATGGTGCAGTGGTAGGGAGAGCTACCACCATTGTTTTATTATGGAGAGGTCAATAACCGCTTAATGCCGGCTTTTTGCTCCGACGTAAGCCTCGATGGAAACTTGATATTGAACTTGATTCTCAAGTTCCCCCTTTTGGAAGGTTCTTTGGGGATTGGCATGCCCTCGCCTTTGACGACTTCTTCATATGACGGACTAATGATGGAGTTGATGGGGACGGAGATGCTTCGCCCATCAAGGGTTGTCAGTTGCGCCGTGTAACCCGTGAGAGCTTCTACTAGAGAAATCTTCTGTGTCACAACAAGATCATTGCCATCTCTCTTGAAGAGGCTATGAGGCTTCTCATCAATAATGAAAACTAGGTCAGCCGGTATAACTCCTCGCTGTTCATTCCCCTTCTCCGGGAAAGTTATTTTTGTTCCCTTCTTCCAACCTGGCTTGATCTCTATTGTCAGAATTTCCTCTACTGTGGTGGCTCTCCTACACAAGAAGAAAAAACATACAGTAGATTAAATAGTCATAGTCACAATTAATACTATTTTAGTTTCCTCTTTTCTGTTAACCTGAAAATTTCTTGTACCAATGAATAAAATAGAAAGACAAGTAACAATATTTGCAACTGAATAGTGTAAAATTCGACACCTTGAAGGCGCAAAAAACTGTTTCTGAAATGTGCATTAGATATGTTCATATCCGAGAACAAAAAACAGAGGAACATATACTTATTTCTCAGGCATGGTGTTTCATTCCTTCTCTATGCAAAGAAGTTAATCATTTTATAATAAGCATATAAAATACTTAATTACCATGTCTGAGTTAGCAACTTAACCGACATTCATGAAAATGGGATTATTTTTTATGAACATCAATCAACTGACATGCATTATGTTTCAGCACGCAATACACATATCAATCATAACTCAGACCTCATCTAAAAGGTAATGAGCATCGAAACAATTTGCACATTTCACTTGAAACATGAGATCTAGAGGCATGACCCAAAACCTTTGACATCTCTAACGAGAATAACACAACTTCCAATCCACCCACCTCACATATTCAACCCCTAAAACAACTGTCTGGCCAAATAAGGTGATCTTAATCCAATTTAACAACATTTGTAACAAGTCATACTCAAAGACTTGGGGGTACCTTACGATCTTTGAATTGTTTGATCTATCAGTTATATCTGCATACTATGCATATTTGTCCAGAATGTAAGGCAGGCATTGAGTTCATTACATCGCAGCTCAACTAACATTCATGAACAACATAAAACACAACAGCATACATCTGCTATGTCAATATCAGGATTTGTGTATTCAAAGGTCTTCAATGTACACAGCATTGTTAGCATAATATCATAAGTGGTCTCTTCTTCAACTAATAATGGACTTAAACAAATACTTACACACTGGCTAATTTAAGTCCCCTTTATTACTTCAATGTCAATAAATATATCCTTTATCCCTATTTCAGCTTTACATTTAGCATCCTCATTTTCACGATAGATTCATTTCCAGTTTCCCTTTAGCTATTGAAACGAAGAAGCATAAATGGTATTGTCTCAAGATACCTAACAAGATCCTTCAGAAGATTAGAGTAAAATATGTGCCTTCTAGTTATTATTTTAGGGGGACTTCTTCTCTTTGAAACTTTTGCTTTCATGAAAAAAAAGTGGTATCACTTTTGGGCTGACTCTGCGCCAAAAATGAGATTTGCTAATCCAATACAAGATGTGCATGCACTAACATATTTTGTCATAGGCCCTGCTCATTTAACAGAATATATTTATAAAACGAAAAAAAACAAAAGGAAATCATGATTCATCTACATAACTAGTTTGAATGGAAGAGAAAAGTTATTATAATTTATAAGCAATTTGTTTCAACTGGTATCTTGGAAAAATTTTAGAACACTACTAAGAACACAGGTCTACAATTACCGTGACAAAAATAAAGATCCTAGCATAAGACTGAGCATATAAGATGGCAATGGGATAGCTCAATTCTTATCTATCAACAAGATCAGAAAATCACAGCTAAATAGTAATGTAAGATCTAAAACTGACTTTGAAATTAGAATTGAGTTTAAATAAAACAATCAGTGCAACTGTGCAAGCAACTTCATGTTTCCTCATGGAAGTAAAAGAAATATGAAACATGCAAATAAGTTAAGAGTAAATAGCTCACCCGCTGGCATCTGTAACATCCCTGGAGATCTTCATTTTCTTGGTGGTCCCTTTGTACAAATCCTCCAAACTGCACTGCAGTGTTCTCTCGATCGGTGCACTTTTCCTTGGCATATTGGTAGAGCCTTCTCCAGCTGGATGCCTAAAGGAAGTGAAGATATCATCACCAAACATGCCCCTGGGAAATCCAGATGCACCTGGACGGCCGCCCATATCACCCATTCCACCAAAGGGGCTTGAAAACCCAAAAAACTCGGAGAAAATATCATCAGCACTTCTGGGGTTGAACCGGAACGTCGTTGGCCCACCATCTGCAGCGGAAAATCCACCAGCTCCTGGGGGTGGCACCTGCCCCTTCAATCCCTCCTCTCCATACTGATCATAAACTGCTCGTTTTTGTGGATCACTCAACACCTATTGTTCACAGAACAACAAAAAAAGGAGTAAATTTGGCCCAGAAACACTGTTTTCCGCACAACCTAATTCAAAAACATTGAGTAAATTGAAAGAGATGAAGTTCACTCAACACGTGTTCACCAATCAAATTACTAGCAAAAACTCATATTTCCAATTATCGAAATCGCAAAAATTGGATAAATTGACACCCAACAAACTCTAATTCTAAACCCAGAAAAAGTAGGAAAATTGGTCGCAAAAAACATCTGCTTTTTTTTTTTTTGCACAACGTAATTCACATTACATGCAGAAAATTAAGATAGATAATGTTCACTCCACCTATTCGCAAATCGAATTCCTAGCAAAACCCCAAAATCCCAATGATCGAAAATCACAAAAAAAAATTAAAAATTTACACCCTAAAACCTCAAATTCCTTTTTTTTCTTTTTAACAACCCAATTCAATTCACAATTTCACATAACATTGAGTAATTTGAGATAGGGCAATAAAACACATACATCATAGGCTTCAGAGATTTGCTTGAATTTGGCCTCAGCTTCCTTCTTGTTGTTAGGGTTCTTGTCAGGGTGCCACTTCATTGCAAGCTTCCGATACGCTTTCTTGAGATCATCATCTTTCGCACCTCGATCTACCTGTAGAATTTTGTAGTAGTCCACACCCATCTCTTCTTCTTTCTATCTCTAATTTTTCCTTTTTTCTTTTTCTATATTTTTCTCCCTCCGATTCCTCAGTTATTTTTGTTGTGGCCGGAGAAACGTGTGTAATCAGTAATCACCGGTAAAAAGAAGGAACAGACGAAGCAGTGGTTTGGTTTACACAGAAACATAAAACATATCTGGGCTCAAAACAACAAATGACAGTTGCACTTGTGTCACACACCACTGAGTACTAGGTAAAAAAACATTGGTGTCGAATTACTAGGCCCAAGTTTATTTCATTTTAATTTTTAAGTGTCACTTTAAAAAAGAAATATTCATCTTGATACAATCACATGATAACGTTTTTATACCCGCTATTTTTAGATAATAATTAACGTCGTCAATATAAAAAATTATTATTACGTAATTAAAATTTATAAATACGTACATTTATATTGATGGTATATTAAAATTAAATTTAAATAAAAAATAATATTGGTATAGATGATTTCATTCTAATTATATTATTTTTCTATTTTGTTTTTCTATTTGGGTTAACTTTTAATACTCATTTTGGTCTTTGTAATAGTATCAATTAGGGATGGCAAAACTCCCTCAGACATGGGGATCTCTGCGGGAACTGTCGGAATGGGGATCCGACTATGGAGAATTTTTTCCGTGAGAATGAGGACGGGGGACAAAATTCTCCCGAGACAGACGGGGACTCGAGTGGGAATCCCTGCCCCATCCCCGCTAATTTTCGAAGTTTATAAATTTACTTAATTGTCCTTAATAGTTTATTTCTCATATATGTTTTTTGGTCATTTCACACAATGGATGGGGGACAAAATTCCCCCGAGACAGGCGCGAGGACTCGAGCGGGGATCCTTGTCCCATTCCCGCTAATTCCCGAAATTTATAAATTTACTGAATTGTCCTTAATAGTTTATTTCTCATATATATTTTTTAGTCATTTCACACACACACACAAACCCAAAACTCTTAATTCTCATTTGCATAACTCTTCTTCAATTCAAAAATTCCTAACGTTATCCATACTCCATCCAACCTCTCAGCAACCACTCTCTCGCCGCTCTCCCTTCTCACCGCATCGTCACACCTCATCGTGCCATGATCCTCACTGCGTCGTGCTCTCTATTTGCGGCGTTCCTTTTCGTAACTTTGTCGTCGTGTCCATTCTCCTCTCTGTTGCCGCGTCTCCCACCTTGTCCACTTCTCTATTCTCTGGCTCGCCGTTGCGTTTTCCCACTGCGTCATTTCGAAAGAAGTCATCATTTTATCGTTTAGATTTTTTGTATAAAATCTTGTTATTTTTGTATAGAATGGATAGTTACATCTCTATTCATATGGAAATTAATAATTAGTTAGAATTATCAAATAGATGGGGAATGGAGTCCCCGCAAAGAATGGAGCCCTATGAAAAATGGGGATAGGGAACAATATTCCCCCATGGCGAAAAACAGGGACGGAAACGAGGAGTAAATCTAGGACGGAGATGGAGAGCAAGGAGGCATCCCCCACCCCGCCCTCGTCCCATTGACATCCCTAGTATCAATGCTAGCTAATTACATAATAATGTAGAGTTTAGCAGTATGGGATTACCAACAGTAACATCTCATTATCTCAACATGCAGATGTTTCTCAATCTCTTTTTGGTTCTTAATGATTATCATTTGTCATTTATATACTAATTACAACCTCAATTAAAATTTAAAACTTAATTACAAAGGTATTCGCCAAATTATCATTATTGAATAACCAACTTATAGTGAACATTTTATTGTTTATTATAATTAATATTATTTACTATTTTTTTAATGTAAGAGTACAATCTGTATCGATATAGTGAAGCAAAAGGAATATTTTTTACTTGATGGATCTGTATTGAAAAATGGCTAATGCTATAATGATTAAAAAAGTTTAATTTTATAATTGAATATTATAACATTATTATTTGTATTTCTATACTATCATCCACTTAATATTGATTAGCGTCTTTAAGTCTAATAGTAAGAATCTTCCGTAATTTAGCACCTATAGGCAAGTTAAATATTATGTATACGTTCACATTTATTTATTATTTCTTTGTTATATATAGGATGAAAATGTAATAAATTCTTAATTATATCAACCTATCAGCAGCAAAAGTTACTTGCAATGACAAACAACTGCACTCCTACAGAGAATAAGAGAAATATATTTACACCACCTTTTGTGTATACCTTTTTTTTTTTTCTTGCACATCTTTTGGTTTGGAGAGTAATTGGATTCTTTACCTCTCGGAATAAAACGCTATCCATTTAGTGTAACGAGGTGCAACGCCTTCCACTGAAGGCAATGCCACTTTACCCCCTTTATGTTCCATCAAGCAGCAGATGATTCGATTAAACTTTAAAGCTAATAAATTATACACCATAGCTTATCCTATAAATCTCAACTAAAACAAGTTCAATACAAGTAAACATTAGAAGGCAAATAGATGCTTAGAATCTAATGAGACAACATTTTAGTTTACCAAACCCCTGGCTCCTTTGATATATTAAGTCATCGACCCTTTGACATACATGAAATTCAATGAAACAAATGCAGGACCAACAAGTACATAAACATTGGTATAGGATCAAACAACGAAACCAAAATTGGGATTAAATTGAGGAAAATATTATTACTACACATTTTAATATACATTCTTTCACCTATAAATTATCACACCAGCTTGTTTTCCTGTTAGTGAGGGAAGGAATGATACAGGCTCATGCCCAAAAACTATCTAGACCTACCTAACTGTAACAAATTCATCTCGCTCTTCATTCCCCAAGATTATTGAGAGGTAGCAGCATGGCCAAACTAGAATCTAGGTATATGTGACAAGTTTATCAGTACTGGTTCTTCATTCCCTATACTATTGAGACAAGTCGCAGCACCAGTTAGTCTAATTGGATCTAGGCTTTCCATTGATTGAATAATAGATTCCACCACTTACAGTTCAGCTAGCCGTAGATGATTCTTTAGATTTTTCTGTCACCGTATCCTTTTCGGAGTTGGATGTCTCTGCAGTCTCTGTTTGACTAGTTTGTACCTGACTTGTAACCTGAGACTCTGATACAATTCCCAGAACAACCAGCACAGACCTGGACACAAATTCAAAATTTAAAATCAGTAACAAATTGGCAAATACAAGAAACAGAGATCCAACCTAAAGCAAAAAAAGGGGAACCCACACAATTGACAACCCCAAAAAGAAAAAAAGAATCAAAACTATTAATCAGGAAATAAAGTAGAAAAAAAAAACAGATTCAAGATGATATTTAATAGTGAATGTGAAACAAAAGTCAATTTCACAGCACTGTGCCAAGTGAACTCATGAACCTGGGAAGTGTAGACTGTATATCTGGCTGGCTAGCATAAGCAACCAATGGTGCCTTTAGTGCTGCAATTCTATTTAATGCATTTTCCAATTGTGCTGGAGGTAGCTGCTTGCATGCATACACCACCAGAAAAAACATCAGTAAAAATATACAACAGCAGCAACAAAACGTTTTCAACTATAAAGAATTGGCTGATCAAATAACGCCAACTATCATATGCTATGACTATAAATAAGTCAGTAAAATATAAGTCCCTTTAAACACAGTTTGTCTTATAGCATTGAACAGATATATTTAAAATTTAGAAAGTAAGAAACTTAAACATTGTTTAGAATGAATAAAATCCACTAGCTTCCTTTTTAAAAAATAAAAATATTAAATATTAAAAAAACAGCTTTAAACAAATCATAATTTAAGCATGAACAAAATTAGCCCTAAAGAAAAACATAATGTTACCTGAAGCAAAACTCCAAATGATTGAGGTTTTGTCAACTGAGCACACTTCAAGAATCCCACCCACAACTTTGGGTATTTCCAAATCTGGAGCATTTCAACAAGTAATGCATATAAACTCTAAACAGCTCGATTGATTTACAAAGAAGTAAGTAAATAAAATAATAACCTGCTTCCTCACAAGCCGCGAGAGAATTCCCATTATAAAGTCCACCTAAATGTCAATATATGATTTTTTCCCAAAAGAAAAAAAAATTATTAAGAGACTAAATGATTAAAAAAGGAGAATAATGTATCTTCACAAAAAAGTAATGAGCAGCTGAAACCTAAATGGATAACTGATACAATAAAGCATGCCACATCCTTCGCTTATTAGGTAAAAATCACTGAACATTAAACAAAATGACCAAAATTATCTGTGATCCGAAATTAACATAGCCTTTTCAGGACATTTTCAGCAATCATAAGAGTATCATTAAATTCTCTCTAAATAACCTGCATGATCCTGAAAAAGAATTTTCTTGAGATATTCTAAGAAACTCCAGGATCATGGCTATAAACTTTTATCTAAAATGTAGTTAACCACAATTTTCAAAACGTGAAAAATCAGGGAGTGACTAAAATGAGCACAATTGGTGTATCAGTAAACTCAATCTTCACCGTCGAATTGCAAGGTGCATGGTAGCACTTGCCACACACCACAAGGACAAGACAAAACTAAGGGCTTAACAATATGGATCTATTTTGTTCCATGTGTCATTTAACTCATGGAACCCTACTCATACATGAAAACTTCCATCATATTTTTACCCCCCTAACCAAACACACCCCAAGATATAAGTTTCCAAGAACTAGTAAGTTCTCACAGAGCTGGCACCTAATAAATGTCAATAGTTTGTACCAAAATACCAAATTCAAATCAAACAATGAAAGCAGGTAAAAGGGTGAAGGTAGGTTCATTTCATGTGACAGTAAGGAATTAAGTAGAAGGTAGCATCCCACACACTAAAAATAAATAAGCAAAGACATAATATATAAGCAGCTTAACTTTGAGAATCATTTGGGATTTCAAAAACAGAGACATAATTCTAAGCAATCAATCATTGTAAAAAATAAATTCTGGTAAACACCACGTACTATAGAACCACGCATGTTCCTTTGCATTATAATTCATAAATTTTACTTGGAAAAGCTTCTTACCAACGTTGGAAAAGCACCAATTGCTTGCAACACTGTACGCATAAACAGTAAAGGAAGAGGAATCTGCTCAACCTGCAGGCACATGCAGCTTCCATGATGAGACCAAGTTGAAAATACATTCCAAATATGTAAAGCCATTTCCCAATAACTCACTAATTGATTCAAAACTTTGGCAAGAACTTCCTGGGTAAAAGTTTGTCGTTGCTCAAAGCAAGCATTACATGCATCTGTGACCTGCACATGAACATTTCAGTTATGTAGAATCTATCAAGAATCACTGCAATGCCTTAAATGATTATCATACAAGCCTGCCTTTTTCAAGGGAATCCCATCTCTTTCTGGGTCAACTCCATGTATTGCAATTAAGACTTCAGCAGGTGTGAGCACAGGACCAGCTTGTGATGATCCCTGCATAAAAACTCAACAATCAAATTCATTCAATTGAAAAAATGAATTCAAAGTTC
Source organism: Arachis hypogaea (assembly GCF_003086295.3). Taxonomy (NCBI): domain Eukaryota; kingdom Viridiplantae; phylum Streptophyta; class Magnoliopsida; order Fabales; family Fabaceae; genus Arachis; species Arachis hypogaea. The sequence goes on along the minus strand of NC_092037.1, from coordinate 90,077,853 downwards.
AGAACAATTTTTATTCTAGTAAAGAAAATGAAATATATGTCTAACAAGTAACAACTTTGTGATCAAGGCAGTTGACTCTGAAATATTAAGTTTCACGGGGAATAGAATTTCATGAGAATTTAATCAGCAGGATTGCATGTACCCTATCCATCATTCTACCTCATGATGAGGTGGTTTTCCTTGTTATTTTTACTCCAACCTGGAAAATCCTAATTCATCATCATGGCTGTTATCCACTCATGGAGTGGATATTTGAATTGTGAAGATTACAGGATTAGAAATCTCTAACCCCAAGGCCCAAGATATCAACCATAGGATTAGTTCTGATATCATCCTAGAATTGAGAAGACCTAATTCTACCACAAAAGCTATCTCAAAGTGTTGGAAACAGGAGGAGATATTATAATGTATTTTAGGTGTCTTTAGGTTAGTGGACATAGATCAGTCATAGTTTATTTCTTGTATGTAAATTTTTTTTTCCTTTTGGGTATCTCAGATTGCATAAAAGGCTTGCAAAGGTTGAAAGAACTTGGTTGATCTGAATGAAATCCTTTCTCTAGATTATCCAGAGTTCCTCTCAACTGATTTCAATGCACAATCAACATCTTTGCAGTTGTGCCTCTTGAATTCCCCAATTTTTTTCTTTGGATCTAATCACCCTCCTCAACTTCAATACTTTGAAACCTATCCAAAAAGAAGTGTGAACCTTTTTTTTAAACTTAGTTTTTGCCTCCATCTTACCTTGTAAAGTTAAGCTTTTACAATATTCCAACAAATCTATGAACTTGGTTCTACCTTTACTCAAGCTTTAAGAGTGAGGTATGTCTCCCTAATCTAGTTTAGCATTGACAACTCTAATTAACAACTGTAAAATGAAAGTTACCTGCAACATGCGACTAAGCGCTGCTTGGAACTTCTCCAAAGGAAGATTCACAATACTCGGAAAAGCTGGCATTACCTACCAAAAAATTTGTTAAACCATGTTGCATCAGATGAGCTGCTCAAGAAATAACTCCAAAGAAACATATAGGCCCCACAATTTGTATTTATCCATTGAAAGTAAATCAAATCACAATCTTATTGGTGTATCTTCACATGACGGCTATATTATAAAAACTATGGTGAATGTAAAATCCAATTGGAAAGGGAAAAAGGGGGGAACCTCATCTTTTTGTAAGAATGGTAATATTGGAATAAGAACCTCCGCATCCTGTCAAGCGAAGAAAAATATATATAAGATGGAAAAATCAGTATTTCAAGACAACTGATACAAGCATTTCATATACCTTAAGTTTTGAATCATGCAACTGCTTCACTGAAACCACTAAATCCCTAGAAGGGACTGTACCATCTGTAAGTGTATGTAACACCTGATAAGATCAATACTAACGTGTCAATATCCACCAATCGTATAAAGTCAGCATCTCTTCTACTCAACTTCTATAAATTAACACAAAATATACTCCCTCCAGTTTCAAATAATTGTTCATTTGAGATATTTAGATTATTTTAAATTCCGTTTTCCCCAAGTATACCTTTATTCAATAAATGATTGAAATAAGCAATATGGATAAAACGGAATGAAAATGGAAGAGGAAAAAAGTGAGAGGAATCATAAAGTACGAGATATCATTAATATTAAGGAAAATTTTGTAAAATACTTTTTCCGTTTTCTGTAAATTCAATTCTTCTCAATCATTTTCTTAATAATATTAGTATAGGCTAACATTAAACTGGATGATTATTAATATATACTTCATAAAACAAAATGGGTGGAAGTATAAACCTGCATTAGGAGGCTCTCGCTACCAATTGGAGGATCTGAAATAATTTCAAGGAGATCTGGAGATGAGCCCATAGTACGTACTAATATAGGAATTTGACGCTGAACTGCCTGCACCATAAAATGAAAGGTATAAATAGTGGCAAAAGTATCAAAAATGAAATAATCACTCTAATGCCATATCTGGCACCCCATACCTGCTTCACTGCTTTTGATGTGCTCTTATAGATGGAAAATATTTGGCGAAAGAGAGAGTGTTTCTGCCATCACAGAGCAACAATAATATATATATATATATATATATATATATATCACACTTATAGTATGACAACAAAATTAAGTTACAGAAACAAGATGAAGGATCCAGACTAAAAAAAACACCAATACCTTCGTACACAAAGCAAAATACAATGACATTAACCTCTGAGCCTCAAAAACTGATTCTGGAGAGATACTTTCAGATGTGACTGGTTGACGATTATCTGGTGAGATGTCCTTACTGCTGCTAGTCATTGATGATGTCTCATTTGCAAGCTTTTCAGTATCAGGTCCCTGAATAGAGGACGAAAGAACAAAAGAGCAAACAAAAATATTATAATAAGGTTAACAGGAATTAACAATGTGACCAGGACTCTAGTTAAAAATAATAAAAGAGAAACAAGGGTAAATAAGCTAATAAATAAAAGAATACCTTTTGTAAATCAGCAAGGGATCCTTCAGCATCAGTAGCTTCAGATGCATCACTCGTCACTGAGCACAACATCTCTTTTGCAAAATCTTCTATTTGCTTAGAAATGGATGGTAAAGGATAAAGCTTATTTGCCACCTGAAAGAACTCAAGTTCTTAGCCAGTGATGTTATCAGTCAACTTAATGTTTTAAGAGGAACTCTTATTCTTCAATTACCAGACGTATAGCCTTCATACGCACTTCTTCCATGTGATGCACTGCACTCTTCATTCCAAAGGACAATAAATATCAATCGAGAGATCAAACTTTGCAAGTGAAAATTTACAATTACTAAGGAAAGCAAGCTATAAGGTCAATTTAAGCATGAGGAAAGAACAGTAAAAGGGGAGGACAAATAGCAACAATAACAAGAAGCACCATACTATTTCATAAATAAAGAGGTAGGAACCAAACCTGTAAAGCAATTTTTAAGCAGGTATTCCGAATGGGAGGCCTCAGAAGAATCAAACTCCATACAGCACTGAGACCTTGAGTAACTCTGTCGGCATTCAAAGAGTTTGACTCCTTTTCAATGTTATCCCCATTTCCAGGAGAACACATGTTCTCTAGAATTTTCAAAACTGATTTTGGTAAATATGGTGATTCACTGAGCAGTTTGCTTAATGATTTATCTGAAGGTGGGAAAGAATCTCTAAGTGCTTCTGCCTGCATAAGGATTAAACAAAAAGTTCAATGCTAGCATTGCAAATGGACAAAAAAGAAACAAAGGAACAAGTACAGACCACCGTTCGGAGGAATGTTTCATATGCAGAAGCTGCAGTTGTGGAAGAAAAGAAGTCAGGCTCCTCTTCAGCCTCACCAAATAACCTGTAGAGGACACGCAATGTCAACTCGTGTCCCTGAGACATTAGGTAATCATTGTCAGCATTTATAGATTGTGAATGAATGCAGTCTGCATGCGATGGGTGCAAACTTGTATGAGAACTGATTAGTCACAGTAAAAACAGTAGCCAACTCAATTGGCACATATGCAGTAACCAATTTTTGAGATATAAGCTTACCTCATGACCAGTATAATCAACCAAAATATGATCTTGTAATAGTTTCCACGGGTCTAATTCCAAGGGAAACTGCATGAAATAACCCAAGAAACAAAAAAGTGAAGCCATTATTCCAAAGTGGATGATTAAGCAATTGTGTATACAGGTCTTGCTACTTATTTCTATATCATTTTTGTGCAGGTGGTAGATAGTAGCTTCCACCATAGAGCCAAAGAACAATTCGATTTACATAGCAGAAGAGAAGAAAAGATCAAAATATGAACTATAACTATACATTAGACACACAAGAAGTATTTACATCCTAATTGCTTTCACTTGAAAACAAAAAAGGTAATTACATAATTTTGATAATCAAATTTTTACGTATTATGGAAACACTAGAAAATAAAAGCTTAATGCTACCATAGATAATGACTAATCATGTGTGTATAAACTAAATGGGGTGCTCCATGCATCTAAAGGAAAGAAAAATATAAAACATATCATTTAGTATATGAATCAATTATCCTAATTGTAAAATAATTAAATTATACAAGTAAAAACGAAGAGTAAGAGTTTGAGAAGCAAGAATTTCACCTCTACTCCTAAATAAGCAAGTATTGAAAATCGGACTTGTGATCCTCCAGCTACAGCTATTTGCTTATATGCATCAACAATACGCATGAAACACAACTTTTGCAATTGATCCTTTTGCTCATCTGAATGGTCAACAACAGGTGCAATCATCTTTGGCAGGACTACACGGGAAGGCAACACAACCGAAGTAGCTGTTGATGACACCAAGCTGTTGACATCTGCAACAGCTGCTTTTGGGCTGAGCTCCTCAGATCTATCTGTAGATACCGATGTAACTAAGTTCAGTGGTGACCTTTGATCTAAACTAGTTGCTTGTTCTTGATTAGTTTCTTCATGTTGAATCTCAGACGAGGCCAACGAGGAAGCAGCCAAACTTTCGGAATAAGCATCACTACGACCGAAAGAATCCAGGCCAGGGATTCCACTCTCTATGTTTCCAATATCATGAATATTAGAAGGCACAGTTGCACATCCATTCTCCACTCCAGGTATGCTGGCATCAGAGGACGGAAAGTCAGTAGGAGAGGAGACATTTTCGGAAGTAAGAATTAGTCCAGAATGCACAGCAGCACTATCTACCCCACTTGCAGAAACTTCTTCGTCCCCTTGAGACCTCTATAATATGCACCAAAGTTAGGATTGGAGGTAAATGAGAAATAAAGATGTCTTAAAAACAAAAATATGAGTTAACTAAATAAAATAAATTATAGATTTACCTCATTGGAGACGGATTGATGAGCACCAAGAAGTGATGCTATTGGTGGGAAAGTACTGGAAAGTGACATGACGCCAGCCACAAAAGATGGTGGATATTTAGCCTTGTCATCAGAACCAATAATGTTGATGTCATGCAGCAGTTCATCATCTCCTTCGGAATTCGGGTAAGGTAGGTGATGCATATTTGCCATCACCACATCAGCAAGCAAGTCAGCAGAAATACTTGATATAAGAATTTCCAAGGAGGCAACAGCTTCTTCACCTCGTGCAACCAAAGCACCAAACATGGCAACAAGCTGCTGCACATGGCCATTATCTACATCTCCTTTTGATGATTTTGGACCCATTGAAGGAGTGTCATCCTGAGAGTTAGTGGTACCTCTGCCTAACTCTTTCTTAGGTTCCTTTAAATCAGAAGTTGTTTTGACACGTTTTATAGGCACATCTTCATCTTCAGCTAAATCACCTCCATTTTGTGATCCTGCTCGCTTACTAGCCAAATTACTGTGCACTGAATCACATGAATTTACAGCATGTTCCTCTTTCTGCAAAAGATAAAATGCTAATCAACAATTGAAGAGCAATGCCCTTTAAAAAAAATATAACCATTAGCAATAAATGCTGCCACAAGTATACCAGTAAAAAGGTCTCCTTTTAGTCACAATTTAATATACCCTTCCCAATTCCCAAAGACACCCTTACTATAAGAAATACACTAGCAAATTCAAAGTGAAAAAGTTACTCAACAATCCATGAAGACAACTCTAAAATTGGAACCAAAACTCCAACTCTGTTTGGCATTAAAGAAATTACCATCTCTTCCTCATGCATATAGAATTATCAATCCTTTATCTATATCCATTAGTAACTAATATTTTATCCAGCTGACACGAGTTCCATATCTACGTGTATACAGCTCAAAGAAGCACATATATAACAATGGAATAATCAAAAAAAGAAAAAACATCCCAGGAAGGCAGGGTAGTTACCTTGATAAGTGGTTGAACATCTTTCTCTTTCTCTAAGCTTCCGTTAATATCAGATATCAGGTGGAAAACCTGGTCTGCCTTACCATCAGACTGCATCTCCTTCAAGGCACCAGCCAAACGATCTCTCCACTATGAAAATGAAACTAATCATTTTTCTATAAAGCCGGATAAAATCAAATTTCACAAATATGAAATGTGAACTAGACTACTCATACAATCTCATATGAAAAAAGTTAGAATTACTAAATTATTTTTATACTTTCAACTCTATATATAATTTTGTTCACAACCAACCCCAGAAATAGAAAGGGATATATACATCATTTCTTTCCAATGACTTATTATTCCAACAGAAGCATATGATTTGCAAGACAATGAATTACAATAAAAGGTTTACATATAAAACAATAGGTTGTGCCAAATGCAAACTACCACAAACCAAGAAATTAAAAGACATCATCTCAATGCAGGTAAGCAACAAAGTTTTAAATAAAAATTAGGCATGATTTATTATATTAGAATAGCACTTTCTAATACATCTTTGAACACATTAAACTCAAACCTTCTTGAAACTCATTTTCAATGCAAACTTATAAAATATTAAACACAAAATAAGCAATAAGATCCTTTTTTTAATCAACAAGAGATATCAACATTGGGAGAACAATAATACAAGATAGAAGAATAAGAGATCATCCTCACGAGCTATAAAGACAAGGAAAAAAATTATCAATGAACCATAGCTTTTCCAATCTCTCAACATGTCTAAAGGGAAGAAATTCTCTAAAACAATGAAGAGCTTTACGCCAAATATAGTCCAGACATAAATCCCATCCTTTAAAATTGTTTGGGCCCAAAGTATGCAAAATCACATGAAATTTTATGTCAATTTCTCGTATGCCTATCTGTTTCAGCAATAGGTTCCCACAGCATGCAAAAACCTCTCAAGTAACACATTTCCTCCTAAAATATCTAGCTTCTCAACCTTACAAGGTATATCATCAAGCACTCATGCCCTTCATAATAAAATACCACTCTTGTTGCTTTCAAACTCCAACATTTAGCCATTTGTATACTCAATGAATTTTCAATCTGCTTATTTTTCTACAACTGATCCACCCAGAAAACCCTATGGCTGCCTTACTAAACACTGCCACTTCTACTGCCCATCAAACATTTTTTATGACATGCAAATATAATAAGAAATTAATATGGAAACGCAGTAAATATTCAAAAATATAGGCACTACTAAACACCAACATAAGTCACTTCAGAAGAAAAGGAAATAAAAAAATCCAACTCTATTCAAATTCAATTCATCTATACGACACTAAAAGGTGTGCAACCAAAAACACCATTAAATTAAACAATCAGGATATCAAGCTCATCTTAGTCTAAAATAAATACCGGAGCAGCACTTGGATGTGTACATTTTGAGCATGTCAGAAAGGCATTCTTCAAAGCAAGATGTGCCGCTGTTACACTCACCCCATTAACAACAGTGCTCGGGGGTTCCAAATTGAGCAAAACAGGCAAGATGCGGCCATAGAATGTAGGCCTGTCTATTGCAATAGCTGAAAGGCTAGGAACATCAATAAGGAAATCAATAGCAAGCAACTAATATTTGGAGAAACAGAATTCTACAAGCAACGTTATCAGCAATCAATTAGTGACACAATGTTATCATTTGTGTGTGGCCATGTGTTTCTCTGCATGCTTGTGGACAAAACCGAGAGAGAGAGAGAGAGAGAGAGAGAGAGAGAGAGAGAGAGTGGAGGTTGAATATATAGAATATTTTTAATCATGCAAATAAGGACTACAATACGAAGTCGTGTGCCTTTTGAAACCACTTGCTTCATTAACTAATGGGCAGCAATCAAATGGCGTATAAGAATTGATAAAATACCTTTTAATTAGCACAATGATCACTGAGTTACTCAGAGACTTCACAGTTGGAGACCTGAGTTGATCAAGCAGCAGACCCAAACTGTGACTAGCTTCAGTTGACAAATCACGAACATTAAGTACAGGATGACCACGCCTCAGCCATGATATATTAAACCCCATGGGCCTTCCTGTAAACAGATGAGAAACCATGTAAGCAAGTAATGGAGGAATACATCAAAATTACCTTGACAAAAATTTCTGCTGAGGTTTAAGACCTTGATGAGGAGTGGGCTCCAAGGAACCATTGGGATCAGGTGTGTAAAGACGAATAACTGCTTCAACAAACTTCAGTGCCAGCAGCCTTGCACCACCACTTCCATGCTTAAAGTATATTAAGAAAGAACCATCAAACAATAGACCAAAACAGTAATTCCATATTTTGAAGAGTGAAACTACTTACTTGAAAAGCAATTGAGTATACTTTATCTTTGAATTTCACCATCCATACCCATGCAGATTCAAGTGCACTGTCTAAATCACTAGAATATAGACCCTAAAAAAGATAAGTAAACAAAAATGAAAATGTCCATACAGTCCCAAAAATAAAAAAGTATTCACAAGGTAAGATGGAAGACAATCAATAATAATAATAATAATAATAACAACAATAATTTTCAAAAGTTGAGCATGAACACTTGCTAAGTTTTCTCATCAATTTCCTGATTTCTTTTGGTGGAGATATGAATAGTATACTTGCTTTATCAGTTTCTATAAAATGTTTTAGTTCTGCACCAAGAAGGGGGAAACCAGATTTAGATGGATGGCGACAAAACATACATAAGAGTAAAATTCTAATGCTTTCAACACTATTCTCTCACTTTTGGTCCTTCTCGATTTATATAAATAAATTCTAATCTAACTAGTCAACATCTCTCTCAACTTGGAACACCCCCATTCCATTCTAGAAGCAAGTAGAGTATTAACAATTGTTGAATACAATCAGAATAGCACCTATCTCAAGATTGCCAGAAAGAATTTATAAAAGAAATCAAAGAATAGAGCAAACTTCACAATATTATCTTTCAGATGCATGAATTTGAGAATAAAATGTGATAGTAAAAATAATTTACAATTGACTGAACGAAAAGCTCAGAGACTGCGAATTCACGCATTGACCCAAGAAAAAAATGAAAATTGAAAATTGAAAAGAGAAAAACCTGAAGTGCGATTTTCTCAAGCGTGGAACGAAACAAATCGATTCCCAGCAATATAACTTGTCGAACAACAGCAGGAGTGTCATCGTCCAACACTTCAATCAGCACAGGCACAATGTCTGGCAGGAACTCCGTGTTCTTCAATCCAATTTCACCAACCATCCTGCATGAAAACACCAACAACGAAAACAAAGTTCCAAATTCAACTTCCAATTGCACAAACTCCAATGCCGTAAAATCGAAAGAGAAAAGCTGGCGAATTGGAAGCGTACTCGGTGACAAACTTGCGAACGGGGCTGAATTGATCAGAGAGGAATTCGAAAAGCGACGGGAGAAACTCGGCGAGGATTACGGGGTCCTCCGGCGGAAGTTGGCGCCGCAACCGGCGGAGAGTATCGAGCTTGGAAGTTACATCACCGGCGAACTTGGCAGAGTTGAAGAGGTTGGCAAGCTTCTCGCGCGAGGTCGGGGCCATGGCTTTTCCGACCATGACTGAAGAAAGAAGAAAAGAACCCTAATTTTCTAGGGTTTGGATAAAGAGGGAGAAGAATATTTGAATAATTTAATGTTTTACTCACAACAATGGTGTTTCTTTCTTAATTTTACAAAATTATGGTATTTTCAGAAACGAAGAAGAACGTGGTACTATCTGCTTGGGTGGGTAGTGGGCTTCAGAAATCACGCGGTGCGATAACTTATCTCAGTCATGGGTCGGGTCTATTGGACCCGAAATTTTTTATTCAAACATGGATAAACTATTAAATCCGCTCCTAACTTTTAATATGTTGATAAAAATACTTAAACTTTTTTTTTAGTAAAATGTTTATGTATATGATCTAAAATTTTATAATAATATTTAGATAATTATTTAAAAAATATATAAAAGATACTAAAATTTGATTTTTAATTTTTTGGTTTTTTTATTATAAAAAAATGTAAAAAAATTTACTTAATATAAAATTATTAAATTTTTAAAATAAAAATTCTCATTTTATTAATTATGTATGTAAAAAGTTATATTAAATTTAATTTATTTTTTGAGTATATATATTTAATATCAAAAATATAAAATTTTTTATCAGCGTATTTAATAAATATTATATAGAACAGAATAATTTTTTCAGTCAAAAAGATACTCTAATTTTATTTTTAACTGAAAGCTTTTTTTTATTTTTACTTTGCTATCCAAGTAAAACCTCATTAGAACCTAGCTTGTTAATTAATGCGACTTTTTTATATTCATAAAAAAATTGATTATTTTATCATAAAAATTTATTTGCAACAAAATTGATTATTTTAGTAATTAATTATTTTATTAAAAATTATATAAAAATATGATAATTATTAACTTCTGACTTTTATATAACATTTTTATATTTATGATGATATAAATAATATAGCTAGATATAATTTTGATATGTTATAAATAAGGGTGTTCATGATCCGATCTTACTCAAAATACATAAATTTAAAGTTAATTTTTTTGTCTATGAAAATGATCATATGAGTGATATGTTTAGACATGGTAAAAATTTCTGACACGGGTACTCTCGAGGATTTACTCACTAGAGGACAGATATATGACTGATTTCTACTCGTGAAAACGGGATACGGGACCCAATATACTAAACAGGGTGGGGGACAAAGTTAAATATGCAACCAAGAGAAGAGAGAGACCAAGCTACTCATTTAAGTATGTCGTCGCCACTATCAATACCTTCATGTTCAAGGGAGAAGAAGTTTAGTCATGAATTTTGGCAAGCTGACTTTGCTGCCCATGTAAGTGAGAAATAATATGTATTTATTGATACAAAAAGCGAGTTAGATTATTATCTTAAAAAAAGACCTGTGTCACAAACTGAAGATAACTTTGATATCTTAAATTGGTGAAAATCAAATGGCACAAAATTTTTCACTTTGAAAGCGATTGCTAGAGATTTTTTGGCGATTCCTATATCTACAGTTGCTTCTGAGTCTTCATTTAGTACTGGTGATCGATTTGTTACACCACATTGTAGTAGGTTGTGTCTAAATATGTTAGAGACTTTAATGTGAAATCAAGATTGGTTTTGGAATGAATTTGGAACCACAACTAACATAGGATTTGAGTGCTATACAATTAATAGCATTGAAGCAGATGTTGATGTAAGAAAATTACTAAATTATATACAATACTATTTTTTTCATATTATTGACTTATTCATGATTTATTTTACGATTTTGACTTTTAATTGTGTTCTTCTTTTTTATGTAGGATTCAAACAAATCAAAATTTACCATCACTATCATTACATCATGAAAAAAGGTTTGAGGATTCTACAATGTGATGAATTGTGCTTTGTAGTTTTTAGATATATTTAATACTTTGGTTATTTTATGGATATGTTTAATATTATTTGTTGTTGTTAACGTTGTTAATGTTTTTGGAGACAAGGAACATATTGTTAATATCTTTGTTGTTAATGCTTTAGAAACAAGAAACATGATGATTGATATACTTTTTTCATTTTTTTTCATTTTTTTCATTTTTTTTATCTTTTATAAATTCATGGATATCCGTGGAGTTCCCAATTTTCGGCGGATACGAGGTTCACGTTACTCGTGGCAGGAACGAGATGGGCAGAGACACAAATTGGATATGTCCCCGCCTCTGTAGGTACCTGTTGCCATGCCTAAATATACTCAAATATTGTAATTTTTTATTTGTTTTTAATTGTGAAAAGTACACAAATTAAAAATTTTAATTTTTTTACTTTTTTTTTCAATTTCTCTATACCTCAAATTAAACGATTTCTTATTCAGTTATTTGAGAGTAACACTCCAATATAATCCAAAAAAATATCATTGTTAACTCAATAACTCAAAACATATTTATTCAGTTTAAGATTTGTTATTTTACAATATAATTATTGAGTCATGTTTGAAAAGTTAAATCTCATTTTGGTTTTTAAAATTGGCAACTTGCACTAATTTAATTTTTGACATCTCAATTGCTACAATTTAATCCTCTAGATTAAAAAAAGTGCATCAATATAGTTCCTTGTATATTTTTCGTCACCGGAGTTCAACGTCGTTAGTAACGTGACTCAAGTCTTGTTATGCTGGACATATTAAAACAACGTTGTATGCATTTTGGCGCTAAAAAAAAAGCATTAAACGACGTCGTTTGAGAGTTTGAACAATCTTGTCATAACCAAATTCATTGTCATAACCCTCAAACAACATCGTTTAATATATTTTTTAGCACCAAAATTTGCGTATGACATCGTTTTAAGATGTCCAACGTAGCAAAACTTGAGCTACGTCACTAACAGTATTGAATTTCGGTGACAAAAAATACATAACAAAATACATTGGTGCATTTTTTAAAATTTAAAGGACCAAATTGTTGCAATTAAAAAGTGTTGGGAATAATACACCATTTTTCCTTGAGAAAATACCTTTCACAGAGAAATAAAATAGACACAATCACAACACAATAATTTAACGTGGAAACTCCAATTACTGGAGAAAAAACCACGGCCGTTGTCAAATGACAACCAGAGAATATCACTATGTGAAAATTGTTACAACACATAGACTTCTTTCTCTCTAACACCGGCACCTCAGTACACCCACATTCTCAAAGCAAATATTTAACTACACCTCACAACACTCTCTAATCAAAAGGTATAGAGAAAAAGAAAAGTCAGATACAAGCTTTAAGTGTTTCCGACTAGTACAAAAAATATGGAGAACTTAGTCTCATATTTATAGCCTAGGCCACCCACTCCATTTGCTATCCTAAGCAATGTGGGACTAATTCAACCAAATTCTAACAATCTCCACCTTAATTGAAATAGTCACACATCTTCAGCTTCCATAGTCAACACCGACAATTCTTTGCTGCCATTGTCTATACCGACAATCATAGTTCAGAGAACTATCATACTCCACCATGAAAGTATACTCACTTGGAATTAGACTACTCCAAGTATTTCGCTTAGTACAGATCGAAACCTTGCTGAAAATTCATGGTGTAACTTCCAAATTGGCTTTTCCTGAAAGTTCTTCAGCCATCGACATAATTCCGCTACACACCTTGCATCTCAACGCCAACCAATGCCTGTGTGCAATTGTGGACCCGATTGCCACAACTTATCCTTATCCATGGCAGTGCGGTAATACCATGAGGATACTTCTTGTCTTCTAGAGAACATCATCTTCTCTCATAGAGAGAGCAATATTGCAAGTATCAGATTGAGAACCTTTTTCTGAAACCGCATTACCTGGATAATTTCTCTTTACATGCCCAGACTTTCTACATTTCCAACATGTTACACTCCTTCCACAATTTCCTTTTCCATAATTGTCATCTCTAACTACAAGTGCCAAATCTGATGAAGTGATACCCTCATTTTTCATTCTTCTTTCTTCAACAATGAACTTACTGGCAACTTCTTCAAAATTCAGAGTTTCCTTCCCATACATTAAAACAGGTTTGATATACTCATAGGAAGAAGGGAGAGACAATATGAGCCTCAGTGCTTTATCTTCATCATCAATTTTTACTCCAATTGCCTCTAATTCAGAGACAATACCATTGATAGCACTAAGATGGTCGGAGATTTTCACATTGTGATCCATGCGTAGATTATGGAACTGCTCCTTCAATAACAACCGATTTGAGATGCCCTTTACCTGATACAACCCTCCGAGTTTATCCCAAAGTTCCTTGGCTATTTTCATTCCTTGCACATTTGCAAGAACATTCTTAGCCAAACACAGGCGAATAGCACTTGCAACTCTCAAATCTAGTTCCTCCCATTCTTCATCCTTCATACCAGAGATCTTTTCCTTTAACGCCTTGTGCAAACCTGATTGTATCAACACATCCTTGACTTGTATTTGCCACAAGCCAAAATTGATTCTTCCATCAAATTTCTCTATTTCAAGCTTCATAGCACTTGAATATCCTGACATTGTTGCAACCGTATACTGGAATAGTATAACTCAACTGTATACCGTGCACTAGGAACGGTCCCCAGGAAAGAGAGGTGGGTCACAATGGACACACTTAAATACCAGGTTTTTCCTTAGCCATAACCTTTTCAAACTGCACTCTCACAGTGTCACACTGCCTTCCAACAACAACAACAACAACCAAAGATCAACCTCAAGCTATACGACAAAATTCTTTTCTGATGTGGAAGGTTAGACTAGACTGTAACCACAGAGCATACTAAGAATAAATCCCACCGAACCGAAGCTCTGATACCACTTGTTGGGAATAATACACCATTTTCCCTTGAGAAAATACCTTTCACAGAGAAATAAAATAGCCACAATCACAACACAAGAATTTAACGTGGAAACTCCAATTACTGGAGAAAAAAACCACGGCCGTTGCCAAATGACAACCAGAGAATATCACTATGTGAAAATTGTTACAACACATAGATTTCTTTCTCTCTAACACCGGCACCCCAGTACACTCACACTCTCAAAGCAAATATTTAACTACACCTCACAACACTCTCTAATCAAAAGGTATAGAGGAAAAGAAAAGTCAGATACAAGCTTTAAGTGTTTCCGACTGGTGCAAAAAATATGGAGAACTTAGCCTCATATTTATAGTCTAGGCCACCCACTCCATTTGCTATCCTAAGCAACGTGAGACTAATTCAACCAAATTCTAACAAAAAGTTAGAGACTAGATTAGTACAACTCGCTAATCTTTCAGAGACTAAAGTGAGACTTAACTCCATGTTTAGATCATGGTTCAACAGATCTGATAAAGATTATAATCATATTCTATAACTAAAATAATATATTTTATCAAGAAATTAATATTAGGGTAAAGTATACTTTTTGTCGTTAAAATTTGGCAAAAATTTCAAAAATACCCATAAATTTTATTTTGTTTCAATTTTGTCCTAGAAGTTTTCAATTTGCATCAAATATACTCTCAACGGCTAAATTTTCAAAAAAATTTAAAACCAATCTAACAATAATGCATGAAAATTATGCTTGATTTGCTTGTATTGAGGGTTGTTTTTATGAAATTATTGTTGAATTGGTCTTAAATTTTTTGAAACATTAGCCATCAGAGGTATATTTTATGCAAATCGAAAATTTTTGGAATAAAATTGAAACAAAATAAAACTTAGAGATATTTTTAAAACTTTTGTCAAATTTCAAAAACAAAAAAATATATTTTATCCTTAATATTAAAATATTATGTTTTTCATTTCAACTGATATTTTTTATATTATATAATATCGTTTTTGCTTTAAAATCATTTATTCTAGTATAAATATTATATAATAATAATCTTTAAAAATAAAATTTTATTAATTCGTTAAAAAAATTAGATAAAATTCTATATATATGAAAGTCGATCCAATTTAAACCATTTTATTTTAAATTAATTTAAAATCGAATTATAGTCAATAGAATCAAAATCTAATTAAGTCCAATCCAGCTCTATCCATATACCACTCTAGTTGCGAGCTTAAAAACTTTTATCAAAATATTGTTAGGTCTATCTCCTAAATTGTGGTCCAAAAAGGCAAAAACAAGGTTTTTATCAAAATTAAATCCATACACATATACAACATTAAGAAGTACTATTTTCTTATGGCCTTTTGTAGATAAAAAAAAATATCTGCAACTCTTATCCAATATAAATGATAAGAAAGATAGAAATGCAAGATGCAAAGAGACAAAAAAGAAACCTCAGAAAGCCAATGGTAATGGTCCTCTATATATTTTACTAATAATGTTATCATCCAAAACATGTCTAAATCAAATCCTTCAACCTTCAATATAACAAACACATTCAAGATTCAACAAACAGAGAGATAGACATAGGAAGAACATGGCAACTCATCAATTGAACCACATGTTCAAAACATCCATGGTGAAGAATCACAAGAAACAACAACCAAGAACACCAAGGTTCCATGTCTTCAACAATGCAACAACATCTTCGACCACCACTCCTATGAGTGCTAGGAAGCTCATAGAATCTGGCACCGTGAAAACTATATTTCCCAAAGATGCTTCAATTGCCATGAATTCTGAAGGGTTTCTTCTCCTTGATGTTAGGCCAACATGGGAGACAGAGAAGGCACGTGTTGTTGGGTCTGTGCACATGCCAATCTTTGTTGAAGACACAGATAATAGCCCTGTAACATTACTTAAGAAATGGGTGCATTTTGGTTATATTGGACTATGGACTGGTCAATATCTAACTACATTGAACCCTGAGTTTCTTGGTCAAGTTGAAGTGGCTATTCCGGATAAGGGTACCAAGGTTCTTGTGGCTTGTGGAGAGGGATTAAGGTTAGTGTATCTAGCTGGATGAGCTTGCTAATGTTAATTTAATTTCATGATTAATACTTTTTGTGAATTTTTTTTAATATATTGGATTATAATTAGTTAATTCTTAAAAAATGACCTAAATTATGTGTTATATGTTATTGTGGGCTTTTACAAAATATTTGTCGATGCCTATTATCACATAGTTTAGCTCAATATATTAAATCATCTAACAATTTTTAATTATCATCTTTATATGAATACATTTTCACGTGAATAATCACTAAAAAGAAAAAAAACTCAACAAGCAGAACTAACAAGTTGATCATGGCAGTGAAGCTAAATGATTGTTGGTTTTGGTGAGTGATTCAGGTCAATGGCAGCAGCTTCAAAGTTATATAATGGAGGTTACAAAAATCTGGGATGGTTAGCCGGCGGCTTCAGCCGATCAAAGGACGACGACTTCCCTGGGATCGAAGGAACAGAGAAGTTGCAGTATGCTACAGTTGGAGGAGTCTCTTACTATTTTCTTCAGTTGCTTATACTTCTACAAGCAGTGGGTAAATGATGATAAACCATTAGCATATATGTTTTATTCTAGTGGCTGAGAAGTTATATAGGAGTTCTACTTACTTGAAGAAAAAGATTCAATCCAATTATCTATTTCTGTGTAATTTTATTTTGATTTTCACTTGAAAAAAAAAGAAACATTTTTTGAACAGTAGTTGAACTTGAACCTGGCATAGCCAGAAATAGAAAAATACAACTAATAACAAATTTTAAATTACACTAATAGCAACAAGTTAATAATTAACACACATAAGGATATTATTATATCATGATATTCTGTTACAACAGTTGTCAATATATACTAATCTAATTATAAAAGACAATCAATACACAATAGCTGATGAACATAAAGAGAAAAACCAACTATAATAATCATCATTCATCTTTTTTTGTTTTATTTCATCATCCAAGACTACCCTTGATTAATTACTTGACTACTTAAGTTGTCTATCATCACCTAATTCATCACATTTCTATATACATACTAGAGCTTTTACCTTTGTTTTTTATTGTATCTTCTTCTATTGGTGATTAATTATTATTTAGAGATGGGTGAATAAGAGGCAAACGGATCCAAGAGTATAAGACATGTAATAGAATATGGATGGACATTTTTGGGGTTGTCTCAAGAAAGGATGGTACAAGCCTACAAGGTCTGAATGAACCTTCATGTGTGATTTGATCATTTTTTGAGTACATATTTAATTAGCAATAGAAGTTCATACATCCAATTCAAAAAAGTAGTACATATTGAACTTTGTTTTTTTTTTTTAATTTGTAGTCTTGTTAATTAGACAAGCCATGCCATCTTTCTCATGTCAATGTGGTAGCTTTGCAATAATGTGCAGGGTTCAATATTGTACATGTAGACTTATTGTACCTTTATTATTATATAAGCATATTTTTGACTATATATTTGCTAAGTTTTATGGGAACGATAGATCGAGATATATAAGAATAATTTTTTATTTAATAACTTAAAAGAAATATTTAAAATAACATGTCCATTTCTTAAAATTCATGATCTTATTGAAAATTGTATAATACATAGAATGTTATATTACACAGAAAGTTCCACGGAGGAGAACGGGTTACACCAGTCAAACATAGCTTAAGCCATTATTCATGACAAACATTTTTTACATGATGCAATGCAGTTGTAATCTCCTTCTCCAAAGAACTTTTCTTTTAGCTCAGGAGCATGGCACCTTAGGCTCTTCCAACCATTTCCACACATTCAACAAACCAGTCCCATCTCCAGTAAAGAAGAGTCCGTTAGGGCCTATCTCAAAGGATCGAATTTCTTGTCTTGTAAACAATCGACCTCTCTCTAAAAACCTGTAGAAACAGGCATAGTAAGTAAGTAGCTACAACAGCAAGAAAAAACAAGAATAATATAATACAGAGACATTGCAAGACAACTAGATGCAAGCTTGATGGTCACTCACGTCGGCAATTCATACATACGAACTGAATTGCCTTTGCACGAGCAGAACAATATTGGTTTCGCCTCTGCATCAGTCATCCCATACAGTCCAAGAACAGCCTATAATAAAAAATAAATAAATAAAATAAAATAAAAATATGAATTGTACAAACCAATAACCTCCTTCATAACCAAAATTAAAATATCAGCCAGTACAAATATTGGTGGGTTAAACTTACATTTTTTTCAGTGTGAGTGTATGCCACCTTCAGAATTCCCTCCTCAGTGCACACCCAAACATTGACCGTGCAATCAGAAGAACTCGATAACAAGTAATGGTCCCAACAAATAAGTGATGTGACTACGTCAGAATGTCCATTAAGTGTCATTGTGCACTGTAATGTATCAAGGTCCCAAACCTATAGAGAACAGAATAACAATTACAAATGAAACCATTTACCAAAAAAAATATTGTGAGGATGGTGTAAAAGCTCTACATGAAAGATAACTCACATTGAAATAAATAAACCAACACACTGCTAGTTGACAGAAACACTACCTTAATGCTATGGTCCATGGACCCAGAATAAAGCATCTTGTAGCATCCAATAGCAAGACAAACCACCGGTTTAGTATGACCACTCAGTGTTGCAACCAGTTCGAAAGGAGACTCAGCTTTGGGATCAGAGCTGACTCTCCAAGCATAAATAACACCATCCTGCAATTTAAATAAACAGATTATTCAAAAACGAAGACAACAGAACTAGCTGAAATGTGACAACTCTAATCAAGCAACAAAAGTAGCAAATGGCTAACTATAAACAAAGGTTGAAATTACAACAACCATAAATCACTGCAAGGCAATTTACCTCTGCTCCAGCAAGGAGGATATCATTGCCAACATTCAAGGACAGGACTTGCCCCATAGGTCCATCAAGAGTAAAATCTGCACCGGTTTGAATATTCCATGCCTTAACAACAACCACAAACAAATTATCAGCTCACAGTTAAAATTCCTAATACACGAGATATCATTGTTACATTTAAAAAAAAAAAGAGGAGTGAAATATGAACTTACCTTCACAGCATTCTTCACACCGGCAAATATCCATGAGCCCTCAGATACCAACGAGGTTACTTCAGAATTAAGGTTTATCACACCAAGACAGCGGCCAGTGTTGCAGTCCCACGCCCGAACTGTGCCATCAGTGCTGCCAGAATAAAGTTTGTCCGAACCAGCCGGCAATGCAATCCCGGTTACAGCCTGTCAACAATTTTTGATAACATAGAAGGATCCAACTTAATGGCACTTATTAAGCAATATAATTTAGAGTAAACATTTTAGAAAATAATTTTCTTAAAGCTCAAACTTCTTTCAGCTACAATATTTTTGTACCATCCAAATTCAAAACCAAGGCAATTCACTAAACAATTAGTTTGGCAAAAGAACTAAATAGAATATACTTTCATGTGTTTATATCAAATAATAAAAGGTCGAATCAGACATCTATACCTTCTTGTGTTCATGAAGCCTTGCAAGTGTAGAAAACCCATCACCATAAAACCATGAATGCAAATTCTGGCACAGGTCACCATGCACACAAGTGTCAGTCATCCAATATTTACAAATACTTCGTGATTTCTCCACAGGAGCCTCAGCAATAACGGTGTCCACATCTTCCACATCTGCAGTCTTTTCAATTAATACAGCCTTTTGTACACACTTGGTTGGCTCCTCAACGGACACAGCCTCTAGTCCACACACTGTAATCTTCTCATCAGACATAGCCATTGGTTCACACTTGGTTGGCTTCTCAACAGACACAACAGCCATTGGTGCACGATTTGCTGGCTTCTCGAGGGTCTTCGATGCGCAATTTGTTGGTTGCTTTGAATGCTTATATGTGGTATTGCCATTATAGTATGCATTCGATGGCAATGTTGGTGAGCTATGCGAAAATCTACAAGGATTTCGGTTGCATCTCCCAGCTAGCCAATACTTACATGTCGGTGGTGTTGTTCGCCGGAAACGTTCACTCCTCCTTGTTGTGGTTATAACAGCCATAATACTATGAAAAAAAGAAAGCACATTCCAAATAACATCAGGCACACAGTACTCCCATGAATAAGATCCTTCATTGCTTATTTATCTCTTCCAAAACTCAAACAACAACCCAAGAAGAAGAAGCTGCAGAATCCATGGCCTCTTCAAAACCGAAATTCCGTTACTCCCCCAAGTCTCCATAAACCCAATGTAACACCACTTAAGTAAAATACAAATTATGAACACCAATGGAAAAAAGAAATTTCATATGACCAAATCAAACAAAACCCCCCAAATTATTTAATCTTGCTCTCCAACACGCCAAACTACTGTATCGACGGTGATAATGAAATTAAGAGGAACCCTAAAATAAAAACCCTAACTTTCGACCAGGGAATGGCGTGGAGCTTCGGCGAGGCCAATCCAATCGGAGAGAACAACGCTTCACGCAGTGCATTCATCGCAAAAAAGGAGAAAATGACCCAAATAGAGAATTCCAAAGAAGGTAGCGTTCTGAGAAACAAAGCTGAGTAGAGAGTAGAACTGGGATAGTAATGCGTAATCAGAGTCAGAGAGATTCAGAGAAAAAGAAAGTGTTTGTATGATAATTCAAAGGAAAATTTGAGTGAAGGTCCTCTTATTTATAGGTTCTGGTTGACGGTTTAAGATTTTAGACTTCGTGGTTTGGGTAAATAAGGAAAGAGATTTCATAAGAGCTTAAATTAAATTAAGGTGAATGCTATGGTTTCTAAAAAGTGGTACTTATTTATTAAAAATGGTTAAATATTAATATTTAATTTAAAAAATATAAAAATAAATTATTTTTAAAAATTTAAAATTTATTATAAAAAATAAAATAGACAAAAGTTAGGCAATAATTAATAGGCACCATAGAACTCCCCTTAAATTAAACTTAGAAAGATCAATTAAATCGTCTGATTACTACTTTTATATAATAAATAATAAATATTAAATAATTTTATAATGAAATTTATTTATAGTTTGATGTTGATTTTGATACATATTTTTTTTTTAAAAAAAGTTTTTTATACATAGTTAGTGTAACATATACGTTTTTTTTACCAAAGATAAGAGATTCGAACTCGCAACCTCTTAATTGAATATGGAGAGACTATACGTTTAATTATAAATAATTTAATAGAAGTATGAGTAAATAATTAAATTTTATTTTGAAAAGTTACTGTTTTCTAATTAGTTCTTGAAATTTTTTTTAATAAAATTTATCTTTTAAAAAATTAAAATTTGTCACATTAACCCTTTTGTCATTTCTGTTATTGATGATATGATATATTAAGTGATATTATAACATACATATAATAGTTTTAATAAGCTTATAACATAATAAATTTATGAAATTAGATCAAATTAATTCCAAATTAAAAAATTTTAATGCTTCAAAATTTTTTTGCTTTGGAATTAATTTGATATAATTTTAAACCCATCATGTTAGCACTAGAGTGTATTGTGGAAGTGTGATATCACTTATGGTGTTATCAAGTACGGACCACTAATAATAATGAAGGACATTTGCCCCATTGTGTTTTTAATTTTTTTTAAATAATTATATATAATGTACTTTTATTTTAAATTTTAAATGATTTTACTACAAATAATTAAACTAAATTCAATTAGTTAAAGTCTTAAATTTATTTTTTTTATTATTGTTGACTATTATTTAACTTAATCAAATTTAATTATTGTGCCGTCACTTTTTTATTCTCTTAAGTTCTCTTCTTATTTTTATATTTTCAACCTTTTTTTCTATTCTTTATCTAGTGATCATCTTCTTTTCATCAAAAGGTATATTTTAAATTCTTCATGTTTTTTTTTATATAGCTATCTATAACTCTATGTATCTTCCAATTTCATTGTTTCTCTTTTTGATATTTTCAGTCACAAATTTTAATTCGAACAATTATAATTTAAGTATTAATCTAATATTTTATTCTTTTCATGACCTTATATATGTAAGTACTTTTTTCGTCCCCAACGTCTGGGTCAAAATCAATTTTGTCCCCGACTTTTTTCCTTATTAAAATCATCCTCAACGTTACAAAACGTTATAAAATCATTCTTTTGTTCATAAACAATATTTTTTGAACAATTTTGCCCTTTTATAAAAATAAAAACAAAGAAAAAATATTACCCTCTTCACACCACCCTCACCACTAACCCTACCAGGCCACCAGTAACCCCATCATGTCTCACCTCTCTCTCTCTCTCTTTCCTTATTTCTGCAACCGCCTTATTCTCAAGATGGCCCAACCACTCCCACGCCATCAACAACTCCACCCCCGCCTTATTCTCACGATGGCCCAACCACTCTCGCGCCACCAACAGTTCCACCGTCACCAAGATCCAAGATCCTCAAGATCCATTCTGAAGCCATGGCAGCTGCTAGGTTAACCACTTGTGCTGCGGTGGCAGCCGCAGTGGCTTTTATGTCCTCGCTTTCCGATCGCGCCGCCCATGCCGATTCTTCTTTTCGCTTCTCTTCTTCACCTTCTAATTCGCCTTCGCTGTCCGACCCTGCTTCCGATTCTAAGACGGAGCAGCCTCCCCCCAATGAACTTAACAAGTCCGGCTTCGACCCGAAATCGTTAGAAAGAGGAGCCAAAGCCCTACGTGAAATCAATAGTTCTTCCTATTCTAAATAGGTTATTTTCATGTGTTATAATTCCGCCTTGGAAATGCATGAAAGAAAAAAGTCAAAATAAAAATGATAGTCAATAAAGATATGGAGCTTGTCCATATTTTGTTCACATACAGGTTGATGAGTCGGTAAACTTTGATGGCATAGATTGTAGTTTGCTAATATATTTCGGGGTTGTTTTGCATGTGTTTGACTTAATGCGAAATCGGAAACAAACCCCTTTATAATTCTATTTTAAATTATAGATTTATTCATTTTTATTTAGGTTGCGTTTTTAAAATTATTTTTGGTGCTGATTTTATGGGAGTTTTATTTTTCTGTTCGGGTATTGCATTGAGCATTCAATTGATGTTGATTTGGGGGTGTTGATTTTGTTCAACCGATTGGGTGATATTGTTTAACCATTCAGATAT
The DNA here is from genome assembly GCF_003086295.3 of Arachis hypogaea. Classification (NCBI taxonomy): domain Eukaryota; kingdom Viridiplantae; phylum Streptophyta; class Magnoliopsida; order Fabales; family Fabaceae; genus Arachis; species Arachis hypogaea. Next base: position 90,054,508 of record NC_092037.1, on the reverse strand, counting down.
TAATTTTAATGGATGAAGAGTTAGCAGGATTGGTGTTAGAGTTAAGGGTAGTGGGTGGTATGATGGTGGAGGTGGTGGTGATAGTAGTGAAGAGAGAGAAAGAGAGGTGGTGATGGAAAGGGAGAAAAAGATGGAGAAGGAGGTGGGGGCAGCAGTGGTGGGGTGGCAAAAAGGGAGAGAAGAGAAAGAAAGAAAGAGAGTGAGAGATACGCCAAGATGGAGAGGGTTTCTTTTGTTTTTTAATATTAGTTTTAATATTTTTTATTTTTGTAAAAGGGTAAAATTGTCCAAAAAAATATTGTTTATGGACAAAAGGATGATTTTATAACGTTTTGTAACGTTGAGGATGATTTTAATAAGAAAAAAGGTCAAAAACAAAATTGATTTTGACCCAAACGTTGGGGACGAAAAAGTACTTATCTCTCTATTTTATTCTCAATTTATTCATTTTTATTACTTATTTTTTATCTTTTATTCTATTATATTTACTTATGTTACATATAAAATTTTAAAATGAATGGATTAATTTGTTAATTTAAAATATATTTTTATTTTTAAAAATAATGATAAAAAATATTTTAATTATAAAACATAATTAAATAAATACATAAATTTTTTTATCTAATATTATATTAAAATTAAATTAAAAAATATATAACAAATTTAATTATTTAAAAAAAATTATAAAAATGTAAATTAAATTTATATTATTTTATATAAACGTACATTTCATATATAGATTTAATTTTTTTAGTTTATATATAATTCTAGTTTTAAATTATAAATATTAGTGTATTATTAGGCGCTAATGTGTCAATTAATTCAGTCTTTTAATATTAAATGTGTATAAAAAAATTAGTTAGGATAACAAATTACCTATAATTTAATTAAAATATTTTAAGTTTAAATTTTTGAAATAAAAAAATATTTTATATAAATTATATATAATAAATAGTATTTTAAAAATGAAAATGTTCACTAAGTTTTTTTAATTTTTATATCTTTATATAATTATAATGTTCAAACAAATTTATTTTAATATATATATTTTTGCCCTCGCTCCTAAAATTTTTTGGGTTCGTCATTGCGTGCTATATCGATAAATTTTGATGTCGTCAACAACGAAAATAAAAAAAAATTAATGTGATTAACTTAAAATATTTAAAAGATAAATTTAATTAAAAAAATTTTAGAGACTATTTTATAAAATAGATGATTTTTTAAAGACGAATTTGACCATTTTTTATTCAATAATTTACTGTATAACTTTCTTATAATATTTTAACAAATTTTTTTATGTGTGTATTACTTTTTAATTGATAAAAATTAGTTTATATTAAAAAAATTTAAATTTAATCTAAATAACAAATATTCTGTTTTCAGATCGAAACTATGAAACTAGGAAAAGTCTAGGGGGCCAGCAGTTTTATTGAATTTTGGCCAGCATGTAACCAGCAGAGGAAGGTGAGCCATTGGATGAAATCTCATACCAATCTCACACCATCAAATCATCATTGATGGCTAGTTGATGGCTAACAATTACAAAAATTGCTGGCCCCCTAGCATTGCTCGTGAAACTATCCTATCCTAACCAATAATAACCACGCATACAAATGAGGTATAAATAACATGGTTTGGATTTTATAGATTTCAAGTAAAAAACTGACATAAATATCAAAACTAACTTGAGAGAGCCAAAAATCGAAACACAAACTCAAATTGCAGACTCACTTTATTTGTAAGTTGTAAACTTGTAATTTGAATAATGATGATCTTTTCGAGTGATAATGTGAATTTGCATTAATTTTATGAGTATTCTAAATACGTTGGTTAAAAGAATATAAGTGAAAACGTTTAAGTTTTTCAATGTATTTATTAATCAATATATAAAAATTTTAAAGTTAACTTGTATTTTCTAGATAAACTATTACGTCCTAATTTGGATGACTTTAAAATTCTCATTTCTATATAATTTATCTCAATTAAATAAAAAATGTGAAATCTAACATCATTTTTGCCAACAATAGATTTCAAATAAGTTATTCCTGCTTGTTTTTGTTTCTAGAATTAATTTAAAAATTATTTTTAACATTAATAGAAAATTTTATGATTATCACATTGTAAGAATATAAATAAAAAATATATTTGAATTTATGTTAGTAAATTTTAATATGTTAGAGTGAACTATCAATTTGATCTCTGTCTATTTTTCAGAATGACAATGCAACTATCAAGATAAAAACGATCAACTTCGATTCATGTGACATAACGTGGGTGTGGGTATTTTTTCGTCAACTCTAAATGGAAAAGCTGACGTGTTAGGTTCAGAAATTGATAGAAACTTAATTATCTCTAAATTCAAATTAATTAGGAGTTTATTTAATTTGTCTTTATTTTTTAAATAATATTTTTTTCAAATTATTTTTTTATTCATTATATTAATATTATTTTTCAATAAATTATTGAATATATGGTATAATAAGCACAAACTAATTAATAAATGATTTAAATTTAAAATATCCTTTATGATAAAACTAGATAAATAATTTTTAAATATATAAATAATAAATATTAAAATAAGGTTAATACATTAATAATAATCATCTTATGATATACTATTAGTATTATGACCTAGATAATTTTCACAATAAAATAAAAATTAATGAACACATTATTTGATATATAGTAAAAAATTTTTGAATAATAACAAATTTAATTTTTTCTTTCTTTAAACTAAATTAATAATTCTATTTGATATCTTTGCACTAAAATAGACTATGAGTAAGCTACTAATATTAAATAAAATAAAACATAATATATATATATATATATATATATATATATATATTATGAACATCATTTATAAACTCAAGAAACTCAAAATATTAATAATATTATTAATCTATTAATAATACATATTCTCATAAAGTTACAGATTGATAAAGATTTATCAATATAAGAATAATGTAGATTAATTAAAATTTTATGTATACTAAAATTCAATTAAATTTACATATATTTTACTCAAAATATTATCAATAGATTAATAATATTATTGATGCTTTGAGTTTGTTGAGTTTATAAATAGTCTCCGTAATAAATATATATATTTATTATGTTTTATTTCATTTAGTATTAGTAGCCTACTCATAATGTATTTTATTTTAAAGATATCAAATAGAATTATCAATTTAATTTAAAGAGATAAAAAAAATAAATTTGTTATTACTCAAAACAAATTTTACTATATACCAAATAATGTGTTCATTAATTTTTATTTTATTGCGAAAATTATCTAGATCATAATACTAATAATATATCATAGAGTTATTATTATTAATGTATTAACCGAATTTTAATATTTATTATTTATATATATTTAAAAATTATATTTGAGAATTATTTATTTAGTTTTATAATAAATGATATTTTTAAATTTAAATAATTTATTAATTAGTTTGTATTTATTAATTATTATACCATATATATAATAATTTATTGAAAAAAGAATATTAATATAATAAATAAAAATTTTTTAAAAAGATATTGTTTAAAGAATAGAGACAAATAAAATTCTAACTAATTTAAATTTAGAAATCCGATCTATTTATGAATTTGATATATCAGCATTTTTCGTCAGAATTTATAGAAAAATATCCACATGAACCGTATTGTATCACGGAAATAAATGACAAAAACAGAAATAAATTGTTTTTATTTTAAAGAGTCGCATTATCATTCTAAAAAATAAATAAAGGCTCAATTAATAGTTTACTCTAAGATGTTATTCTTAACTTATAGTTATTCTTTGATATCACAAGTCTAATTTTGATCGGAATCTTTAGATTATGGATATATATTATGCTTTTGCTCTGTGTTTGAGCAAAATAGTGAACCCATTGATAATATTATAAAAGAATTATGCTTTATAAATAATATTTATAATATTAAAAGAGTCACTTTTTAAGTGATGCTAGGATCATGTTACTTAATCTATTTTTAAAAGAGGATAAAAGAAGAAGTATATCCTATTAACATAATAGACTACATTTTTAAGCATAACCCAAGAAAAAGTATTGCCTTATAGATAAATTTCTTATAGTGAGTGAATTTTTTATGTGAGTATTTTTCTCCTCTCCTTTTTTTTATTTTCATTTTCTCATTAATGACACAAAATAACGGTTGAGTTTAGAAAATATATTTTCTCTGTTGTTACGTTATTTCTTTTTAAAATGCAACTTTTTTTGTTATTTATTAAAAACTCTCACTAATTTTATTTTTTTTATTAAACAATTATATCATATTTAATTCACTATAAATAAAATTAATTTTGTTAATTTTATAGACCACATTATTATTTTAATAAAATATCTTACAATCTCATCCCAAATGCTCAAAGCAAGGACAATAAGCTCAAGAGAGAACGTATCATTTATTTTTTTCTTTTTAGAAAAAGAAAAAGTATAGGGTATCAACATATTATCTGTCAACTTCTGTCAATTTTTATTTATATTTGTGTTTCATGGAAGTATGTTTGTAAATGTGTCTAGTAATTAATATATTTTAAATACACATATAAAGAGACATATTCAAAAAATATATCTATAAATATACTTTTATTAAACACAATTATAAAAAAGACATTTTTATTAGACACATCCACGAACACACTTCCATGAAACACAATTATAAATAAGAGTTGGCAGAAGTTGGCAGATATACTGTTGGTATCGTAGTGAAACCGTTAGAAAAATGTTTGTTTGAGACATGTTTTGCATACATATTACAAAACCATAAATCTTACTATTATTGTGTATACAAAGAACAACAAGTCAACAATGAGCAATTCTATTGCTACGCAATTATTTGCCTTCTCTAGATTATGGGCGTTTTTGTTGTTTGTTTTAATTTGCATAGGTAATTTTGTGTTCAGTAATTTAACTTATTAATAATAATTTGTGGCTATGCATGACCATAGCGGATTTCAAGGCTATAACAACATTCTAAATTTATCATATATATAATATATGAAAGCTTAGTCAACGAAGGGTCATTAGTCGTCACCATTACAGATTGGTATCTAACATTATTGTCAAATGCATAATCATAATCACATTATAAATAGAGAATGAAGAATTTGCACTTGATGCTGCTAAAGGAGGCCCTAAGAAATTGGTCACCTTTGTGCACATCCAAAATAATCTCTTTTTTTTTTTCCCATAGTTAATTGAATAATTCATTCAATTAACTTGAGGATTTATAAGACAAGATGGATGAAGAATATAAGGAGAAGATGAAGGTGGCTGCAAAGAAGACCAAGGCCGGTGCAAAGAAAGCTAAGAAAGCCATTGTTAAAGGTAGTGTGAAGTTTGCTAGTGCATGCAAGAAAGGTTGGTCCAAGCTCAAGAAGAAGGTTAAGGAAATGAAGGAGAAGAAGCAAAGAACAGAATATTTGGGAGATAGACGTCATTAATTAGAAATATTATTAATAATCAATATCATCATTATTATTATTATTATTATTATTATTATTATTATTATTTGAACATCTCTGAAATTTTTATTAGTTCTTCTTCAAAAAGGCTGCTTCATCCAATAATTATATGTATAAAAATAAAAATTATTATATGTTTCCATCTATATATATGCAAATGGCACAACATATATACATGTCATGCATGCAACATTATTTAGTTTATTGATTGGACGTTATGAATATATGTACGTTGAATTTGAACTAAATTGTTGGATTTCTTTTGTCATTTAATTTTAGTTCACATGTTTCTCCATTAATTAATTAACGAGAAGGTTTTAGGAATCAATATTGCACAATTATTAAAAATAAAAACATCTGAAATTTAATTAAAAAATATTTAAAATTCAAACTCAATAAAAATTTATTTTTAGTAAGTTTCATAACAAATTTGTTTAATACTTGTTATAATATTGGATGAAATTAGTTGCTATACTATTAATTTTCTAGTATTACTTTTAATTCATCAATCATTATTATTATTATCAATGTGCATTTAAAATATAATATATATTTGTTACTAAGGTGGAAAAATTGATATAAGTGGTAAGTATATTGATCGAGTAAAACATTAAAATCATCTCTAAAGAATCCTTCATTCTTTAAATTGGTATTTAAGATTTTTTTAATTAAATTTGTTTTCAAAATATTTTTAGTTAATTATGTTAGTTCTTTCTCTATTCCTTAACTAATGTCAAAGGAGAGCTGACATAGTCCATTAAGTGACAACTCAATGTACACATTTATGATTGGCATTATAAGTATTTGAAATTAGATCAAATCAACCTCTAATTGATAAACCATAATCCCAATCTTATGTATAAAAACCCTTTTCTTTTGGAGTAAAATTATACTTGTTTAGAGAGCAGAATCTTAAGTCATCAACATGATGGAGAGCGAAAATGGTAGTGGTGGTAGTGGTGATGGGTTGCCTCCCATCACCTCCAAGCCTCTCTGCAATTGCGCTGTTTGTCTCCGATCGTCCAGCCTACATCCGAATTCATGTTGTGTCGTTTGCCTTCGATCATCCAACATGGAGTTGCATTCAACTTCTCCTCAGGCCAAAGAGAGACCCCAAACCGCATTGCGAGGCTTTGCACTACATGAGAACCGGTAATTTGCGGTGGTTTTTTGTTGGATTTGGGATAGTTTTAAACCGCTGTAAAACAACATACCGACAGTTTCAGAAACATTGCAGTTTACTGGTTTAGGGGGGTGGAGATTTGCTTTTACGGTAATTCTAATGAACCGCTGGCACAACTGCTACAAAACCAAGAATTAGCATCAATTAATTTAGCAGCGGTTTAAATTGTCGTTATTTAAAGAATATTGAATTCGAAGGCACTTTTCCGATGATTTAGAATCACTGTTATTTAAGGACTGTTGAAAAATGTATATAGCGGTAGTTAAAAACTGCCGCTATCTAATTTCAGTATTTTTAAAATTTTTATCGGCCATTTTGAAACTGCAGCTATTTCTCCGGCTAAATGACAGCAAAAATATTGTATTTTGCACTGACAATCAATGCTTTTTTTAATTAGAATGTACTAGGTATTAATTTTTGTTTTTTTTGTTAGTTTTGGAATTTTTCTTAATATTACAAATATTAATTATTTTGTATCTGAAAAAATAAATTGATGGGTAAACGATATTAGCAAAACTATAAAGCAAATTCATATATTTATCCAAATATTAGTTAAGTGTATTCCTTAATAAGGGTTGCATAGTCAATAATAAAAAGTCTATATTTTAAAAAAAAATTCCAATCATAAAATCTTTTTTCCACTTTGTCCCTCCATCGAATTCATCCATGCAGCGACATCCGGTGGCAACTCCCCACCTTGCCCTTGAATTAGACATCTCAAAGTACTCTCCATCGCCTTCATCTTTATCTTCTCGACTGTACCTCATCCTCCACTGCCTGTCTTTTTGTCTTCTCGACTGCTACCTTACCCCCCATTGCCTGCTTTTTTGTCTTCTCGACTACTACTTCACCCTCCACTGTCTTCCCTTTTAATTTCTCGGCCGCCAGCTCTACTTGTAGTTCAAGCAGCACTCTTTGGGTCTCCTTTCTTTGAGCTCCATTGCTCGGCTAATGGAAATTCATATCGAAGACTTGACTAGAAGTCGGTCTAATACCCATGCCACACACTCTATCCGAGTGCTCCTTTTCGAGAGCTTGAGCAAGCGAATCATTTTGAGACAACAGTCTAAAAGATTCATCATGTTGCTCAATCTCTGCAATTCTTTCCTACACACATAGATAAGCAAACATAAGCATTTATTAGCTAGTAGCTAATCGCATAGACTTTCAAATACCATTTTAAAAAATAAAATCTCCAAGAAAGAACTTAGCGATTCTCAACACATTACTCACACCAATAGCCCGGGCTGCATCATGGATATAGGAACCATTAGGTCGTTTGTACGTTAAGGTCCACAACTCTCATCTACCAACTCACCTCCGTTATCGTTCCGTCTGTAATAATATAGTTTAAAAAGTGAATATGTAGATGAAGAAAAGTTTCAAAAAGTGAGTCAAACGTAAATTACCTCTTCTTTTCCAACTCTTGCCAAGCTTTTTGATATGCTAATGTGAATGTATAGCTGCTTCGATCGATTCACAATATTTTTTCTACACTTCTCCTATTATGCCATCAAAAGTAAAGGTTACTAGACACCATTTTTGACTAACTCAATGTAACATAAATAGAATTTTTCTATTATGAAATAAAAATATATTACCTTTATGTCTTCATTGTTGTGATAATCAAGGTACCATCTCCAATGGTCCACAGTAATTTTCGATGGGCGACCTTTAATATTTTGTTCAATAGTCAGTTGTGAGTCGTAATGATCATAGTACAACATGTTTCTCGTATCCTTCCAAAACCTCCCTAGCATTTTTAAAATTGTACGCTTGATAATTTCTCCACTATCTTCATCAAAATGGAACATTTCTTGCAACAGTAAACTTAAATTGTCAGTAGATGTCAAATTAAGATTCTCAAATTCTACAAAAATATTAATTTTTACCTTTACACATTCATTATAGATCTTGTCCTTAGAGTGAACCTTTCTCGCAGACTGAGAATTTGGTGTAGTCAGATCTTAGCAATCCAAGACGTCACTCAGTATACCAACTTCAGCTTCAATTGGTTGTAGATTCCCGTTGAACATGAGTATGATCTTTCTACCGTTAGGTGGATTCATAGCTTCCTTCACACTCAAATGAGCTTGTTTGATTGTGCCATCAAATTCTGTAAATCATAGTTAGTCTGTGTGAGTAACCATTGTGGCCAAAATGTAATGAAATCATAGAGCCTGAAAAATTTTATTAAATAAACTCTTGTATACCGATTGTTTTAACATCCTAAAATTTAGCGGTCTTGCATCCCTTGCGCTTTTAAGCCTCCGATGCAGTAAACTGGTTGTCAACGCATTGCTTAAAAGAATTTACCTCATTTATCTCTAGGTCTAAGTCTTCATCATTCAGCTCCGAATTTTGAATATCATTCGTGCAAGTCTGTGGAGCAGGCGGTGGTTCGCTATGGGGCGGGTGAAAGAGGCATATAGATTAAGCATCTTAATATACTGCATTCGGATCATAACATTGAAACAAGCATTTGAATATTTTTTTTTCTCAAATAGAAATGCATCCATACATAAAGTAAAAAATCTTCACTGCCAAAAAATATCAGCACAACAGCAAAATTTAATATATAAGTGCAAACTATATATACAAAAATTGATATTTATCAGCACACCAGTAAATCCAAACCAAAATAAATTGAAACATGAAATCTTTGAATCAATAATAGGTTCAAGACAAAAAAATCGCAGCAGTCTTCAACATAATAGTGCAAGTAGACTTGTTCAACCTCAAGACAAAAAAAATATTAGATTATATAACATATTTAATTTTTTAGTAACCAATTATTTTGACCGGACAGAGTATTTTAGTATTACAAATACTCTCACATTGGATATAGAATTGATTTTACGCAAAAGGTGACCGAGATAATGCTCAACAATCATAATCCAAAGACATTTTTGATAGCTTATGTGGAGCTGTAATTTATGTTAAGTAGAATTACTAAATGCAAAAGAGAGATTATTAGTTAAACTAAATATTTTACAAGTGAGTGATGTTTACTGTAATTTATGCATGTATAAGTGAAGTGAATTAAAGGGTGCACCTCTTTATTCATTGTAGAACAAAGCTCAAATAGTCCAGGTGTAGAAATGTAAATCGGTCTAACCCAAATAATACAAAGGAGTTCTTTGAAATATGGACAGAAAAAAGGATAGGTAGCCATAAACATAAAAAATGATTATGAATATACTTTGTAATTAGTTAAATAGTGTAAAAATGCGTGCAAGAACATGGTCATTTTTAATATAAGGCGTACGGATATTTAACAACTAATGGAGTGTAGAGTTTGGCAAGAAGAAGAATGTTTGTTTCAAATTTTGGGAGGAAGCATATTTGTTTCAAAATTATTTTTTTAAAAAGGTATATATAACATATTTTTTTTCTCTTTTCACTTGAATTGAGTGTGTGTGGCAGAGGAATAAAGCACGAATAATGAGAGTCTCTTCTTCAACACTTATTTCTCCTTTAAACATGCTACATTTTTAGAATTGCAGTGTTAGAAAATCAAGAGAACCAGCAAAAAAAATAATACAAATAAACTAAGTAACAATAAGAAAAGATAAAGCCACATTGCAGCAATAATATTGACTACTCAAATTGCATTGGCTTTATGTAGTTCTCAATTTTTGATTGTTTACATACGAAATCAAAATTTAAGAATAACAATTAACAATATGGGAACAATAACTCGTGTTAGGGAACAAACTCAAATTAAATTAAATTAGTAGCACCAATATAAAGAATATACAGCTAACAACAACTATGAAGTGTATATGCAGCAATGACAACTGAAGGAGTAATAAATTGAAGAAGGAAATAATAGATAGCTGAAGCTAAAAGATTAGATTTGCTTAGTACAACTTTCTCATTAGTCTCATTAAGAAGCAACCACAATCAGCAACAAAATTCAGGATTAAGAAATTTTAAAACAATGAATGGCAACAACATTAAAGCAGCTAACAAATCCTATTCAGCATTAACTCACTTAAAAATGCATTAAAAAATACCATAAATTCCAACTCAAAACTCTTTTAACAAATTAACTGGCTAACAAGACCAAGAGAATCATGCATGTCAACTATAAGTTCATTAATGGCCTCACTTTCTCTAAGCAAATTATCAACCACACATGATGAACTAGTGGTGTTTACCGGCAGCAGGAGGAATGGTATTGACGGTGAGAGAAGAACTACGGGGCCTCGGACAGAGAGAGAAGGGGCTCGAAGACAAGGGCTCGCGCGGGGACAGAAACGTCTTTTTCCAGCCAACGACGACAATGGATACCGGCTTGGGGACAACGATGGGTCCGGCAACGCCACAGCTCCGAGCACGACATGGAGAAAAGACCATGGCCGATGGCAAGCTTTGGAGGGGTTGAACTATGAAGAGTTTAGTAGTGCTGAGAAGAATAAGGATTATAGTAGTGGCGGTGGGTTCTGTGATTTAAACACTGAAGGAGTAATAGTGAATGAGTAATACTTAAGGGGTCTTTATCAGGTGCTAATGGTAGTATCAAAAAATTATAACAAAAATAATAACAATAATAATAATAAAAACAATAAAACACTACAACAGAATAAAAAAATGCAAATAATAATAATAAGAAACACCAGAAAAAAAAATTATTATTATTATTATTATTATTATTATTATTATTATAATAATATTAATAATAATAATATTTATCAAATTTAAATTCATATAAATACATTAATTTTTATTTTATTTTAAAAATTACCAATTTTCAAAGGTTAATTTTAAAATACCTAGTAATATAATTAATGGTAAAAGTGTAATATATAATGCGACTATAATAATTTTGAGTAAAATAAATTAAATCATTAGTTTAAATTAAACTAAGTTGAAATTTTCTCCTTTAATTTTATGCATTATGATGTATTCTATATCGCACCCAAAATTTATATATGTCTTTTAATTAATTCATGTTATCTCAACAATATAGTAGTCGTGATAATAGACCGCAATTCTTTAAGTAATTTCACTATTTGGGAATTTATATTTATATTCTTTATACCATAACTAGATATATAGAAGAAAATAAAAAATATAGAAGCCTTGGATTTAAAGGAATCATGTCTTTAGAGGTGTAAGTTACCGAATTGAACCGAAATTTATCGCAAAATCGAGTCGAAATTTACAACAACCGAATAGAAAATCGAAAAATCGGTTTTTTTCGAATTAAACTGATCGGTTCGGTTCAGTTTTTGGTTAGTTCGACAAAAATCGAACCGAACCAAAAAAGTGGTTTAGTAATGCATTGAAATGAAAATTTTAGACTTAACAAATGTGTTTGTTTTATGTTTAGTTGTTGAAATTAGTTAAAATTGTGTTGAATTTGAATGTAACGTAATGTTATTTCAGTTTATTGATTGTTTTGAATATCATTTTACTGAGATTAATTTTCTATTAGTTAGGATTTAAAAACCGAAAAAAATCTACCGAACCAAACCGTTTTTGGTTTGGTTCGATTCAGTTGTTGCACAGATAACAAACCGATTGGTTGGTACTTTGCAAAAATTGAACAGATCGGTTCGGTTGGTTTTTAAAATTGAACCAAACCGAACCGATAACACCCTGATGAGCGGATAATTTATACGCTTTTTGGCATTGTTTTTAGGTAGTTTTTAGTAGGATCTAGCTACTTTTAGGGATGTTTTCATTAGTTTTTATGTAAAATTCACATTTCTGGACTTTACTATGAGTTTGTGTATTTTTCTGTGATTTCAGGTATTTTCTGGCTAAAATTGAGGGATCTGAGCATAACTTTGATAGAAGGCTGACAAAGGACTGATGATGCTGTTGGATTCTAACCTTTCTGCACTCGAAATAGATTTTCTGGAACTACAGAATTCCAAATGGCGCGATCTCAACGGCGTTGAAAAGTAGACATCCAGAGCTTTCCAACAATATATAATAGTCCATATTTTATTCGAGATTAGATGACGTAAACTGGTGCTCAACGCCAGTTCCATGCTGCATTCTAGAGTCAAACGCCAGAAACACGTCACGAACCAGAGTTGAATGCCAAAAACATGTTACAACTTGGCGTTCAACTCCAAAAGAAGCCTCTGCACGTGTAAAGCTCAAGCTCAGCCCAAGCACACACCAAGTGGACCCCGGAAGTGGATTTTTGCATCAATTACTTACTTCTGTAAACCCTAGTAGCTAGTCTAGTATAAATAGGACATTTTACTATTGTATTAGACATCTTTGGTCTCAGTTCTATTCTATTATTCATCTTAGGAGACTATTGATCACGTTTATGGGGGCTGGCCATTTGGCCATGCCTGGATCATCACTTATGTATTTTTAACGGTAGAGTTTCTACATACTATAGATTAAGGGTGTGGAGCTCTGCTGTACCTCAAGTTTTAATGCAATTACTACTATTTTCCATTCAATTCAGTTTATTCCTGTTCTAAGATATTCGTTGCACTTCACCATAACGAATGTGATTATCCGTGACACTCATCATCATTCTCACCTATGAACGCGTGACTGACAACCACCTCCGTTCTACCTTAGACCGAGCGCATATCTCTTGGATTTCTTAATCAGAATCTTCGTGGTATAAGCTAGAATTAATGGCGGCATTCATGAGAATCTGGAAAGTCTAAATCTTGTCTGTGGTATTCTGAGTAGGATTCAGGGATTGAATGACTGTGACGAGCTTCAAACTCGCGATTGTTGGGCATGATGACAAACGCAAAAGAATCAATGGATTCTATTCCGACATGATCGAGAACCGACAGATGATTAGCCGTGCCGTGACAGAGCATTTGGACCTTTTTTACTGAGAGGATGGGATGTATCCATTGACAACAGTGATGCCCTACATACAGCTTGCCATGGAAAGGAGTAAGAAAGATTGGATGAAGGCAGTAGAAAAGCAGAGATGCAAAAAGAGCACAGCATCTTCATACGCCTATCTGAAATTTCCACCAATGATTTACATAAGTATTTCTATCTTTATTTTCTGTTTATTTATTATTATTATTATTCGAAAACTCCATAATCATTTATTATCTGCCTAACTGAGATTTACAAGATGACCATAGCTTGCTTCATACCAACAATCTCCGTGGGATCGACCCTTACTCACGTAAGGTTTATTACTTGGACGACTCAGTGCACTTGCTGGTTAGTTGTGCGAAGTTGTGAAGTTATGTTTGGACCATGGTATCGTGCACCAAGTTTTTGGCGCCATTACCAGGGAGAGAACGAACATGAATACCATTATCAGAAATCACAATTTTGCCTACCACACCCCTACATGCCTTCAAACCATTTCAAGTTACAAAAAACTAACTGCGATAACTCAAGTCAATTTGAGTTCAATTTCCAACAAATTCATTGCTACTTCATCAAATTCAACATCTAAATACAAGGTCACAATTAGTCACTGAGTTCAATTCAGTCCCGATTTTTCAGGAAACAAGTCAAACTATCAAACAAACATGAGTCAAAAGATATCATTCTCTTCTGGTGTTTTATTGAGTTCAAAAGTTAGCATGGAAGTATTGTGTTCTTTAGAAACAACCTGAAACAGATGAATTTAGGTCTGAACGTGAGGTCCAGACTCATTTTAGGGTAGCTTCCGACGTCTTCTAGAGTTGAGGTGTCGTCGTCCGAGTTTCTCGTGAAGAAGTGAGGATAGTACTTGCAAGGAACTTTGATGCTTAAGTTAGCAAGGGTTTTAGGCAGATTTTTAGTAGATTGGAATTCGAAGAATACCTGAGGATGTCAGGGTATTTATAAGTGTAGATATAAAGTCAATAATCATTTTTTGAGCAGTCTCACCTTTGATGGTGGATTAGCTACTCCCTTTTGGTAGGAAGATTGTTGGGATCTCCCTTCTAAATGGATGAAAGTGATAATATGAGTTGGTTACTTATTTAGATAAGTAGGATTAAACTTACGTCGTCACGACCAGTGATGGATCTAGAAAATTTTAGTAGTGGGGGCAAAATTTATATAACATGATAATAATTTTTATAAATAAAAATAATATGTATATATAAAAAATTAAATATTAAATTATCTATTAATCACTGTATATTTGTGTATAAATACATGTATTGTTTAACTTATTTTTAATGTGTGTTTTATATTTTAATATATATTTTATACAGATAATTATTTTTTATGTACATATAGCATAATTTTGTTATGATGATATTTTGTTATTGTAAAATATGATTAGCCTTCAAAATATCTAATATACAAATTAAAACACTAAAATAGCAATTTAAATAATAATATATAATTTAAAATTCTATTCTTTTAGGTTTTATATTTTTAAAAAATTAAGTAATTTTTCTCTTTAACACTACCATCAAAATTTCTCTCTTTCCATATATATTACTAAATAATTATTTAAAAATTCACTTTCCAACACAATTAGAATCTAACTCTTATTGATATTCATAGTTAAAAAAGTTCTTTCAATTAATATAGTTGTTACATAAAAATTAAAGCTAATTTAAAAAGAAGATAAATAATATTCTTTTGAGTTAATTTTTAAAAAAGAACACTAATTTCGTTTAAATATGAGAATTGATCATTTTAACGAATATCTAATCTAAAATTTTCAAATTAATGATTAAATACCAAAAGTTGAGTAAAAAAATATTTTAGAATCAAATTTAATAATTTAATAAAAATAAATAAATATTATTATTATATACTACTCAAAAAAATTTCAAATTGTAGTGAAATACTTGTCTCTGCACCGCAATACTTGGAACCGTCACTGGTCACAACTGATCTCTGTATGATCGGATATGGTGTCACCTTAGCTATTATCTATAAATTAGATTTTATTTATTTTGGACTAGGTTAGATAATGAGCCCGAATATGAATAATTAGTAACAACTTTTTAATTAGAGACAAAATTAATTTTAATAACAAATGTATTTATGTCTTTTTTAAGTGTTTTAACAACTAAATCGATTACATATATTTATGTATTTTTTTAGTGTCTTTGTATATGTATATTTTTTTTTTATATTTTTGTCTTTTTTATTTTGCAACAGCAAACAATCAAGCAATCAAATATAATTATCATAATTTACAAACCGTTCGAGCTAAAATTGATTATTGTTATTATAAAGTTCGAACTATTTACGGTATATCAAAAATTAAAGTTTGGATATTTATAAACAAAGAATAATTCAAGTTTTCTTTTCTTTTTCTTTAAGGTTCTTAGTTTTGGTGAAATAAAAAAATAATAATTTTTTAAATTTTATAAGATTGAATAGAAAATATCAATTAATTATTTTATATAAATTTAATTATTATGCTTAGTGTGTGATTTGTTGATTTTTTAGAGTGGTTAAAGTTTGATAATAAAATAAATGATTTATAGGATAAATTTATTGATAACTAAGTATTAACTAACTCATCGTTTCACAAATTTAAATAATTAATCTAAAAATCGAAATAAAATTAAAATATGATATTTTGGTAATAAAATTATAGCAACTGAGTATATATATACACACGATTATGTTACATGTATATTAAAATTAGCTATCAAATTCAGTTATTAGTATAAAATATATATTAAAATATAGAGGTAAATACCAAATCGGTACTTGAAAGATTCTGACGCTGACAAAATAGTATCTGACTTTTGTTATTGACAAAATGATCCCTAAAAGATTTTAAAATTTGACAAACGTGTCCCAAACTCGCCAGAGCATATCTCCGACGAGCACGATACTGACGTGACTACCGTATTATGGTGACTTGGCAACTCCCCAACCCAAACCCTAATCCCTCTCCCCCCGCACTCCCCTCTCTCCCTCTCTAATGCACTCCCCTTTTCCAACGTAGCCCCCTCTCCCTTTCCAACGCACTCTCCCCTCCTCCCAAATGCAGCTTCCACTCCTACCTTAAAGGTGAAGCCACAATATCAACATCATTATCATCATCATCATTATGTGGTGGCTGCAACATCACTGATAAAAGCTTCGCACCTTTGATGTCACATCATCACCACCATTATTTACGTTATGCTGAACAAGTTATTGAAAGTTTAGATTTTTCAGTTTAACATTAACATTGAAGCCAACTCCAAATTCAATTTTAGGTGAAATTGAAAGTGAGACTTAGTGTTCATGTCCTTCATTAACAATTTGAAGGTTGATGATGTTCTTGGTGGTGACAGAGAAAAGAGAAAGATGAGACCTTTGGGCTTGTTCCCAAGCTACGGTTGAAATAGAAAAGTCTTTGGATCCAAAGAGATCGAGAGTGCGAAAGATGGGGTCAAATTCGCCGTCGTTGATGCCCATGACCTGAAGCTTTTTTGGTTGTTCAAAGAAAGAGGAAGGTCAATGGAGAAAGAGGGGACTTTGTAAGTGATGTTCTTCATGGTGTTGTAGAGATCGAGGCGTGGCTTCAAGCGCTTATCCTGTATCTCCATTGTTGGTCTTTATGAAAGCTCAAAGTTCTGTTCTAAGATGAAACAGAGAATATCAGAAAGAGAAAGAAGAAGATGAAAAAAAAAAGAGAAAGACGGTAGATTGGCAGAAAAAGAAAAAGAACAATGGTGTAAACTGTGTCGGAAAAAGGGAGAGTATGTTGGGGAAGGAGAAGGAGGCTGCGTTGGAGAGGAAAAGAGGGGAGTGCATTTGGGGGGGGGGGGATTAGGGTTTGGGTTGGGGGTTGCCAGGTCACCAGAACATGTCGGAGATATGTTCCGACGAGTTTGGAGACACGTTTGTTAAATTTTAAAGTTTTTCGAAGACCATTTATCAATAACAAAAATCAGGTACTATTGTATCAGTGCCAAAATTTTTCGGACACTAATTTAATATTTACCTCTAAAATATAAATATATATTAAAAATAAATTAAATTATATATATTTATATACAAATATATTAATGATTAATTTTAGTGATTAATTTTAGTATACAAATAATATTTTTAATATATATATAATAATATAATATCAATAATAGCATGTCAATCCAGTACCACGTGTCAGTGACTACTATTTATATTAATGTTTTGGATATGGTGTATGCTAGGATAACGACATCTAGAGATATAAACAAATTAAAAAAATTAAAATATTACATATAAAAATAAAATAACTAAAATGTTAAAGATAAAATTAAAATCCATCATAATTGCATAAGCATTGAAATCAAAAGCTATACTTATCCCCAAATATACACTAAATAAGTAAGAGAATCAACTATGTTTTCTTTTATCACATACAGTAACTTTTTGTTTTTCTTTAAAAAAAACTAATGGAATCCCATAATTCCTTTTACTTTCTGTGCAAAATTCGAGCATTAAATACTGACACTAATTAAACCATTATTCAATTATTATAAATAAAAAAATAAAAACGTCTCCAATACTAATTTTAATTTTATTTTATTTAAAATTTTACAAAAATATTTATAAATTATGTATTATAAATAATAATTTAAATTAAAAATAAAATTTATTCTTTCAATATTCAGTATTAATTTAATTAAAATTTTATATTATTTTAATAATTTTATCAACATATTTATATAAATAACAAAATTTTATTAATTCTTGATAAAATTATATATCAATTTTATTTTATAGATCAATTTTAATGTAGATTTAAAATTAATTTATTTATTAAAAATATAAAAAATAATACTCTACAATCGCTCTGTTAGAAATACTCTAACTATATCAAAGACTGTGATGTTGACAAGAGAAGACACTAAAATTAAAAATACATAGATAAATTTCGTCTATAAATTTGCTATATGGCAGTGCCAGTGTAATATGCTCGATCGAGAGAGAGAGAGAGAGACATGGTAGGACCTCTGAGGCCTGAATTTGTGTTGTTTGGTTCATCCATTGTTCAACTTAGTTTTGGTGATGAAGGTTGGGGATCTATCCTTGCCAATTTGTATGCTCGCAAGGTACTTAGTTTATATAATTTAATTAATTTAATTTCCTGTTACTATATGCTCTATCTATCTTCTTGTTAATTAATTAAACTTTGATGAATGAATGAATGATTGAAATCTCATAAAGTTTAGAACTTGTTGACTTTTGGTTACATGCATGTTATGTTGACATAGGCCACAATGAAATGTGTGTTCATAAGATCTCCAAGGTTATGCAATTCATCTTTCAGATTTGTGGATATGAGTATGACCCATTATTATTGAGATTTGTTACACTAATTAAGTAATTATTATCATATGAGTGATTAAAACTTAAGGGACAGGTTTAATCTCCAAGATTAATATGTTGGCAACACTAGTTCGTCCATTTCTCAAAGATGGAGATTAAAGAACTTGTGATGATGGAATAGACACTAGTGAATTTCTTGTGTGTTTGAATGGAAATCAGTTTTTATTTTGTTATTATTTTTAATCTTGATATGAGAAATAATTAATCTGTCAAAACAAACATACTTATTTTCTCTGGGAGCACTTCAGAATTTCTCTGTTGTAATAAGATCTGGATACGTATGACAGAGACAAAAGGAAAAAAGAAAAAGTTCCTCCCAAAAACATGATTATTGAACTCAATGGAGTAGTTGCAACTTGTATGTTAGGGAAAAAAAATATTCCAATATTACAGTAACTTGGATGCTAAAAAAAATTCCTTAAGTAATGGTAGTCACTTTCTTGGTGGAAATCGAAAAAATAAAGACAAACCTGAATTATTGAGGAATATAATATCCTTATCTGAATTGAAGTCATATTAATGACTATATTGTGTGATTTTTTTAGTTGGTGGTGGTCCTTCGGCACTCCACATATAATTTGAATAATGCCATATTGTTGGAAAGAGACTGATTTTGGAGTACATACACATCTAAATTACCCTAAACTCAGTTTGTGAAAAAAAAAAAGAAACAGTTAATTTACATTGATATTATGGTTCTCCAACTTAGTTGAATTCACTCCTCTAACTGACTTAGGCTGATATAGTACTGCGAGGATACTCCGGTTGGAATTCAAGACGCGCTTTGGAGGTTCTTGATAAAATATTTCCCAAGGTAACTAATTGAATCCTTAATGCATGTTTTTGTTACATATTATATAGCTTGAATAATCTTAATTCAATATTGTCGATATAAAATGATTTTATACCGACATCAAACCATGTATTACCACATCGATATCCAGGAATTGTTGTTTTTGGCATTAACTATCCTTGAATGATTATGTGATGCCCTCAAACAGTCTTAGAATAAAATCTATTCCGAATCAATTCAAGTAGGCAGTGATTTATTTATGGATAAAGTATATATTTTGTCGTTAAAGTTTGTTAAAAGTTTTAATAATACCTCTAAGTTTTATTTTGTT
This sequence comes from Arachis hypogaea, assembly GCF_003086295.3. Classification (NCBI taxonomy): domain Eukaryota; kingdom Viridiplantae; phylum Streptophyta; class Magnoliopsida; order Fabales; family Fabaceae; genus Arachis; species Arachis hypogaea. Next base: position 90,034,476 of record NC_092037.1, on the reverse strand, counting down.
TCAAAAGTTTTCGATTTGCATCAAATATATCCTGACAACTAATTTTTCAAAAAATTTAGGACTAATTCAAAGAGACAGTGATTTATTTATTTATTGAACTCAGGATGCCAATGTACAACCATCATTAGTAATTGTTTACTTTGGTGGCAATGATTCGGTTCGACCAAACCCACATGGTCTTGGTTCTCATGTACCCCTTCAAGAATACAAGGAAAATATGAGGAAGATAGCCATCCATCTTAAGGTAGAAACACCTTTCTTTCTTTCACATTAGATTACTACTTTGACATCATCTGAAAGTAGAATAAAATAAACCTCTAATCTTGTCTCAAACAAAAAATATAGAAAACAAAATCGTCCTTCAAGACGCTGAAATAACAAATTACCTTTTTACTGTTAAAAAAAAGAGTGATAATTAGGATTAGTTTGGTAAAAGTTTTTGAAGAAGTGCTTAATTATATTTTTTAAAAGTACAAGTTCTTTATTTTGTGTTTGGTGATCGAAAAGACTATGTATTTGTGTTTGTGCTTACAACTTGTAAAAGACAGGGTGTTTTTGAAATCATTTTTTAAAATTGGCTTGTACTTATTAAAATTAAAAAGTTTAATATAATCTCATACATTAATTAATTTTCAAATTTAACTTTTATATTTATGTCTATTATGTTATGGTCCTTTTTAATTTTAAAGTTATTTTACCAATTACAATTGTCGTGCTTGTACTTATTAAAAGTTATGCAAGTGCTATAGCTTTGACAGCTTTCATAAGTTACTTTCGAAAAGGAAATGCTTTACAAAACCAAGTTTTAGTATTTATATTAGTACCAAATCAATAGTGAGAGAGAAATTTATCATTTTCGATTCTAGAAGTTCTACTTGATTTTTGTTTTTTTGGGACAAGATTGGTGAAAGTTTATTTAAACTAATTAAAAGTAAATGTAAAATATAGTTGGGTATTACTGCTCACCATTGCTACTAATCTCACCTCATTAATGCTTTCCAGAGCTTGTCAAAGAAAACTCGCCTAATATTTCTGAGTTCTCCACCCATCAACGAGGAACAAATCCGCAGTACACTCAGGTTTTGTCCACAATTTTTTTGTTATTTGTTTTTTAATAGAGATGCTTGCACTTCTACTAATAGGTTCCTCAAACCTTCTAAGATTAACATTAACATTATTGTCACTTATTGCATTATGAAGCTATTAGATCTTTTAATTTGTAGGTTGGATCTTTTGCGACTGTATAACCATCTCATCAAAGAGTTTTAAGTTATTAGATACACAAATAATTTTCTTCTTAACAAGGCCTGCTTAACAAGGATATAAGCTTTAATGCTATGAATTCAGTGACTACTAATGACTATAAGTTGACTAACAAATCTAAATTTAACTCATCTATGGTGGATGCAGTAGAAAAAATAAGACATTGGGTTGACAATTCACCAACCAACCCAAATAGGGATGGCAAAATACCCAAACCCGCCCACCCCGCCCCTACCCGCTCGGGGCGGGTTCTTGGGCGGGGTGGGGGCGGGGCCGGGTTTAGGTATTATCCGTTCCTACCCGTCACGATATATATATATAATTTTAATATATAATGTGTAATATATGTAAAATAATTAGTAAAATGATTGATAATATTGTATCATATTAAAAATTTTACTTTAATTTATGTTATGTATGTGATGATGGTTATATAAATTTTGAAATTTAATTTTATTTAATAGATTTTAATAATTATAGGGTAGGGTAGGTCGGGTAGAGCAAAAACCCGCCCCTACCCGCCCCGTTGTCACCCCTAAACCCTACTGCTTCTAAAGAATTAAATCAATTTGTTTTCAATTTTTTATTTTTATTTACAAATCTTCTAATTTATTTTACAAAATTCTGTTTAATGTGAAAAATAATTAAAAACGGTCTTGATAATCTACTGTGGTAAAATACTAAAAACTGAGCCATCAAGAAGATAAGTTGGTCAAATAAAATCACTACCCTCCACATGTCTCAATATAATAGGATAGATATTTGTAGTCACATAGGCAGCTGACTTTTATCTTCAGCATAGACGGCACCAATTTATGAAATGTCTATCTCAAATGATTAAGTTGTTCACTAGACAAACATAGATGATTTATATGTATCAGCAACCCTCTTGTTTTTGTATCCTTCTCATCATTCAGGGTCAGGCATATATATATATATATATGTCATAAAGTCCAAGCTTATGATATAAAAATCAAACTTTTGAGGAAAAAGTTTTTATGACAGATTAGCTTAGGTAAAAGTTTATTGCGTTTATTTTCCAATACATTTTAATCTTGAACTCTAATGAACTAATGATTGAACCAAAACCAGTAAACAACTGGGGGATTTAGGAAGGACAAACGAATCCTGTCGAATATATTCCGAAGCATGTTTGGAGGTGTGCCGCGAGATGAATGTCGAGGCCATTGATCTCTGGTCTGCACTACAGAAAAGGAATGACTGGTTAAATGTTTGCTTCAAGTAAGTATGCCAATCACATTCATACTTTTGGCTTAAGGAGTGTCTATATCTTGAGGTCATGAAGAGGTCTTAAAGAGTAAACTTGAAAACAGTTAAAATCTTTCTTTGCTTCATTTGTTTGCATCATGTTTGATAGGGATGGGATTCATCTATCATCTGAAGGGAGCAAGATTGTGGCAAAAGAGATATTGAAGGTTCTTAGAGAAGCAGACTGGGAACCTAGTTTGTACTGGAAGTCAATGGCAACAGAATTTTCAGAAGACTCACCATATGATCCAACTGGTGCTGATGCAAAGACCCCTATAAATGTTTCTAATTGGACCTTCCAGGAAAGTTTTCAATGGGACTAGTGTTTTAAGTGTCTCATGAAATAATGTGTTAATAAATCTTGAGCAAGTTTATTCGTGGTTTTGGGCATGCCTAGCGTCAACTCTGTTTCATCAACTTGTGACGTTAATGTACTTAATTACTTATATTTCTGCTTTATGCTGCAAGCCATATATATAACTGGGTTTTGCATCCAAATAAGTTAATTATAGAAGATTGTGGTTTCCTTAAGATTGTGAAAAACAAAAGTAATGCAGTCTAGAATATTCCTATGATAGCTGAGAAGTCACTTGAAAACAATTTTTATAAATTTCTGAACCAAGGACGCGGAATTTGAAATGCAAGATCAAGTGGGTGACACTTATTGCCAATCCACAACACCAGAAAAATGGTCGATTGCTGTGTCAGTTTATCATTTTACTGACATCTAATTATACATTCTCAACCGCTATGGTTAACTCTTTCATGAGCAACTTAATAGCCATTTAAACAAAAGGAGTTAACTAGATAAATAAATGAGGGGGAAAAAAGAGGGAGAAAAGTACAGCACAATTAAACTAAAAAAATAAAATAATCCCCTATGAACACTATGAACATGCCTACTACAAAAACAGATGGAGCATAAAAAGGCAACTGGTACAACTTTCTGTTTGGTAAGATTTGAATTACATCAAAGTCTTCTAGAAAACCCAGGAGATACGTGTGCACAAGATATTCAATTACAGAATCAGAAGAATGGGTAACACAAACCAAGCAACAGAATAATACATACAAAAGGTGTGAGAAGAAAGAATGAAGACGCCTCAGTGACAACACAGGCACCCCATCTTAATGATTGATTACACTGCAGGAATATGCTTCTATTCGGATTATGTTTCAGCCTAACTCTATATTAGCATTCAAGATACATCATAAACAAAACTAGGCCATAACACATCCGAATACTAAAAACCATTCTAAATGATATATGATGTGACAATGATTGTACAATGGGATCCCTTCAGAAGACACTGTTCCATACTCTTTAGACCATTACCTCATGAAGACAATTGGAACCTGCCACTAGGCTTTCTTCTTCTCCATCCCTGACATTTTCCAAATTCAAAAACCATTCAGCATCACCAATATTAACAAGAATAAAAGAGAGGAAGGAAGGATTTTAAAGCCACAAACTTACAAAGATAAGATAATACACAAATGTCAATCCAGCCAACACAACAAATGCGATCTGAAATACGTTGTACCTGTGATGTAGCAGCCATTTTGTCAGGTTATATATAAGCAAAGTATAGACAAAGGAAAAAATAATACAAGTAAATATTCATATTAACACTTCAACGATAATAGTGAAAATAACATTCCTAATATGAACATCATATAAGTTATTGATGCAACACACACAAATGTAGCCATTAAATGGTAAACACTGAATCAAATATTTACTGTGAACACTGAATATATTTTGGGTGTGTAAATATTAAATTACACACAAAACCTAGTGGGATAAGACTTTGTTGTTGTTATAGTACAAGAAAAAAGTAGACCATCCCACTGTGCGGTATTATATTTGCAAACTATTAAAAGGTTCCACATTTGCCCTTAAAAGGCCACAGAAAAGTGAAAAAAATTCCGGCTCTACTCACTTGTACAAATATTTAATTCCACGCAGACTCTCCAAGGTGTGGCCAAATATTTCCTGTGCTGCAGTTGCTTGAGCATAGTAGGCAAATGCTGTCGCACAGAACTGGATCACACTGAAACAGTGAAATAGTTGAACATTATTAGCAGTTTAGTCAAAGCACATGACAGCATGAAAAGTGCCCCACCCAAACCATACAATATACAGCGGTATTTATCAAACTCCTGATAACCAAACTACTGACACAATCAATTTGAAAATAATAATAATAATTCAACTTAAAAATTTCTAGATGAAAATCAAAGGCTGCATTTCTTTATCACCGCTAATGTATTCTTTTAAAACTTGAACTTCCTACTATATGTGACCAAAAAAGAATAAAAATCACTATTGTGAATGTAAATCTGTACATGGCAACCCATTGGGATGAGTAACACATTACATACCTGATGGAGCAGAGAAGGATAAGGCCCACATTAAACAGAAAAGAGTTCATGAGAGTCGCTCCCCATCTAGCATAGGTGAACATATTGAGTGATCAATATAAATATTATGGGACAAAGAGAAACAAGCTACTAAAAAGATAGATTTAACAACTATTTGATTACTTCATAGGATGTATAGTAATGAAAACTAGTCTCAGCCCTAGCATTGTTGCACCAGCAATAACAGCAAGCAAAAGGTAGAAGCAGAAAAATGCAAACGCGGCTGTTCCCAGAAGACCTGATGAAGGCAGTATACATATTCAGAATAACTAAATAAGGCATAATGTAATTTATATAGCTTATGAAATTATAACAAAAAAGGCAGGAGTATTCCAACAAACCCCATATACTATCCAGCTTGATGAAAACTTCATTCAGGAAAGAAGATAGAGGAGGATCGATTAATAGATAGATGATGATATGTGCAACCCATGCCACAGAAACAATAAGCCTGGAACAGTTTTCAAAACTTGAGTTAGAAGAATATAAGAAAACCATAACACCTGTTTAAGAATAAACAATCTTCATCAGTCACATCCTCGACATTTTCCACAGCAAAAGTTTCCAGGAGATATTACCGAAAACTACCATTGAAATAAAAATGTGCACACGCGCAAAAACAAAATGAACCTTGAATTAAAAGACCACCCAGAAGATACTTAAACCATTTAAAAATGAACATGAAGAGTAAAATACAAGCCAGGTTATAGCACACTTTTTATTGGGAAAAAATTCCTGTAATTACACAGGAAACTAGTTTTTATACAAACTTCCATCCCAAAACACTGATTAAAAACAGACCAAAAAACATCCTAATCACTGTGCATAGTCAACAGCCCCAAATCTAGCACAGATCACAACAAGAACTAGCCACCCAACAACATTCTCTAATTACATGTAAAAGTAAAGCTGATTGCTAGACATATTCATTTTCTCTCTCAATCTTACAATGCATTGAGATTAAGTTGAAGGGCATTAGTATAATGGTTTTATTCAGATTAAGAGGATTCCTATTGTCAATTTTCAGTTTCAATTTAGTCCAGCAAATTTGGTCTTACCCTAAAATTCCCAAAACAAGCTTTCCCAGATATCCAAGAACTGTTAGCGCCCATGTTGTCTCAGCCTGCATTCATACAGGATCGTAAGAAGGGAAAACACTATTCTTCGTTTGTGACTGTAATTCAGAAAGCTAGAAATTCAAGAGCTACCTGCTCGCCTTGTGGGTACATCTCCTCAAGAAGCTTTACATCTTCTTCTAGTTGAAACAATTCCTGCCAAATTAAGTGAGATAGGTAAGTGAAAAACTAGAAGCACATAAACCGGCAGAGCATTTCGTTAACTGCACTGCAGACAACTTTCAAACACAAACTAGAACAGCACACTTCAAATCAAGATATGCAAAGCAGATTCCACCAGGGCTCACATAAAATTTTACACGAAATGCTTGTTAATTCACCAGTATTTGTTTACCTTTTCTACTGACTTCACATTTTTGCGAAATTTCCTACCCTTTGCACCACTTCTTTCTTCTTGATGAAGTGACTCAGCTGCTTTCTTCAGTTCTCTTGCTTTCTTGCCCAGCTCAGTTGCTTCCTACAGTAAACAACCAACCAACCACATATATAAGCATATCATAGAAGAAACAAGCATGTTGTCATTCTTTTATTATTTCCTCTTCTATAAGAGCACCCCTCACCTTGATATATTGTGAACGAGTGATAACAGCCTTTGGGCGCCGAATAAATGAAAATATAAGTCCTAATGGAAGACAGGCAATGCCAACACCACCAAATATCTGGATTTAATGGGGATATAACAATGATTAATATCATTAACAGGAAAGGTTAGCCATAAATATGACATGGCTTGTGAAATTCATTGCTTAAATTAGAAATTTTAACTTTACATAAGAACATTTCTTAAAGAATTACTTACAGCAAAAAGCACAGAACCAACAATAGTAGCAAGAGCAACAACATATTCAGGGAAGGTAGTACGCATGGTCCATGTTTTCTCTGATGAAGGATTAGCCAAATATGCAGAACACTGTTTTCAGGACAAAGGCAAAACCAGAATCAGAAACAGCAAAAGAAAAAGAAGATGGAGGAGGAGGAATTGAAGGATACAGAAATATAAATTCCAAAAAGAAACAAGACCCTGTAAAGGGGGCTATTAGAAAAAAGAAGAGACCTGACGGGCACCATTTCCAAGGCATTGTTGACTGTTACTTAGGCTCCATGAGCTTGGAAATGACGTTGTGGAAGAAGAGAGATGCCTGACAGTAAAGTCCACCTTCCCAACAAGCCCTAACAGATCATTCAGAATTGGAGTAGAGACAGTCAGTCAGCGTTTGAGGCTTCAACGTCAAGTAACAATTTATTTTAAAAGTTTACTCAACAAACTGATAATCTAATTGGTCATCATTTGACATTTGGCAGTCAGATTTTAGACTCAATGAGAAATTTTCCACATAATTACTTAGAGGGCAATCCTTGGTGCACAAGTAAGATTGATGTTTGGCAAACTAGTGCTCATGAATTCTGGTAGCAGTGTCAAGGAATGAGTCTCCAACATGGTGGAGGCTTAAGAACGGTTTCATATTCTAATCTATTGCATTGCCCCTTCATGCAAGAACCAAAGCTTAGAGGCCAACTAAAATGCAAGAACCAAAGGTTTCCTGTGCAGATGCAGATACTGGATTAACATTCATTCGCATTAATAGTTACACTTGGCCAATATATGGCTACTTCATCATAATGTACACCAAACATGTCAAACCACTCAACATTAACAACTGAAGTAAACACAACCATCAGTTGAAAAATCCTTATCGTAAACTTACTCACATAACCTATGTAAGACTGTCATCTGGGGTTTTCTACCATCAGAAATGGAATCAAACTATTCCAATCACCGACTATTATAGACTTATATAAAACATAACAAAAGGAACAAGAGCAAACAAATATGACATACCATACAAAATTCCCAGAATGAGAGCACACACGATAGCAGTGGTCACCATCCACAACAATGCACTCCTAATCCTCTTGCCAATACTCCTGCAAAAGCACATAACAAAGAAATGGAAAAGGAAAAAAAATTCAAATAAAACATCAACTTTCTCAAATCAAACTACATTACAAAAACGATCACCATCAAGCCTTTTCCAACTAAAGTCTAAACCATATTAATTTGAGATTCTTTCTACTTTATCGATGTTCTAACTGTTGCAAATTTTCCGCCTTTTCATAAGTTGTCTGTAGAAAAAGCGCCAAAGAATCTAAATCAATTTCAACTATTTCGTAATTGTAAGTTCTTATTTCTCTCAACCACGCCACGCCGTTTTCAAAAGAAAAAGTTTATTAAAAAATTTAAACATAATTTAAAATTTGAAAGGCAAAATCATACAATTAAAACATGCATACTTACTTGTCTTGGTCGCCTTCATAGTAGAACATTGCGAAAGGAATAACGAAGAAGACAAGCACGGCGTCGACGATGTAAACGACGAGCCACAAGGTCTTCATCGGGAGCGTGAGGTTGCACGCACCATTGTAGATCGCGTGGCGACACGCCTGCCGGTTCGCGACATCTGCCGGGAGCATGAGAATGGAGATTGCGGCGACAGAGAGACCGAAAACGACGACGAATTTGGGGAAGTATGCCTGGTTCTTGTCATCAGGATGTTGGTAGTTCACGAGAAGGTACACGTTCACCAGGAACACGATCACGCACACCACGATCGCCACGATCAACAGAGCAAGGTTGAAATCCCCCATTGTCGCCCAATGATTCCGTTTTTTCTCTCCTTCGATTCGAGGCTATCTTTTTGTCTTTTTTTAATGAAAGAAGTTTTTTGGGGTTTCGAATCGGAAGAGAATGGAGAATTTGGGGATTTAGGGTTAGGGTTTCGGGAGAAGGGATCGTGGTGGTGGATCGGAGGAAGAAGAATAGAAGAGAATGGCGAAGAGCATTGTCTTTTTGTTATTTTTTTGGTTCCGGTGGGTGGTTTTGAGATGGTGGAGATGGAATTACTATTTGACCATGCGAGGGTAGACGGATATCACTAGCGGTTTGAGGGTATTGATGTAAAATCATAGGAACTTTTTTTCCTTTTTTCTTTTTTGATTTAATTTTAGGTTTTGTTAGAGAAGAAGAGATAAAAGAGGAGAGAGGCAATCTGTGCTGAGTTTGAACACAGGCTGTACTGAGACGGGGTGAGGTTGTAACTGACGCTTACGATATTTCTTTTTTTTTCCTGTCTATTTTTTTAAAAGAATAAATGGGATTTTTTTAAAATAAAAAAATTAAATTATTTATACGGTTAATATAAATAATAATGTTGATTTTGTTTGTGATGATAATAAAATTAAATCATCAGACAATTAAAAATATAATATAATGTAAAATTTTATTTTTAAATTAATCTAAATTATAGCATAAATAAGATAAATACTAATATAAATATAAAATTTAATTAATTTATTTTTTTATACTTATTTTTCTGTTTTCTTTTTTCTTTTGGGTGGGTTTGCGTTGTGGGCTTCAGGGCTTGTTAACGTGAAGAGTGGGGGAAGCATGTTTTATTTTGAAATAAAAACCGCTTGTAACCTCCACGGCGCTGGAAAAGAAATTAAACACACACCAAGAAAGTGACCAGAGCTTGTAGTATCAAGTCCAAAAGAAGAAAGAAAAAAACCCGACAAATAGTGGTGAATAGAGAAGTTCAAGTTTATATGTTAAGAGCATATGTGATATGGGGTTGTTCGTTGAAGCATGGACGGATCCAGGAATGTTATCATGGGGGGCCAATAATATTTATAATATAAAAAAATATATGCAAATAAATTATAATGTAAGATGCATTACAAAAATATACTGATAGAGAATATATATTTAAAATGTAAAAAAGGTGTACTTTTTACTAACGAAGTGGTACACGTCGATTCTTCATATCATAAAATTCATCGATAATAGAATCTGTGTCAAATCTTTCAGCAATCTTCTTCTCAATGTAAATCAAAGACAATTAGCAAGCAATTCATCTTCTATTTTGTTTCTGAGTCTATTCTTCACAATATTCATAGCTGAAAAAGATCTCTCAGTTATAGTAGTTGAAACAGGGAGAGTTAATACCAAGCGAATCAAACGATCAATCAAAGGATATGTTAAAGACTTTCCTGTCTTCGTTAATCCTTGACATAACTCCGAAATTGTGCACAAGTTAGTTAATTCAACATGATTAGGAACATCAAGTTCATAATGTTGAGCTTGCATTCTAATGTGAAATTTCTCTTGGTCACTGAAGTCACCTGGATAAAACCGTTCTACTAATTCACATACTTTGTTGACACTGGAGAACTTATAATTATCTCTAGGATCTAAAGTTGAACTTAAAGTAAGCAATTCCACCATATTATCATTGAATCTTCCATTAAACTCTTGCAATTGTGTATCAATTACAGCCAGAAATAAATTAACACGGTAATGATGCTCTACTGAAATTTGATCAACAATTTTGTGAGTCCGGCCTCTTCTAGGAATATGCAATGCATTCATATCAGGAACTTCAACTTCATGTTTCTCACAAAATAATATAACTTCTTTAATGAAAGCCTCCCAACTTGATTCTCTCATTCTTTGGATTAAAGTCTTCGTAGTAGAAACCAGAGTTAAAGCATTCAATATGTCTTGATTTTTTCGTTGCAAAGCTTGACAAAGATCATGACTAACTTCCAAAATATTTCTCATCAAATGCAAAACAAAGACAAATTCAAAGGATGTGATAGCATCATAAGCAGCACTAGCATCACCACGAGTGGAGAAATTACCTTCTTCGGTGCTTTTTTCAAGAACTTCACAAGTAGCATCAAACATGCATAACAAGCTACGTACAGAATTCAAATGAGACCCCCATCTAGTATCTCCAGCTCTTTGCAAAGTACCAATTTAATTAAGTCCACTACCTGTCACAATTTGATCATTGGCAATTAAGTTTGCAACATTATTTGCTTGAGCAACCCTTAACTGATCATGACGTTTAGGAGAAACAGTCACAACATTCACAATTAGTGTAAGTTTTGAAAAGAATTAATGAACATAACAAATTTCTTTGGCTGCAGAAACAAGTGCTAATTGTAATCGATGAGCAAGACAATGAATGAGCAAAAGGGCAATCTTTCAAAAATAGAGCTTGCAATCCATTCCATTCACCACGCATATTACTAGCTCCATCGTACCCTTGTCCCCTAAAATTTTGGATATCAAGATTATAACGAGAAAGAACTGATGAAATTTCTGTTTTCAATATCAAAGAACATGTATCAGAAATATGTATAAGATCAAAAAATCTTTCTTGAACACAACCGTGCTTGTCTACAAATCTCAAAACCACAGACATTTGTTCTTGCTTTGACTCATCTCTTGCTTCATCAATAATTATACAAAATTTAGAATCACCAATTTCTTCTCGAATTGTTGCACGCACTTTTCTAGCAAAGATATGCAATATATCTTTTTGAACACTGGGAGATATATATTGAGCATTTCCAGGAGCATTTTCAAGGACAACATTATGAACATTCTGATTACAGGAAGCTAAAAGCTTAATTAACTCAATAAAATTTCTCCTATTCAAAGATCCAGGACTTTCATCATCGCCTCTAAATGCACATACTTGAAATGCAAGCCATCGAATAGCATTAATAGATGTCTTCAACCTTAAACGGTTATTTGCAATAGTTTCATCACTATGCCTATCAAGAACTTTGTCTATATGCTTAGATTGAGCCATCAAATCATCACAAGATTTCACACATAAATTATGGGGAGAATTAGGAATAGAACCCTCATGACATACAAATGCACAATTTACCTCATTGTTTACTTTCTTCCAGTTACTAAATCCTAACTCTGAAAATGCATTTTTTCCATCATTGCGAGCACCATAATGTTTACCAAACAAGTAGCAAGGCAAACAATAAGCAGCATCTTTTTCTGGTGAATATTCTAACCAACTTGGAAATTTCTTAAACCAAGAAGATTGAAAATATCGACGGTGATTGTTATTACCAGAAGCTGGATAGCTAATATTTGTTGGTTGGTATGGCCCAGCTATTATGTATGCTCTACAAATCTTATCACGTTCATTGACATTATACTGCCAAATTGGACGTCGCTTTCCTGGATCCCTTTCTAGTAAAGAGATATCAACATCTCTTTCTAATCTTGGTACTTTAGTTTCATGTGATATGTATTTTGAGTAAGATTAGAGAGCTCACTTACTTGACCTTCTTGTGAAATAGGATTAGAGGGTTGGCTTGTTTGAACTCCAACATTATCAGTAACTTTTCTCTTAAAAATTGCATCAATTTTACTTTGCTTTTTCATTATAAAATGTTCTAATTTCTTTTTACCTGAAAAAAAAAGAACTCAAATAATTATATACTTACATGAATAAACAAAGTCTAAATATATTTTATTAATTAAATATCAATAATAATAATTTTTTCACTAAATCACTATCAATTTTATTAAAAAATAAAATAAAAAAATAAGAAAGAATAAATCTTAAAAATAGGTCAATAATTTGTCTATGTAAATACAAAAGAATAAAATTAAATTATTCCATAATAAAACAATGTACTTTATTAATTAATAATTTTATGTAATTATATAAAAGAATTGAAAAATAAAATAAATATCTTCTTCACTGGCAATGGCAGTATGACCAAGTGAGGACTGAGGACGCCGTCGCCGCGTGTTAGGAAACAAAAGGATTAGAAAAGAATAGGAAAGGTGAAGATACATCATTAGTTTTAGGAATTTTTTTAAATTTTAATGTTTTATTTGTATTAGGTTGGGCTTTTAACTAGTGACTATTATTTTTTTTTAAAAAGTTGGGGGCCCAGGCCACTACTTGCCCCCATGTATCCGTCCCTGCGTTAAAGGACAAATTTTATTTAAGCTCTTGAGCGTAAGATGGAGTTTTGAGATGCTATTATTGCTTGGCGAGAAATAGATCAAATTTAGTATGAATTTTAACTTTGACGAGTATATTTATATTATAAATAAATAGTTTAAGTTTACATTTATTATTTTTTAATAGATTATTTTTTAGATTTGACTTCGGCTTATTTAAAATTTAACAAACTCACAAACTTATTTGAAAAGTTTGTTTTGTTAATTAAAATTCAAAATAATCAACTTGAAAAAATTTAAAATGATATTAAATATATTCTAAAATTTATAATTCATAATTTGTAAATTATAATTCATTTATATATCAATCGTTAGTCATATCTCATAACCACACTTATAATTCATAAACTTTTTTTTGAACAAAAATGCTATAATGTTAACTAGTCTTGACTATTGATTTTTTTAGTTTTATTTTGTATTTAATATAAATGAATAGTTATAAATCTAAATTAAGAATTATTTATTTTTACATAAAATATTTTGACGAGCCGACTCAATTAATTTTATGGGCTTGTTTTAAAGCTTATAACTTGACATTTTTAACTAATAGATTTTACAAAAAGTAGGGCTGTTAAAATTGGTCAAACCTATCGGGTCAGCCCGTTTTTCCATTTAAATAGGTGGGCTTTGTCTCTAAAATTAAACTCATTTAAATTTCGGGTTAAATGGGCTAAGCCCGATTAACCTGAAAAACATGACGGGCTAAACAGGTGGCCCGTTTATTTTTTTTACATTTTTTAAAAAAAGTAACACTTTTTATTCGACTCGAAAATTAAACCCATCAACTAAAAAAATATTATTTTATAAAGACTTTTGACCTAGAAGTGATATTTTTTGTCAAAATATTATTCAAAAAATAAAATAAAAGGATAAACAGACTTGCCCGTTTAACTCATCGGATCGACTATAAACGGTCCGAATTGAAAAATTATGGCTCGGAATAAAACGGGTTTAAACGGTCCAGTCCATTTAACCCACAAAATTAATGAAACGAGTCTAAATGGGTCGGAATAGCCCGTTTAACTGCCTTAACAAAAAGTCAAAATCTGACATGTTTAATAAAATAAGCCAAGTCGAGCCGAGTCTTAAATAAACCGAGCCACAATCTTCTGTCGAGTAGCTCAACCACTTCCACCCCTACTTTTGTCTATTCTCAATTTACCAATCGGACATATAGGTAGGTTTTTCGTTTTTTCCCCCTAAAATGTCGATGTCTTTTTGAATTTTGAAATGCTTATTAATGTAACTAGTGTTAAGTTCTTGCGTTGCGTGTGTTATGTACGTAATTTACTTTATTTTTTTTATTAACAATGGGGCTAAACGCCCAAAAAGGAGAAAACTAACCAGAAACTATTCTGGAGTGAACCGTTCCTACAGCATCAGTAAAGAAATGCAAGAAAATATAAGGTGGCAATGAAAAAAAGAAATGACAACCATAGCTTAAACTATGACCAAAAGATGCCAATTTATCGGCACAAGAGTTTTCTTCCTTGAATTCATGGTGAAGAGTCCAGCTGCTGAGTCTGTTGCACCTGATCTTTATTGCTGATACAAGAGTTCCTACCGAATGTAGGTTACCCAAATCCCGAGAACGTAGCTGCACTGCTACCGCTGAATCAACCTCAATTTCAACATGGGAATGTCCCAAGTTAATGATTAGTTCAAGGCCGAAGAGTATGCCCCAAAGCTTAGCTGCAGTCACAGTGCATGCACCCAAATTCGCACTATAGCAAGCTAAGAATTGACCATTGCTGTCTCTAAGGATACCACCACAAGCTGCTCTGCCATCCTTACTAACTGAGCCATCCGAATTCAGCTTGATAAAAGGAAGAGGAGGTGGCTGCCACTTAATGAGCTTCTCTGCAAAAGTTCCCACTCTTCTCCTAGATCGCATAGACTCAGAATGCGCCCTGTGATAGTCCTGTGCCATATACCAGGCTATTTCATGAATCTTGCTTTCATCTGGGACTCTATCATTGTCAAAGACAAAAGTGTTCCTTCGAAACCACAGGAAGTTTAAGGTACTAGTAAAGATGAGGGGCCACGGAACCCCTTTGAAAGGAGATTGGAAAGATAAGTTCTCCATCAACCAAGGGATAAGAGGTTTGGTGAAGAAATTCTCCGCATCCAACCTGTCATCAATGCTCTTCCATGTTCTATATGCGACTGGACAGTCCCGCAAGACATGGAGCAAACATTCTGAGTTGCTGCCACAAACACTGCACAAAGCAGACTGAGCTATATTTCTCTGAACACGCTCCTCATTCGTAAGAAGTGCATTATTGGCTACCAACCAGCAGAAACTGCGAAGCCTTTGAGGGGCTTCCAACTTCCATATCCGAGTAAAAAGGCTCGCATTCTCAGAACTAGCAGGGGAGGCAAGGGTAGAACAAGCTGATTTTATGGAGAACACCCCATTCGGTGTTAGCATCCAAGCAATCGAATCCTCACCGAACTCCGCTTTTAGTGGCTTAATAGAGGCAAAGATGGAGAGCCAATCATCCCCCAAATTGTAACCGATACGGTCATAATTCCAATTATTATTCACCACATAGTCACAAACTTTTTCATCTCTCATGTTCGATGTTATCTCTGTTTGGGCAAAGTCCACCAAGCAATAAACACCTGGGATCCAATGATGCTTCCAAAAATCCACGGTCTGACCTGAACCAATCCTCCAGATAAGGTTCCTCTCAAATTGTTTCCAAATGTGAGAGATACCTTTCCAAGCGTTAGACATACATTGAAGAGGCTTCATCAAAGGGATGATATTATCACCACACCTATATTTACTGCGAAGGACCTGTACCCAGAGAGAATCCCTATTATGAATTAACTTCCAGACCAGTTTCATCAAATTTGCATCGTTCATTACTCTGGCGGATCTAAACCCCAAGCCTCCAGATTTCTTCGAGAGCATAGCTTTTTCCAGCTAAGTAAGTGAATTTTCTTACCAGAGTTATTACCTCCCCAAACGAAGCTCCTGCATATGCTGTCAATCTTATCACAAACCTTCAAGAAAATTCTCATGGTTTGCATAATATAGGTTGGAATTGAAGCTAGAGCCGATTGGGTCAAGGTAACTCTGCCTGCAGAGAGAGATTACGAGCCTTCCACGTACTCAACCGACTCATCATCCTATCAATAATAAACTGAAAGTCCTCAGTTTTAGTATGGCCATGGAGGAGAGGAACACCCAAGTATTTGCCCAAGTTTGAAGTTAGTCGCATACCTAAGGCTTCACTCAATGCCCTCTTACGACTGAAATTCACATTCTCATAGAAGTAGACGCAAGACTTATCATAACTAACTTTTTGACCAGAACACCGACAAAACAGCTCAAGAATACCGCGAGTTAACTCCACCTGCTCCATTGATGCTTTCCCAAATAGAACGATATCATCAGCAAAACATAAATGTGACAGCTTCGGACCTCCCCTATTCAGAGTGATTGGCTCCCAAATATTATACTTAACTGCCATTGTGATAATTTGTGATAGCCGTTCGATACACAACACAAATAAGTAGGGTGACATGGGGTCACCTTGTCGGATACCCCTAGAAGGAATGAAAGGATCCGAAGGAGTCCCATTCCACAATAGATTCATGTTTGCAGACGAATAGCAACTCACTATTAAATCGGTCAAATTATGCGGTAAACCTGCCTCCTGGAGAGTATCCTGGATAAATCTCCAATTCAACCTGTCATAAGCTTTTTCAAGATCTATCTTGATTGCCATATAACCAGAAGTCCCTTTCTTATATCTCATATAGTGTATAGCCTCCTGTGCCACCAAAATATTATCAGCACTTTGCCTACTGGGGACAAAACTGCACTGAGCAGGGCTTATGAGTTTGGACATGATTTCTTTCAACCTGTTGGATATAATTTTAGTAACTATCTTATAAAAGACGTTACACAATCCAATAGGTCGAAAGTAGCTAAAATTCTTAGGAACCTCCCTTTTCGGAATCAGAGAAATATAGCTATTATTAACCTTCTTTATTTCTGCATGATCCACAAACACCTTTTTCACCCAATCTTCAACTGAGGTCTTCACAAGGCTCCAGTTGCTCTGGTAAAACATAGGGGGAAGACCGTCTGGTCCGGGGCTTTCCAAGCTCCCATAGAAAAGATAGCCGCAGAGACTTCTTCCACTGCAACCATACGATCCAGGCGTCCAACCTCTTCGGACGTCAAAGTAGGGAACAGACCGGAAGCTACTAACTTCTCATATGGCTAATCATCAGCATAAAGTGAAAGAAAGTGGTTCATGCCCAATTGCTGAAGCTGAAACGTGTCATCTACCCACTCACCATGTTGGTTCTTAAGCATTGTCACTCTGTTTCTCCGTCTTCTAGCAGTTGCCAAATTGTGGAAGTAGGAGGTATTGCGATCCCCATAGTTTATCCACTTACATCTTGAACATTGTTTCCAAAGTATCTCCTCTTGAATAAAAATTGCTTCCAGTTCTTTCCATAACTCAGTTTGGAGATCCTCCAAAAAAGGATTCACTTCGAAACTAAGTTTCAAAGAGATACCATTCAGTCTGGCCAAAATTCTATTCTTTTTCCGATGAATATCACCAAAAACTTTCTTGTTCCAAACCTTTGCGGCTTTCATAAAATTAGTCACATTTTGGTCCAAAGAAATTTCATCCTTCCAGTTTGTCTTCAACATAGAATTAAAGTTCTCATGAGTCAACCATGAAGCAAAAAACCGAAAGGGACGACAGGAGGACGCAGCAGTACTATTAACCCAAAGCTCTAGAAAAATTGGGACATGGTCTGATTTGAGTTTGGGAAGATGCTTTGCCACGGCGTTACTAAAGCGTTGGGACCAAGCTGCATTAGTTACGTATCTATCCAACCGTCTTCTACTAATTCCTTTTTGCCAGGTAAACGACTGACCTTTAAAGCCCAGATCCTGCAACTCACACTCTAACAGGCAATTCGCAAAACGATCATGGTCTTTAGAGAGACCAGAGTTACTCCCTGTATCGGTAGCAGATAAGACACAATTAAAGTCTCTTCTTACACACCACTCACTAGTCAAATTATCAGCAATACTTTTCACTCCTAAACATAATTTACTTTATTGTATTTATAAATTATTTGCTTACAAAAATATTAATCCAACTTTATAAGAAGAGTTAATTTACTTAGTATATAAATAAATTAATTAGTTTTTTTTATTATATTGATGTTCGATTTGTTTAAAAAAATTAATATATAAAATTTGGCATAATTATATTTGTTAATATTTTAGTGAACATTAATTTGCGTCTTTTTTAATAATTTTATTTTCAATTAATAACTTTAAAAATATATTTTGACTAAATATATAAAAAATAAGTAATTAAAATTACTATTATTATGTATAATTGAAATTAACTATTGAAATTATTTTTTTCCGTATACTAATAGATAATTATGTAAAGGTGTCAATTATGGATAACTTAAAAATTAAAAAATTGTTCTAATTATTACAATTTAAAAACTGCATCTAATAAAAAAAATATTTTCTAATTTTAGTGATAAAAAATAATAGTTACATTTTCTTTGATAACATTAATAATCGAACATACCTTTTTACTGAGCGTGAATAATATTTATTAATACTTCATAACTATACACTATATTCATGTTTTGATGATAACAAATATGAAGTTATTAGTCTGATAAAAGAAATTTATTTTCTATCGCTTCTAATTTTAAGTAATTTTTTTAGTAATTTCTAATTTAAAGTAGATAATACAAGTAATTTTTGTTAGTGATTTTTGAATTTAAAGTAGATAATATATGTTTAATTGATAGATAACTTCTTAATAAAAAACAATACATTTTAATAAATATTATTATTTGAATCTAAATTATCCTTTTTTATAAAGCAGTGCTTACTTAAAATATATACTTCACAACTTTCACACAAATAATTTACAAATTTAATAGATATCAATGCTTATACATAAAGATATATTAATTAAAATCGCAAAATAGCAATATTTTTTTTTTTAAATTTGACCGATTATATTATGCTCAAACTCTTAATTCTCAAACTCTTAATTACATTCTTACTCCTACCTACAATTTCACCATCAACTTCTCAATAACATTGCATTGAACACTACAAGCCATTTAAATTAATTCATTTCGTACAGATATATCAAAATATAAAATGTACTGAGTAATTTTATATATATATATATATTTATAAGAGGTTGAAAATTATAAATGGCCAACTTTTATAACAAAAAATCCTAAAAATTAATGCCCCATTAGTGTTATTTCACATACTATCATAATCAATCCATTATCCATTATATATAGTACCAATATTTGATGTTTGATACAAAATGAATGAGGTTTCAAATAAAGGCTTGAAAAGATTTGAGTTTAAACACAAATCATTACACTTACATCTCATTGGTTGATCATATAAAGATTATTAATTACTAATAGAATATATTTTAACTTGTTCAATTATTTCTTCCATTACATAAATGACAATCATACAAACACAACAATTAATTTGAGTTGTATCTAAATAAAAAATATAATACTTAGCTACTTATATACGTAAGAACCTCAGTCTTTTTTATGTTGTTATATACAGTGGCGGAGCTTGAAATAAAATTTTTGGGGTTAGATAAAAAATAATTATTAATATGTTTTTTATATAGACCTTATTTAAGATAAACTCGTCTAACTTTATCCCCTCTGATTTGGGTGATATTGCCAAATTTAAAGCCTTTTTCTAGGGTCTCGTTTCAAAAAATTAAGGTCAAACTAATCAAATGCAACTCTTTGAACTTTTGAAGGTTGTATCTCACTTTCTTCGTGATTCATTAAAATAGAAGAACTATTTACTTGTAAAAGTTATATGTTTTCCTTCTTAAATATTAACCTTCCTCTTAAAAAATGCATCAATTTTTTTATTTTTCATGATTATTTTATATAAAAATTTAAATATATATCCTGTAAAATATGTAGAAAAGAAGTTAGAAGGACAAATATTAAAATTTATAATATTTATTGAATTTTTTTATCAATTTATACAAATACGATAATATCAATACTTATTGAATATTCTAATATTTTTTATCATATAAAAAATTAAATTAAATAAATAGTCAAATATAAAATAACATTAAATTATATAAATAAAAATACCTAATTTTTTATATTTGAACTCAAAGGTAGAGGGAGTGTTGCTTATTGAATAGAGAGTTGCGAAATGCGAATACACTCAATTCAGTCTAAATCCAACATGTTTTAAATGTTTAAAACTAAAAACTATTGTGTAATAAAAACAAGAGATGAAGATTGAACTTTGGTATTTTAAGTTATAGTAAAATATTTGAGCCAACTTAACTATTTTTTATTTTTAAAAAAAATATTACTAATTTTTTTAGTTAAAATTTGAGGGGCTATGACCCCTTGTCTGAATTAAGTTCCGCCCCGTATATATACATATATATTAAAGAATATAAATAGTGTAGTATTAAAGTTATCCACAAAGTGAAAGCAACAAACATCACACTAAATACAATTTCAAAGTTAAAATCAAACTAAATATAACAAATATAGTCACAATAAATTGATAGCTTAAATTATGTAGCTTCATTGATCTTTTTTTGCTCTTCTGCCTTTTTATCAAACAGGATATGTCTCAAGATAATTTTCTCAAGCTTAGCCTTCAAATAGCATATGGAGACTTTAAAAATTCTAACAACTTTATTGATAATTCTTCCTTAAAACATGTATAATGTGATTAAAAAGATGCAAACAGTAATATAGTTAATAGAAGACAAACACAATAAATTATCCAAAACAAAATGTTAAAAACAAATTTTAATTGTAGGTCAATTACAACCTTAGATGCTTGTTATTTAAGAGTAGGAGAGTTTCTCCGAAAAAAAAAGCACCAACCTTTTTAAGAATCAACGAAAGAGGCACCAAAGATTGTTTATCTCATATTAGAAAAAATGAAAATTTTTTAAATTTTTCCACAATATTAAAGCTAAATAATAATTTTTAAAATAAATCAAAAGATAAAAAATATGAATGGGGTTGAAGAAGCTAACCCGTTCAGCACGACGTAGGAGGGTCCTTCTGAAATCCTTGAGCTCCTTCAAGATGTGCTTCCACACCATATCTAAATATTACATACATTAAAGCAACAGATCAAGAATTATTCAAGCTTTGAAATTGAATATTTGCTAACCAAGGGCATTAATATGGCAAGCATTTATGTTTCACTTATTATATATTAGAAAATTTAAGTAAATTTCATAAACAGGATTAAGTTATCTGCTATCTCTGCAAACAAAGATTTAGATCACATAGAAAATTTCTAAACGTGTTATTATTTTTTAGATCTATGAAAACACAACCTTTTAGTGAAGTTTAATAGTGAAAGAAATACTTTCTCAACTTTATTGATTTTTCACAAACACAACGATTTGTGTAAATATTATAACTTTAAAAAAATAAATTACCTCCGCAACAATGCCAACGATAGGATATCTGATTTCTTTGTTCTCTTCACCAGTGTTGTCAACTTGCTTCCAACTACTCTTTTTTCACTAACGATAGCAACACCACTCAATGCTGCCGCTGTTCTGCATCAACAACCACTATCACCTCTTGCTTATTCTTCATCTCTGCTGCTCGATGGTGATAAGTCCAATCGCTAATTGCTTTGCCGGTCATGACCATAAGCCAAGACAACCATCCCTGCTGAGTAATTGTGAATGGATCGAGATTCATTTTTTGTGAACAGATGAAAAGTCCCTAACAGCGGTTCCTCTTATTGCATCACGAGCAAAGTTTATGTGTTTACTCGGTGGCGGTGCTAAGCTTTGGTACCGGCAGGTGGAGAGAATGATGGAGACTTGGAGAGAGATCTGATGAAAGAAGAATGAGTTTTTAAATTTTGAAATATACTTGCCGCTAAATGTCTGGGGTTTTATCAATCTACTTACATACAGTTTTAAATTTGACATCTAAATGACTGGTATTTGCTTTAAAATCCTTGTCTTTCTACTACGCCACGTGTCACTTATATAGGCTATACACTTGTCGAATAAAGAATTTACTACTACTTTCTTATTATATATTAATAGACATGAAGTTTTAAAAATAACTACATGCACTAAGTCTTGAACTCAAGATTTATTAGAAGATGCACTCTACCTTATAGTCTTGGTAGTTGGTAGGATTGTTCTTTGTCACAATTTTTTTGATATTATAAAAAAATGTGTGATATTTTTCATTGTTTTTTCTACATTCGAGTTTTATACTGCTATGAAAAAGTTTTCACGTTTCAGAAGGTACGCCATTTTATGTGAGTTAAAATTTGTTTTAATCAGTAAAAAAGAAAACATCACCTACATTTTGAATAAAAAATTATCTTTTAAAATTTTAAAATAGAAAAATGGCATTGTCGTTTAATTGATTTTTTTTAAATTATAAAAATAGAAATGTTGTTACCATTTTGTTAGTTAAATGAATTTGAAATTAAAGTTGGTCAAAACGTCATTGACGTGTTTCAGAAAAAGTGAAAATGTTAGTGACATTTTGTGTAAACGTCAAAGTTTTGCACTAGCACAAACAAAAACTATAAAACTAACTATAAAAGAAGTCATAGTGTTATGCTGAACTCATTGAGGAAAATAGAGGTGAAGTTGTTCTTCATTTTGAAAGGTCTTGAGTTGTGCATATTAAAAGAGTGAAAAAATTTGTGAGTGGGTGTAATAAATATACAAAATGGAGGGTTATGTAAGTTTTAAAAAGTTTAAAAATATACTATAACGGTCAAATTTTGTCTCATACGTGCATGAGGGTATAAGATTTTTATGTGAGAATCTATGTGTTATTGTTGTTTTTCTTTCAATAACATATAAAGGTCTTAAGAGTGTATTTTCTCCAAGGATAGAACAATATTTCTAATAAACATCACATGACACCTTTAATTAAAGGAAAGCTCATGATTTGGGAGTCCGAGAGATTTAATACTTGCCAAAAATTCTAAAGTGTGCATTGATGCCATATTGTTGTCAGCTCCTTCTTTAAAGAATGGTGAATCTGAGTTTAGATAAACCTTTTTTCATTTTCATCTAAAGCCAGCATGTAATCATTAACTTGTTCAACAATGTTGATTGTTGGAGCTAGAGTAGAATGGCCATGCAAATGCCGTAAATATGTGGGATCCTTTAGGTAGTATTATAAATAGCTTCAACGACTGCATGAATTGGGTCATCAAAATTTATAATTAAAAATTTAGGTGAAATAGAAACTACATTGTATCCATCTTCTGAATGAGCAACCTTTTCATCTCCCAAATCAAGGATTTATTGTACAAATTCTTTTTGTTTTCTGACACTTTCATCTTCTATTGAACACTTTAATCTCATATTTTGAGTTAAAGTTAATAACTTACATTCATGCTATAGATAAGACGAATTAGTCTATGCATTAACAATATCTTATCTAGATTCCTTTGTTATCACCAAGAGAATTTGCTTAAATCACCACCAAAAGATGATTGTTTTTTCCCCAAACAACAACAGTAAACTTGAATGGTTTGTATACTAAAGTAAGTCTCTCATAATTTGATATAGTGCTTTAAAGCATAATTTATTTATCATTTGTGCTTCATCCCAAATGATAAGTTTGGTTGCCAAAATTAACTCAACTAGTGAGGCTTCCTTATTTTATGTTACAGGTGGAAGATTCATCAAGAGTCAGGGGAGTTGCGAACCTGGAATGAGCTATTCTTCCTCTAGTAGCAAGTGCGATACTATTTCACTTGAAGCAATTGTTAAAACAATTTTACCCTTTGATCTAAGAGCAACTGAGACAATATTCCAAACAAAAGTCTTTCATGTACCTTCGTACCTATATAAGAAGAAAACTTTACTGCAATCTGAATTGACAACCTAAAGGATTTGGTCATATACATATTTTTTTCTGTTGTCATTTGTGATCAATATTGCTTGTGTTGCTCAGCCAACATAACTCGATCATAGCAGAGTTTATCCAATATTAATTTGTATTGGAAAGAGCCACGTCTCATGCTGTGAATGTCATCCATATTGGGAAATGGCCTTGTTGCATATTCTCAAAGTGTTTTGTCATTACCATTAAGTATTTGTTCAATCTCTATTAGAGTAAGCTCTGATAATTTATCATCTGATAAAATCAAATATGCAATTATAAGTGAAAATTAATATTAAAATATTAGTAAAATACCTTAAGACATTTAATTGTTCACTGTGACACTTATATTTGTTAAAAAGTTTCAACAACCTTGATATTAATATATATCAAAATAGAAAATGGTATCATCTGGACATTGATGAAGAAACTTGTAGCAAAATGAATGTAGATTTTAATGAATAAGCTTAAACCTGGTAAATTGAACATAGTTAAATGATTATATAGTATTCCATCTAATAGTAAAGTTCAACATTTATGCCAAACTACCTCAGGTCGAGTCATTGAATTTGTCCACAAAAGAGTTGTGAACAACTTTCTCAAATAATATCCAGAGCCCTAGTGACTTGCTTCTTCAATAGCATCAATATATTATTGATCATCATCAAGTAACCTACACACGTAAATGCATCTCTGAATAGGATAAATGTAAAAACCGGCATAACTGATTTAATAAAATAATAATTTTAAGTGCCCGAAGTAGATTCAAAATTTAAAAGTTTTAATTTGAAAATTTGAAGGTAAAATTTGGATTCAGTGAATTTTTCTAATTAAGTTGGAAAAATGTGTCTTTTGCGAAATACTTTTATAAAAATGTGTACCGGTGCTTAAGCTGGCAGTATCAGTTCCAGACTGTCTGGTACCGTATTTTTAGAAAAATAATATTTTTGAAAAATTCAATTTATCATTTTGAAAAGGTAAAAATTTATAATCGAAAACTGGACTCTAATTTTAAAAGTTTTGGCCCAAAGTGGGCCAAACGAACCAAAAACGTTAACGGGTTGGACCGGACCCAAATCGGGCCCAAGACCCAACATATATATGCCCATTAAATGAGCATTTCAGCTCATTTCCACCCCAAAATAAGAAATGGGGCGCTGCTGAGTTGAGAGAAGAGAGGAGAGGGGTTTCACTATTCACCTCTATCTTCTTCAAGCCATAACTTGAGCTACGGAGCTCCGATTGACGAGCCGTTTGTGGCAACACGAAGCTCTTGTTGAGCTCTTCGCTTCTATCTAAGAAAATCTGGTAAGAAATCGTGTCTCAAGCTCCAGTTTTCAGTCTTAGAATTTCTACATTTTTGGGTTATAATTTTGAGTAGATTTTTAGGTTTTGTTTGTTTAGGTGATCTCTAGTAGTGGGTTATTGTCGGGCCTTACCCCAATCACCGTTGGATAAGGTAAGGAACCTCTATATCCTTGCAGTTGATGTAGTGTGAGCTTTAGTTGATAATGCATGGTTATGTTGTATGTATGAAGCTTATTTTTGGAATTGGTGGTGGCTTTTGGTTTGGCTTTGATTGTTTGGAGCTTGGTGGAAGCTTGATTGGAATCAAGTTTGGTGTTTGAGCATATTGTGCATCGGTCAAGGTATGGTTTCGGTTTCCTTTATGTAATATGTAATGTTTCATGAACCTTAGGCTAGTTGACCTTAAGATAGGATTGGATGTTTGGGTGTATGTTTAATTGTATGTGATTTTGATATTTGAAGATAAGTTGTATGGTGGTGATAATAATATAGAGCTTTGGGATGTGGAATATATGAATTTTGATGTTGATTGTTGGTAATTGAAGGTGAGTGTTGAGATTGTTGCTAAATGATGTGGATTATGAATTTTGGATGATGATAAATTGATGCTTGGTGTTGATAAGTATTGATGGTGATAGAGCAGATGACCTTTATCATGTTTTGGAGTCCTTTGATTTATTTTTATTAGTACTCTCACTTTTGTATTTATTTTGCCTAGAGGCTTACTTTGAGAGAAAGTTTGTATAAGCTGTTTTATCTGTTTAAATTTTGTATGTCTGTATATAATTAGCCAACTTAAACTCCGCAAGCGCGGCTAGATCCCTATGATTATTATCTTTTGATATATCTATTCATATGTCTCGGTATTTGTACGTATATCTTGTGCTTCGTTTAGTGTAGCTTTGTGTGAGCGTTTTACACTTTTCGATCTCTGTTTTTGAACTTAATCCTTCATCGGGCTTCTAGAATATATTATTTCTTTCTACATAATATGATAAGCTTAAATTGTCTATTGATAAGGACGTAATTGGGGTGTTACAATAAATAACACCATTGAAAGACCAAAGTTCTTCGTAACTTTTAGGCGCTTTAAAAATGTTGAGTAACATTCTTAAATAGTATGATTCACTTGCTGATGGTGGGACAAAGAATAATCTACTAATAACAGTGTTTGTTTTCCTGGGCTCCCATATTCTAAGGCTGCGTTTTCAAACAAATTGACTTGGGAAATCATTATAAGTTAATTATCTAGCTGCCTCATATTCTGCATTTGCTTGAAACCAATCTATGAACATGGATTCCTTAATTGTTGATTCTTAACAATGCTTTGCAAATTGTCTTGATCTTCAAAGATAATTGGTTGTTCATCGAGCAAGTGAAAGCTTAACTGTTCAATTGAGGGTCTTCTATAGTGAATATCAAATGCAAATATTCTCCAAGCAGATTCATAGGGAGAAATATACTATCAATCATAATACATTTTTACTTCTTCTGTAATTGAATTAGAATTGGCAAGCATTGAAGTTTAATAAAAAAAAGTTGTGACTCAATCACTTCCCTTGTTAACATACTTAAAAAGATACTTTATCAATCTTGATTGATTGCACTATTCAACATTAATATAAGCACCATATTTCATCAATAAGAACTTATTATGTGGCACAACATACCGATTCTCCAATGAATACCTGATACCTCAATAGTATGACCGTGATTTTGACGTCTATAAATTGGATATCCATTTTGATTGATGGTGGTAAACTCTATGAATTTTTTACGAAAATGTCGGATGCAAACACCATTCTCCATGCAAGGTGACTTTTTGTTTGCTGTTCCATAGGGTCTGTGCATCACTAAAGCCTTAACTGCCTAATAGTTTTCTGGATCCATATTCTGATATGAAATTTATACTGAGATAATGTTATGTATGTCCTCAGGACCAAGAAATTTATGCTCTTGCGCAAGAAATAATAGTATATGTGCATGTGGTAATCTACGCCTTTTGGAACCCAATAGTATATATAACTGCAATAAAAGATATTCATTAAGTATGATTGTATTCTAATGGATTGGAATAGTAAATATTTTCCTATGAAAGCGCAAGTTCAAAATATTGCATGCCCTTGATGTAACAAAAATTATATTCTTTTGGATATTTTCTATGACTATATCCAACTTTGTCTTGAATAATATGCAAATCATGTCTAATCTATCTTCATATTTTAAGTTATTTTCCTTACAATAACGCTTCAGTTCTTTCCATTGGGAGTTGCAGGTAACTGTTATGATAAAATTGGATTAATTTTATTTAAAAAGTTTGTAAACAACAAACTTTACACGACCAGCATAAGTATTACGATATTTTTAACGTAATTAACTCAGGACCTCACTCAAATAGGTTACATCAATCTTGCTTGAGGAAATTAATAAAATAATTTGTTGAATGGAAATCAAGAACCAAACTATTTTGGTTTGGTAGATTGCAAGAAATCCAAATGAATAAACTATAAAGCAACAACTCTACGTAATGAAAATAATTATATATATACTATAACTTATACTTTTAATTAGCTCAACATGCATATCATTTTGTACAAAATATAGTGCAAATTTTATTCATACATATTAATTATAATTATTTTAAAATTAATATAACGAGATTTCAGAAGATTTTTAAAATTTTTTAAATCTTGTTGAACATAGAAGATATCAATTTTTTTATATTTACAATCATATATCTAGACTTATATATTATATTTAAAGAATGTCAAAAATGAATTCAAGAATAATAAAAATAAAAATAAATCCATCTGAAGGTGAGACTTACAACAACTAAAAAAGGCTATATCTAAAAGAACAAAAAAATAAAAGCATATATTCAGGTTGAAATAGTTCCTAATGCTTTTTATTTTCATTCTCATTTGGAAAAATCAAATGTAAGTAATGGAAAAGTAAGAGACTGCAACTGCCCAAATATATAAGAAACATATAGCCATCTTTAATATTTGTTCTTCAAACCAAAAACTAAAAAAAATATTTTTTATTAATTATTCTAATATACTCTCTTTTGCAGTAAGAGAAAAAAACTATCATTTCTTCTCCAATGCTGATAAGAAGGTCTGCAAAGCATATACCTGAAAGACAATACATGCGGTTAGAGATGACGCCAACAGGTAAAATATTGAAAATTTGCTGAATATTTTAGTTCAAAATCTTTCTTCTTGTGATCCTTATCATGCATGTCTACTTAAAAACCAACCTGCAGTGACACTCAATTTTTTTGGAATGCTCCCTTATGCACTCTGGCCCCAACAAACATATACATGAACTAAGAATATCTACTTAAAAACCAACCTGCAGTGACACTCAATTTTTTTGGAATGCTTCCCTATGCACTCTGGCCCCAGCAAACATATACATGACCTAAGAATGTTTAAATCCAATTGGTCAAATTACTAGTCTTCTCATCCCACATTTAGAAAAAAGTTCTTCAGATTTTATAAACTTAATTAGGTTTCAAATATACATAACTATTTTGTCCCCTTTTTAACCAATATGTAAAGCCGTTGAAAGGTCATGGAATATGTATCCTTAGAGAAATTATTTATGGTTTAGAACACTTTTGAATAATTTTTTAATCGTTTTCACTCATCTTTAGATGGTTACAGTAAGTTTTGAGATCAGTATAAGATATTTATATTTATTGAAAAATATTAGAAGTTACAATATTAACTTAATTGTACATGTTCTCGTAGATATAATATTATTTTAATTCAATGCAAAATATAACAAAATCAATTACTACATATCTTGTATGCTTGTATTGAACCCGTCAGGGTGACATATTATATTATATATATAGTTGCCTTGCTTTTTATTTATGTGCATGTTTTTATGAACCACAATCAATGTACAAAGATCCTTGGTAGTTTATGACTATCCACCTCGTATCGTATTTTGTATACCAAACATCTTGATTACTTTATTCAAAGCATAATATAAATGTCTAAAGTCTCTCTAACCTATAATAGTACTGTTCTATCCTATCATGAGATTTGTAACAACTCAAGAACACTAGATCAAAGAAAAAGAAAGAATTTTTAAGTTTTGACTACACAACGAGTAGGTAACAAATAAATATAATATTATCTCATATATCATAAACACACTGTGATAAACAACAACAAATTTTAGCTGCACCGTCCACTATAGGGTGAGAGAGCTTTTCCTCGAGTTTCCTAGCAACTTATGGAAACAAATTAGGGTGGTCATGCTATGCAATTGATAAGTGAGATAATTGCCTCGTGTTGGATCTAAAAGGTAAATCTAAACAGAAAGCAATAACTAAGGAAAAATTTGAGCTACTTAGAGATTTCTATTATGTCGAGAGAGAAACCAATATACAATTTAGGTATGTTAGTTTTGGAATATTTTTTACTTCATTCTAGAATCGAATGAACCAACCAATTCAAACTGTGCCTAATCCTATGTTTTATATAGAGGACCAAATAGACCAAAATACCCTTGATAACATAGAAAGGGTATTTCATCTAAAGTATAACAACAACAATGTCCCTTCATCATCTAACGTGGTAGTACTATTTGGGTCTGAACAACCTGATCTTGAGGTCTTCTCGAATAACAGTGAAGATACAACAATGGAAGATCTTCATCTTGATAATCTAATAGATTTGTGTGATGCAAACTATTCATCAGTTGAGTTGAGCGAAGAATGTTCTAAAACAGAAAAAATGTTTGACAACGGGTAATGTTATACTCAATTTTGTTATTTTTCCTTAAATTTTAATTTTAGAGAACATAGAACTATATTGTAGTATGGTTACTATCATTTTTAAATATCCAAAAGTGGATACACTCTATATGCTTACTACATAAAGGCCCCGACACGTTCAGACTTAACTGCAAGTAGATTGGCAAGTTGATTATCAAGAATTCATTTAATTTATAGCAAACTTATGAAAATTGGTTATACATTTCATATTGATAACATCTTTTAATATACATGATAACCTAATTATGTTTCATTCATGAATTAATGCCTGTTAATTTTGCTGTATATCTTATTCCATCTAGACATGGTTCGACTTGGTAGATCACTGGTCCACCTTTTCATAGGGACAAGAATGTATTTCTTTTCCACCCACTAAGGAGTGAAAGGAGAACTGCAAAGTAAAAGTTTGGGATTGAATGGAGAGAATGTTGTAAACTGTATAAGTTAAAAGCAGAAATGATCGAAGCTCGAACTGCTAGTGGAAACGATCGAAGGTCAAACACAAACAAAGTGGATTGAATCTCGATTGCGAATAGAGAATATTGAATCTCGAACTACAAGCAGAAAGATACAAGCAGAAAGAATCAAAGCTCAAACACGTGTCAAGATCTCCATTGCCATCCTCGAAGAGAAGAAGACAAAGATGAAGATGATTTAGGAAACTATCATTTGCGTGTACAGATCTACAACAACTTAATTCAAAGGAAAACGAGAGCTCACCTTACGAAGCATGCTATCCTTAAGGAGAAAGCTCCCAATGGTTTTCCCATACACTTCACAAGTTGAGAAATGAAAGAGACGCTTGGTGTGTTTGTAATTTCAAAAATTAGGGTTGGAGTTTTGTTTCAGTAAAAGGTGAAGATGATGAATTGAATTGGGTTTTGTTTTTCTTTTTTTTAAGTTAAAGTGGGAAAAATAATTTTTGTTAAAATATTTAGAGGAAAGATTATAATTTAAAAAAAATATTAATTTATTTTAAGCAACATTTATAAGTTAATGTTTATTAAAAATTTTAAAGCAATTTTTATAAAATATAATATATAAATACAATAAATGTTGTCTATTTAATTTATTAAAGCAAAAATTTTGTTATGTTTTTTAATTAACTAAAAAGGAACATTTATAACATGTTGATTTAAAAAAGTTGCAATGGTCTTATTTTTTTACAACAAATTTTAAGAGTTGCTATTTATTATTTTAGACAACACTTTTTAAGTATTGTTTAGAATATATGTTGCCATAGATCAAAATTATTGTAGTGTTATAACCTTTATTTTCTATCTAATTGTCTTTCTACCTCATTAATTAATATTTCAAGAATATTCACAAAGAGAAACTTTTTATGCAAAAGATATAAATAACAATATCGAGAGTTGTCAATAAAAGTTATAAAATACTTTTTACCACCCCAAGATGGATTATCAAAAAGATCACAAATATCAATGTGTATCAACTCAAGTAGTTGACAGCTTCTGGTGGCTGAATTCTTTGAAATGGTTTTAGTCTTTTCGTTTGCTTTCCTTTAATGCAATCCACACACACATCCGAATTTTAAAAAAAAAGATCAAATTTAGGTAAAATTTTATTTTTCATTAACCTTAACATCCTTTGTTTGGATATATGACCCAATCTTTTATGCCACAAAAAACATAATTTTTGATAAGTGGATCACATTTACTACTAGTACTGTGTTCAAGATTAAATAGGGATTCAACAGAGTTAACAAAAATATTGAAACAATATAAATCATCTACTGGAGTACTAGAACCATAATAGTAAGCAACTTTATACAATGAAAAAACACCATGTCCAATCTTAAATTTAAAACCTACATTGTCCAAATTCAAAACAAAAGCTAAATTCCACGGTCCAGGATCAATCTATACGTCTCGATTTCTTCAATTTGTGCCTTCATTTTGTTCCCCATATATAAGAATTTTTTAATTTCTCTTATGGGTTGGATCGCAAGGACTCCCTGCATAATACGTGACACGAGTAGTTGCACCATAATCTAACCACCATGTATTATTTGGCACTTTAACAAGATTTGATTCAAAATTTACTGAAACATAATAAATACCTTTCTTTTCAAACCATTTATTTTTTTCAAACAATCTTTCTTTATATGTCCAGTCTTGTTACAGAAAAAATATTTCATCGTCTTTTTCTTTTGGAGATTGCCATAACAAACCTTTTGTGAAGCATGATCCAACTTGAAATGTGAGATAGAGAGTGTGATATTTGATTTTCTTTAATCTTCTTTCCTCTTGAATTAACATGGCCTTAATCTCTTGAAAATTTTATTTTTTTTAAGAGTGTTATAATTCACTTGAAATTGGCCAAATTCATGGGGAACTGAGTTCATAATAAATTGAACTAGAAAAGACTCACTCACATCTATACCCATGTATTTCAACTTTGTTGCTAGATTAAACATTCTAGTCACATGATCATGAATGGGTTGTGACCATTCAAATTTTTTAGTTAGTTCTGTCATAAGGTTGCTCATAATGGACTTGTTAGTTATGTCCAACTGAGAATATTCTTTGATTTTAGTCATGAAATTCTTGGTATTGTTTGTCTTAGGCATGAATGTCTTAACATTTTCAGTTATTGTTATTCTCATTGGTAGGCTTCTGGTCCATTTGCTCAGACCAATTAGCATAGTTAGGTCTACTAAACTTGACAATTCCATTGCCTGAGCTAAACAAATTCATGAAAATTCTAAATATAATACAAACATACATATATATTACGCTTTGAATAATTAAATAGTATATCACTTAGATTCAGATTAAACATTTAAAGTATATCAATATTCTTCTTTAGAACATTAACTAGAGCAGAGACCCGTGCTACGCACGGACATGAACAAAATAATCACATAAAATTATCCTCTATGCAAAGTTAATTGATGAATATAAATAATATAGCTTTAAACAAAAAAATTGCATTCCATGGCGTAACAATCACTGAATCACATTGTGCAAGAATTACATTCACTATTAAAATATAGAGAACATAGGATCATAAAACATTATTAAAAACCTCTCTGAAGATAACAAAGTATAATATTACTCCCTAGGCAGTCTTCTCTTGGATTTGATTCTGGACAAAGTAAATGTAACAACAAAATTAAATTTTTGTATAACTCTTATGAAAGAGAATTAGCTTAATTATTAATAGAGTGTCATTGGAAATAACTAAAAGATTAAATTTTTGTTTAATTAATGTAAATATTAAAAAGTTTTGTATAATAAGAATATGAAGACACAAACTATTAAATATAATGCACATGAAAAATCAGTATGCAGAGGAAATAAGTTAATCTTCAAGTTCAATAAGAAGAAACACAATAGTAATATTTCTGAAGTCAGATTCCACAAATGAAGAAACCCGTGCGAAGGTAAAAAGAACCATGCTACATGATAATATGACAATTGCTCAATTGAATGAACTATCATGTAGAAAATTAGAAAATCATATGCCGCTTTAAGTAATACTTGAAAGGAAACAAATAATAAATTATCAGCAAATATTATAGAATGTCTAATATAGCACAATTTTGTATTCAAAAAATAACATGCATTATACATTATATACCAGTAAACAATTTTACAGAATCACTACATAGTTTACGTTAAAATTTTCTGTATGAAAATATAGTTTACACATATCGGAAAAAAATGCTTCCATTTGAATGATTCCTTGCAAAGCATAATATAGGAGTTCCATTCATTCATTCAGATCAGAGAGATATAACATTCAAAAATTAACTAACATATTCATTAAGAACTAAGAAGTATAAAGAGAAAACAAACCGTGTAAGTTATGAGTCAATTCACATAAGAAGATAGCAAAATCGCCAATAGAAATGGTAGCTACACTTTATTGTTACTTTTCATACCTTGTAAAATTAAAAAAATTGAACATACTTATAAACTCAAATAGAGACTAATAATTTGAATAAGAGAAAATTATTATTTTCTTAAATGACAAATACAAAAAGAACTTGTGAAAAAAAGGCACACTTCAGATTTGTAACACTAACTTGTTGCACTTACTTGTAACACTAAGTACTATTAGCCTATATGTAGGTAGAGAGATTGAAAATTAACAAAATAAGCAAATAAAAGGATTGTATATAAATATATCTAAAGAATAAAATACGACAATTGTTTGGAATCTGAATGATGATGCACAAAAAGTAGCAAATCATAAATGATTGATGATAAAAATTTGTAAAGATAAGAAATGAAACTACTTGTGCTAACACACACACACACACACACACACACACACATATATATATATATATATATATATATATATATATATATATATTCTACTACTCAGCTGCTACTTGTACCTTTACATTAATTCTTCATAAAAATCAATTTTGCATCATATTTAAACAGGTATGCAATATTATTCTCTGATCTACCTAGCTAGCTATACTATACATCATGCTATTAGTTGAAGTAGGAGATAATTAAGAAATAGAAAAAATTAACTTTACATATGTTTAATTTAGTAGATGATTATGCTAATTAACTAAGAACCGAACTTGTGAAGGAAAGCAAAGAAAAGCAGTATATTATTATTACAAGTGACAAAAATGTTCGAAAAGCCAAGTAAAGAGAGTGAAATCTGAAGAATGAACAATTCAAATTAGCAAATGACCTCTTTGAATTCTAAAATACAAATGCAGTGCCCAATGAAACTATTCAATCATTCATAAAACATAAAAATAAATGAAACGAAATGAACACAATTGTGATGATTCTTAAGTATAACTACTTAGAATTCAACCAGAAATTACCAGTGAATCCCTATAAATAGTATAAATGATTTTAAACTGAGTAATTCTCATACAAAATATTTTGAAGCAAATAAATACTGTTAAACCACTCATATGGATAGCTTTTTGGAAATAGAGGTAGTAACTAATTATATAGTTGAAAAAAAAAGAAAGCATAATGAAATAGGAACAAATTCTAAAGTTACGGTCAAATTTTCTTGTAAGTGCTTGAAGCAATGTAGTTTTCTCAACACCCAGAGGACCCAGCATGAATGTCATCTTGAGATTTCACACCAGAAAAAAAGAAATGTATAGGTATTCAAATATTTTTGTTTCAAAAAAGGTTTCACTAAAGTAAATGTTAAATTGCCCTCATTGTATACATTAAATAGAACTGAATATAACTGAGAATCATTTTATCTTGATGATTTTATTATTCCACTAACATCTTTAAGAATATGAATTTCTCTCCTGTTGTAGTGTGCAAGGTGAAAAATACCAGAATACTCTATCGGTCAAGTGAATTTAATCAATTATAGCATTAGTTCTACTAATGGTACTATTCTCAAATTCAACTAAAAATCACATAGAATAATATAGTAAAATTATAAATATCAGAAAATAATAATATTTATATTCACTATTCAGCAATAGCTAGTGTGGGAACATTCAAGGTATCAAATTAGAAGCGCTCTAACCATTGGCAGAGTGGCGGCCCCTCCCTAGTCACGACCTCAAATGACACTATTATTCCCTTCATTTGATTGAAGTAGTGCTTGTACCTTCTATCCAACTACTTATCAAATCATCGATAGATAATTAATTAAGTAGCTAAGCAAGCATTATATTGGTGATACTTATTGTAGAGATATCACCAACTCATCAACTAATTTTGTAGATAATTATATGAATTTCTAAAAAAATTTCACTCTCATATTCTTACTGCTACTTTTGCTAACACATATGATGAAACAAACGTAAAGGATGGGAGCAAGAAATTAAATACTATCTCATAAGCGCTAGATTTGAACCCAAGCTAGCTTAGAAAATCACCTTTTACTTGAAAAGGCAAAAGAAATTATTAAAACATGATTAACTAAAAGTGCTCTTAATTTGAAATCCCATAATATCAAGTTTTCCTCTCATCAAAAAGGCAATTTCAAAACTAAATCAAATCAGAAAATTAAAAAATAAAGCTCAACGTAAATTTAATTAACTATCACCAATGACAGAAAGAAGTGATTGATAAATAAAAAGGCTTTTGCGATGATTAATTAAGTCAATATGAAAATAGAATGGATAGTAATTAATTGAATAGACCAAAGATTTCTATGGGCAGTAACTAAGTGTAAACTTCATCGTTCCAGAGACATTGGACGCTGGACATGATTTCAACATATGACATTTTGATAAATAAATTTGTTTGAATGTTTTCATAAATCAATTAAACATGAGCATGTCTATTTAAATCCAACAACAGTTTTACATACTTAGCTACTTGATTAAAATGAAAATAATTTTAAAAAAATAAAAAAGAAACATAAAAAGAAAAAAGAAGTAAAACCTAGTTAGCAGAGAAAGTTGTTCCAAATATGAAATTTAGTGAGAATCATTAAAAGAAACTACTGGCTTAACATAAATATATAGAAATAAATTAACCTCAACAAACAATTGAACAAAAAAAAAAACAAACTTTAATTGCAACCAAATCTAAGCAAAAAATGGAAAGAGCAGTTTGAATGCCAAAAATTAAATATTACTACTTTGATAACAAAAAGAAGAACCTTGAATTGCAACCTCATCTCTTCATTTCCAAGTTCTTGATCATGTTGATACTTTGAAATCAGCATGTCATTGGATTCATGTAGCTCCCACACCCTACACCCCAAACCAATTCTTTCAAAAAAAAAATGTATAACTCGGATAAAAAAATTTGAAACTTTAAATGAAGCTGGAAGATAAATAGCAATCAAAGATTCCAATGTGATATTCATTTTCTATGTTGAAAAATTCATGCTCCGTTACTTAGAAATCTCATTTGATTTTATTGGATGCAAAATTGAAGATAAGAGGGAATTAGATTAGGACCTTTTGCCGAAGAGCAATTAGAATCCTGGCAACAATAGTGTGGTTCTGGGTTTTCTGCATCAACGGCTCCACACCAGATAAAGATGTCAATAACAACAACATTACAAATATATACATCAGATCAAATAGTAAGGAACACACACATCTCTTCATCGCAAACCATCATCAACCTATCATTGGAAAAAGAAAAAAGGAAAAAGAAGAAATCACCCGAGGTGGGAGAGTGCATCTTGAGAGTGATCTGGTGCTGCTGCGTGCTATGAAGACACAGTTTATTAAAAAATAAAAAAAGCAATGTGCAGGGATATTAAAATCTTATACCTTTATTTTCTCAGAAGGCTTGTTGGGCAGTTTGTTGCAAAATGCTCAGAAAATCTCCATAGTTGTAGCAGCTTCCGCCGCCACAAACGCTGTCGTATCTACCTTGGCATCTGCCTCCTCCCTGGTCGCAATTCTTGACCCAGGCCACCATGGTTGTACATGCACGACCGTCATCACATCCTCCACCTTATCCACCATGACCATGTCAACTATCACCACAAACTCCACTATGACCACTAGGACCACCGCTGCCTTAGACTCCTCGACTACCATAGTTGCCGCTGCAACTTCTTCGACTGCCGTAACCCTACCACCACTACTGTTGTCCCTTTCACCGTGACAGAAAATAAATAGATCTCACCGCTCTATTCTTTTCGCTGCCGCTGCTGTGCTCTTCTCTTGCCTAGTCTCACTACATGTGCTTTCTGTGGCAACCACTCAGTTCTCTTCATCGATCTACTCTCTTTCACCACTTCCTCCTCTGTATCTACCACCACCACATCGGTGACCACCATGATTTTGGCACGGCATCACCAAATGAGAAAAAAACTATCCGGTGATAAAGAGATCTGAAGAAAAAGAAGAAGAAGAAAAACAGAAAAAGAGGAACTGAAGAAGAAGAGAATGAGAGAAAAATAACGTAAATCCCTTTTCAATTCCTTTTCAATTTTGATTTTGAATTCAAAATTTAAAATTTCACGCTCAATCTTAGTGGAACTCAACTGTAAAAAGAGCCAATAAGTGTACGAATGAATTGAAACATGGCATGTAATGGATGACATAAGCCAATTAGCCAATGAGAATGTATGTATGAATCATTGCATGGTATGCGGTGAATGATATACATATCATGAACAGTACTTCCATAGCTAAAAGCATTGGCATGGTGGAATTCCACTAACTTAAAACCCTCTATTAGAAGAATAGTATTAGATATACAACAACACAATAATTCTAATTAAATTAATTCAATTTAATTTGCTTATTTTACATGCACTAACTAAAAATATTTAATATCTTTGGATATTTAAATATTTTTAATATTATACGTACAATATCAACAATCTTGCTAATTTTATATAAGAACAATTAATCAACCTTTAGATCTCATCTTTAAATGTCTTATAGCAATAAAGATTTGGCCACTTTGTTGGTTAACAAATCTACTCCACATACATGAAGAAAAAAATTATATTGATAGAAGATTCAGATAACCTTTATTTGATTTATGTTAATTTGGGTAAATTAATTTATGAATAATCATATATTTCTTAACTTTGCTCTGATACCACTCTATTTTAGTTATATAGATTAGTTATTAAAAACTTTTTACATGTAAAAAAACTTATTCTGATGTATATATAAAATTATGCTGCTATTTATCTAAATATAAAAAATTTTTTCATGTTCATAATTATTCTATTATTATTTATGGAGGCCCTTATAGTAAAAGTAAGTCAAACTATATATTATTAACTTTGCATAAAAAATTTAAGTATCAAAAGATATGCAAATAGTATATATATAGTATCAAAGAACCATCAAAACATCTTTGAACTTTGTTGTGTATATATGATTAATATTTATTTTAATTTTTTTGTTTACCTATAAGTGTTTGCAGCATGGTGTCATCTAAAATATCCCCATTTTACTTATGATGCTTTGACTTTATTTGTTCCAATTATCTATTTTGATAGTGTTATCCCACAACATGAATATTACTATGTTATATCCAGAAATTTTAAGGTAATACATTATATAAATATTATTATCTTATAAATTTATATTAATTATTGAAATAACGTGTATTTTAGTATTTATTCATTAAAAAAAGACTAGTAAATTCTAAAAAATAATTAATTTAATTTGCTCCTACGGTATGTAGGAAATAATTGAGAGCTATTATTATACTATTCAAAAATCTTGGTATGAAATTGATGAAATAGTTAAAAAAATTTATGGCCTTTCAATTCTGAAGAAAATATTTAAGAGTTTCAAGTATGTTAAATATATATTTATATTATTTCATATTATTATTATTGTTGTTGTTCCTTTAATAATTAACCTATTATATAATACATTAATTTAAAATTTTTCAGAAAATTAAAAACAGTTAAAGTTCTAATGAACTGTTTAAGCGATATATATTGCAACGAAGCTCAGAATAATAAACCATCAATTGAGAGCATTTGTGACATCATTAATAGAGCAGCTAATAAAGCGAACATCATTGGTAAGATATTTGAAGCTTTTGCAACTTTTATTAAGCATCCAAATTTTTCATGCTATGATATAGAAAAACATAATTCAATTGAACAATCTCAAACTGACAAGACATGGAGTTGGCAAGTAAAAAAAATTTGACCACTTTTCTTGGTTTATATGTATGTTCAAATATCTAATTAATTAAGAGTAAATTAATTAATTTAATTAGCAGGGTTGTAGCGAGATTGTTATTCCAATTGCTATTGGTGAGAATGCTTCAATGTTTCAACCAAATTCTTTTAGTATGGAAGATCATCTTAATTCGTGCGAGCAAAAATGACATATTTTCACTGCCTCATTGGATAATAACATATTATGGAAGTCAGGTACTTAAATGGTAATTCTTTCAATTTTTTATATAAACTATTTTCACCAAATAATTTATATATAATGCAAGATATAAAGTTGGTTTTCAAAAAATTTGTCAGCAATATAATTTTTTCAATAGATCAAAAGATTCATATAGCTCAGACGAGTAAGACATTTTAATATAATTTTTTTTAGTAAATATATACAAAAATAATAAATATGAAATAATTAAGATGATAAATAATTTTAATAATATAATATGCACTATGTATTTAAGGCATTGAAGAGTTTATTAGACAATGTTATTGCTATTATCACTCTCAATGATATTAATATATTAATCTTAACCTTTTTTTTACAATGAATGAACAATTTTAGTTATTTTCTTTGTATTAATATTACGTATTGGGGACTAAAAGAATAAGAATTATTATCCCAAGAACTCATTGTTTGGACATACTCCCAACACAAGAAAGTGATCCGCAATGGTTGGTTAATTAGAGACACGTTGAGATTAACATAATTACAAGCTAGATCGTGCAATATTAAATTGATCGATTAATTTATTAATAACGAGTAATATTCTTTTCTTTTTTATGAATGTACTTTATATTCATCAATTTTATATATTGAGTTTATGTACATTACATTTCTTAAAACATTAATATGTTTAGATAAAAAGTAAAATATATATTTATTTTGAAAACAAAAATACTATTTATATTTCACTTAAAGGTGAAAAATTAAAGAAATAATTTGAGTGTTCTTACAACATAAAATAAAGTCATATCATGTAACGATATGAATGTTAATATAATAATGTATAAATGATAGAATATATTAAAAATTTTTTCTCTTTTCTTTGTCCTTAACATTTGTATTGGTTTGAGAAAATCACTCCCTAATCATTTTTAAGAGGTTTTAAGAGCAATATCACTAATAAGTAATAACTTAGTTTTTCACAGAATAATAGTAAAATTTTAATCAACTTTTTTTTATTTTATTGACAAACTATTACTGCATATAAATTAAAGTTATATATCTTTTTTAAAATAAAAAAGATTCACAAACAATCATTCTTAACAACTGATCAACAAACAGAACACATACATCACACCATGTTAACAATATAACTTATCATTAATTTTATTCATATATATATAGACACATACACACACACACACACACACACACACACACACATAATGCACAATTAAGCCTTAATCCAATTCAACAGTTCTCAACATTATTCGTAAAAATTTTAAAATCAAACCTTACAAACTATAATTTAAAAGAAACTACGTTACAAATATTCATTTTTTCAATTATGCTCGTGAATCTAAAATTAAAAACCTTCCCCAAAAGAAATAAAGCTGATGAGAATAACGAAAAAACCTTCAATGAAAAATATTAAAATGTTGGAACATGCACGTATAACCATCTTCAAGACATTAAGTTAGAAAAAGGGATAACAACATAATAACATCATAGTTTTTAATTGAAAAATATAATTACACAACTAGATCCTATGAGAAAACAGTCCAAAAAGTCATTGCCTAACTTAAAAGAGACCAAAATGTCTAAGCACAAAAATAACAGAATTAAACGGTCTAATACTCACCACT
This sequence comes from Arachis hypogaea, assembly GCF_003086295.3. Classification (NCBI taxonomy): domain Eukaryota; kingdom Viridiplantae; phylum Streptophyta; class Magnoliopsida; order Fabales; family Fabaceae; genus Arachis; species Arachis hypogaea. The sequence goes on along the minus strand of NC_092037.1, from coordinate 89,993,087 downwards.
AGGACCACCTAAGTTTCTTAAACCTGAAGCAAACATATGACATGAACTACATAACTATTACTACTTACCAATTCATCTTTCTTTTCTTTGAAGCACGCTTAAAAACCCTGTTGCTTGAACCTTGAATTTCAGGATTTCAGGACTTTAGTTGGCCAAATTAGCAATAGGTTCAGGAACATGTGACTTTAAGGAGCTTGCTGACCTTCTTCAAAATTGTTCTTGTAGCGACCCTCAGTTTTAAAAATATAAATATAAATAAGTTATAATTTATTTCATAAATTGGAGTTTTTTACTTTTAGAAATTATTTTATTATCAGCAATGAACTAATTTTATAATAATTTAAATTTAATCAAATTCATATTATTATTATTATTATTATTATTATTATTATTATTATTATTATTATTAACATTGTATATAATTACAGTAAATATTAAATTATATTATAAGTTTATATATATTATGTTCATTGCATTACTATTATTATTACTATTATTACGTTTATTATTATTATTATTATTACATGATCATCATTATTATTTCTAGTATGATCGTTACTATTATTAATTATGAAGCATGAAAATCAAAGGCGGTTTCCATTTCTCATTAAGTTAGATATATATTATCATTATCATTGTGCATATTGAATATTTACATATATATATATATATATATATATATATATATATATATATATATATATATATATATATATATATTCTCCAACCAGCCTTGATTTTACGGACTGAGTGAGGAGCTTGTTATTTTATACCTTTGGCTTTCTATTCATACTTTTATTATCTTACGTTTGATAGTTATAGTTTGATTCACACGCAAGTTATTCCACTTCCGGAGCGTGGTGCTTTTCGTTTTGCGGTTTTGTTTTACCCATTTTTCAAGGTTCCTAGTCTATTATTTTCTTTCTACTACTATAAGTATGTATTTTTTTTAGAAGTCGTAATACCTCGCCACCTCTGCTTTACGACTTAAACGTAAGGCTCTGTGTAGTAGGGTGTTACAGTTCTCCATCCAGAATCCTACATCAATCTTTAAAAATGTTTCTCATGAAGAGTAAATGTCATGGATTTTGAATGGAAATTATGCACGATTTAAGTTCTCCAAATTTGTCTGTGCAACAGTTTAATTACTTCAACGGGACATTGAACTTAACTTTCCCAAAATGTTCACAAATATAGCAATCTTTATTCTCTTTAACCTTCCTACGACAACCTTTATACGAAGCATACTACCAATCATTCGGATCAATATACTACCAGAATATAATAGGATGATTCCTACATAAACTAACAATATACTCAAATATTAATCCGTGTTTGAATCTGTTACTTTATTGATGGGAACTTATACAAATACATTTATTTTAACAACCTTACATAAACTAACAATATCCTTAATAGTTTCGAATGGATATAAAAGATAAAATTCATAATTTAAAAATAAAAATAAAATGAATATGTCTCTAACTAAGAAGAAAGTCTTATATCTCTCATATTAAGGAATTTTCAATTGTCTGAATTGGGAGTACACCACCACACAGTTCACCACTGACCAAATATTGCGTCTGGCTCTCAACAAGAGTAATCTCTTGCGAGCCTACATTCCCTTATGATAATAATCTACACACATATAGATAGATAGTTCATTAACACTATACCTTACTAAACCACCATAATAATGAGATAAAAATCTAACAAAAAATAGAAACTAATTGAAATGGTTCTTGGTACCTATTACGAAATTTAGCCACCTCCATTAATTTGGAATTTAACAAAAGCTAACATGCATAATAGGTATTCTATATATTTACTTTGTTGACTCATCGTTATCCCTTTCTAGGTATGAAGGAAGTTGATCAACGAGCTCACCAAATAAAATACAATTGAGCCTATTCTTCCTATAGACCTATAAATCACAATCCAAATTAATATATAAAGCTGAGAGATCTCCTGCTAAGAAAAAACTAAATAGCTTAGGAAAACAAACAAACTCTAGATCTTCTAGGTAAATCATTATGCATTTACTATGGTTTGTAATTCGAGTAACTATATCTTATGCATCTTCTTTGCCAATAATATGACCCATGCAATCTACAGAATAAGGTAAAAAAAATCTATAAATGAATATAATAATTGTACAAAATAAACACATCACATTTCTTCCCCAATAATGTTCAAAAGGAAAGTTATATACTAAGAACGGAAACAAAATTAGAATAACATATATTATCCAACATGTAGTTATTGTTCATCGTAGTCATTTCCTCAACTACTATATATACGGAGTAAAACGAAAAGGATTAAGTGAAAAATTCACACTGAAAAGCAAAGTGACAAGCATTTTAAAGTAGAAACTCAATTTGTGTTTATGCCCTGTTGTCCGAGGAAAATTCAAGTTATTTTGCACAATGAAGTTTCTTATATTGTAGATTTTATATTCCCAAATAAAATATTTTGAACACGTCAACATTTGTTTTTGGAATAGAACAATGGATATGATTACTCTATAAGTGAAGAACACACAAAAATTTCAAAACAGAAACCATGACTCAACTAATTTTTAAACATTAAAAATGAACAACTACGATTTACAATGAGATAAACCTTGTCATCTTGAAAAACCATTTTAACCCTATAAATTTCTAAGAATTTTGTTGGTTAGGAAGTTCATATAGGCGAACAACACCAATAACCAAACTTCAAGACAGCTTAGTGACGTTGATATCAGCAACCTTATCGATCACTACAATCGTACCACCAATGAAACTGCGATTAGCAATTCGAAGAGCAGAAAAAAATAGAAAAATGAGGTGGGATACAATGCACTTCTTATGTAACTATTTAAAGTGGGAAAAAAATCCATCCAAGAAAGAAAGTAAAATGCAAATAAGTTTGAAAAAAATATTAGTGCGTCGAGAGCAAACCATGATTTACCTGGAAATAAGACCGCTAGTTCGCTACCAATCTATGGTATAACTTAATCAACCAATAAGAAGCAAGTATTACTGATTTCTCCTTCCATATGGGGACTTAGGGATTGCTGCACAATGACTTCCCTTATTAGGGGTGTACACGGCCCGATCTGACCCGAAGACCTGGCCCGGACCCGAAGACCCGGCCCGGGTCCGAAAGATTTTGGATGGCAAAGGGTCTGACCCGAAGTGACCCGGGGAGGACCCGAGAAAAAACAACGAAATCAAGAAAGGATGTGAAGCCGGGACCGGGCCATGGCTCGGGTCACCCAGACCCGGCCCGGTGGCCCGGCCTTATATACAAAACACATTACAGATTTCAAATTAGGGATAGGGGGCTAGGGCACATTCAGATTTCAGTCCATTCTCCTGGCCCATAGTCCATTCACTGCCTCCTTCAGAGCTCAGCGACTGAGGCTCACTCTCCACACCCCCAGTTCCCAGTCCCCACTTCCCACTCCGGCACCGGCAGTCCCCAGTCCCCACGGCACAAGCTGATCTGGTGATCCCTGACCACATCTTCTCTCCCCACGGGCCACTCCCAGTCTCGCAGCACGCAGCTACGCACCACACAGTCGCCCACTCCTCTCGGTTCTCGTTCTCGTCTCTTCTCAACCTTCCTTGTTTCACCCCAGTCACTGGTGAAGCTTTTCGTTTGACTGACGACGGTGACGACCTACGGTGCTCCCCTGTCTTGCCCCACCGTTGCTCTGCTCTGCTAGTCCTGCTCTTTCTGCTCTGCTCTCTTCTCCCGTCTTCTTCTCAGGTCTTCTTCTCAGGTAAGTAAATAATTTTATTAATTAATTTTATTATTTCATTAATATTTTGATTAAGAATTAGGATTTTTGATAAACAGAATTTGTGAATTTAGCATGTGGGTGTTGATTTTCATTATTAGAACTCTGATTAACTGTGGGTGTTGATGTGTATTTAGCTAATTTTTGTTCTGAATTGTTGTTGATTACTGATGTGTTCAGTGAATACTGATTCTGTGATTACTTGTTCTGTGTTTACTGATTTTTTACTGATTATGTGTGGGTGTTGATGTGTGTTAAATGATTTTTTGCTGATTTTTGTTTTGAGTTGTCCTTGATTACTGATGACTGATGTATTTACTAATTATTTGTTCTGTGTTTACTAATTTTTTACTAATTACTTGACTTCCTATTAGTGTTTTGTTCTTCCTATTAGTGTTTTGTTCTGATTTTGTGTATTGATTTTGATTAGGGATTCGGTTAATATAATTCCTGACTTCCTGTTAGTATTTTGTTCTTCTTATTAGTGTTTTGTTCTGCTTTTGTGTATTGATTTGGATTAGGGATTCGGTTAATATAATTCCTGACTTCTTGTTAGTGTTTTGTTCTTCTTATTAGTCTTTTGTTCTGATTTTGTGTATTGATTTGGATTAAGGATTTGGTTAATATAAATACTGACTTCCTGTTAGTGTTTTGTTCTTCTTATTAGTGTTGTGTTCTGATTTTGTGTATTGATTTGGATTAGGAATTTGGTTAATATAATTTCTGTTAGTATTTTTTCTTCCTATTATTAGTGTTTTATTCTTCCTGTTATTGGATACAAACAAACAAACAATGTATTAGTTGACTGATAAATTATGTGTTCACTATGTGTATTTGTCTTGTTTTCAAAACTTTTATATATGAATTTAATTGAATATGTCAAGTTACTATTAACCTCTAATGAAGTTGCATCTGATTTTTTACCTTAAAATTAGAAGAAATTTCTAATTAAGTCTTGACTTTGTTAGTTTAGGGTACAAACAATGGGAGGAGGAGACAATTGTGTTCCTCCACCAACCATCGAAGAGGACAAAACAATATAAATTGAAGCTGAAAATGTTGTTATTCCTACCTCTGCTATTGAAGCTGAAAATCCTGGTGCTCCTACTCCTGCTAGTAATGCACCACAAGTAGATGAAGAAAACAAAGATCCAGAAGTTGTTCGTAAGGGAAAAAAATCATATGTTTGGCAGCATTTCACTGTACTTTCGTTGACTGAGACAAAGGGACAGCATCAGGCTAAATGTCATCATTGCTATAAAAAATACAGTTGTCACCCTACTAAACATGGCACGAATTCTCTAAATAAGCACTTGAAGAGTGCTCATAAGTGGATATTTACTAAAATGGGGAAGCAGGGGACACTTCATGGTTATATGCCTAAAATTGATGAAGAAGAGGAACTATGCAAAGCTTTTAAGGGTTATAGCTTGGAAGATTGTAAGAAGTCTGTAGCTGAGTTCATTGTCCTTGATGAAATGCCGTTTAAAGTTGTTGAGGGGATTGGGTTTCGCAAAATATTAAATCGATTTGACCCAAGATTTACAGTCCCATCTAGGGTGACGATCTCAAGAGATTGCTTTCAACTTTATTTAGATGAGGAGAAAAAGCTAAAAGAATGGTTGGCAAAGTCATGTGCTCGGGTTTGCTTGACAACAGATTGTTGGACATCAAATTAGAATTATAGTTATATGAGCTTGACTGTACATTTCATTGATGAAGAATGGAAGTTACAAAAGAGAATTATAAATTTCTGCCAAATTGAGAACCACAAGGGTGATACAGTAGGAAGAAAAATTGAGAAATGCTTGAGAGAGTAGGGAATTGAAAAAGTCTTCACAATCACAGTGGATAATGCAACTTCGAATGATGGAGCTATTACTTACCTTCAAAGAAAATTAGGTGCAAGAGGTGGGTTGGTGTGTGGAGGAAAGTATATGCATGTGAGATGTTGCGCTCATGTTCTGAATTTGATAGTGAATATAGGAATTAAGGAGCAACAAAATTCAATTGAAAGCATTAGAAATATTGTCAGGTATGTTAGGTCTTCTCCTCAACGGACTAAAAAATTTAAAGACTGCATTGAGGCTGAGTTGATTGAATCTAAAAGTCTTGTGTGCTTGGATGTTTCAACTAGGTGGAATTCTACCTATCTAATGTTGGAACATGCTGAGAAATTTGAAAAAGCTTTTGATAGACTTTTTGATCAAGAACCTGATTTTCTTAGATGGTTTGGAGAGGATGGTGGGGGAAAAAAAGGAAAGTTGGTCCACCTACAGCACTTGATTGGCAACATGCTAGATTATTCATTGAGTTTTTGAGAATCTTTTATGAAATAACTTTGAGTTTCTCTTCTTCTTTGCATGTTACATCAAACAAATGTTTTCATAAAATTGCATCTATTGCTTCTCAATTAACATCTTGGAGCCAAAGTCATTCTGAATTGTTAGGGTCTATGGCATATTCTATGAAGACTAAATATCATAAATATTGGGGACCTGTTGACAAATTTAATCCGTTGTTACTTGTTGTTGTTGTATTGGATCCTCGTTATAAATTAGATTGTCTCTGTTGGTGTTTGGAGGATGTTTACGACAAAGAAGTATCTACTAGTATGACTGGTTTTGTTAAATTAACATTAGAGACTTTACATAAGTTTTATGAAAATGAGGTTGTAGATGATAAAGGAAGGGAGGATGGTGGAAGTTCATCTAGAGATGTCTTGGATGATAATACTAAAGTCTTAACTGGTGCTAAGGGAGTTTCTGAAAATAGACTGAATATGTGAAAAAAGCAAAAAAAAGAGAATGCTAATGCAGATAGCAAGTCAGATGTGGAGAGATATCTGACCGAGGATACTGTAGAAGATGAGAATTTTGATATTTTGGCTTGGTGGAAAGTAAATGCTTCAAAATACAGAGTTTTTTCTCTCATAGCCCGTGACGTCTTAGGTATTCCGGTCTCAACCGTTGCTTATGAATCATGCTTTAGCACTGGTGGACGTGTGCTTGATGTCTTCCACAGCTCTTTGTCACCATTAATGGCTGAAGCTTTGATATGCTCTCAAAGTTGGTTGTGCCCTTCGAAACAAGAAGTTGGAGATCAAGAGTTTGATCAATTTGATAGTAGTCAGAAGATTGTTGAAGGTACATTTATAATATTTTTATTATTATGACTTAATTATTTGAATTAATAATCTCTTATATGAAAATGAATAATTTTATATATTTTGTAATTTGTATTTTGTAGGTTTTACTAATGCATCCACATCGCAAGGAACAAGTTGACAACATTAATAGCAATTGATGGATAACTATTCTTCTGTGGTTAATGTTGTTTTACAAAGACTATGAGTTAAAGTTCTATGTTTAGGAAGAACAAGACTTGTGTGTAATGTTTTGTGTTATTTGTTTGTGACTTAACTATTTAGTGTTATGAGACAATATTAGTATTGATTGTGGTTATGTTTTAATTTTAGATAATGGTTGGCTCTTGTTATAATTTTTTAAGTGAATTTTACTATGTGAATTGTGAAATAATAGTTGGAGATTAGGTGAATTTTATATGCTAAAGACCCGGTTTTTACCCGGCCCGAAGATGCACAGGTTTCATCGGGTCTAGGATCAGGTTAGGGTCTAAAAATTAGGCCCGGTCTATATTTCGGGTCGGGTCTGGATCATGCCAAATCCGGTGTGGCCCGGCCCATGAACACCCATATCCCTTATACCAAAAAACCAAACAGCAAGAACCTGCTTTCCCATCATGTTTGAGGTTCGATTTCTGATTTGTATAGCAATTGTGAAAGTGGTCACCTCTTTTATTCCAAGTGTCGATTAGAGAAAAGTCAATAATAGTAGAAAAAATAGAAAGGTGTCAGGGTCATCTTTTATATATTAAATAAACTTTGAATATTGATGTAATACATGCACCAGAATTTTCTAAATATTTGAATGCAGATAATTTTTTTATTGTTATTATTATTATTATTGTAATAATAATTATTAGAATTATTAGTATTGTTACTAATGTTATTTTTGTTATTGTTATCGTAATTATTATTATTACTACGGTAATGAATATTATTATTGTTATTATTATATTATTATTAATAATAGAATAGTATTTAAATTTATTTTGTGTTGTTATTGGTGTAGCATCTATTATTGTCTCAGACAGTAAATTCATCGTTGAAATAGAGTTTAACTCTAAAGAGGTTGTGATTACAGCAGTTAAAAGGGTATACTATTTGGAGATGTATCGATTATAAGGTATATGAATCAGAACCGATGACAATCTACATTAAATGCATACAATCCAGAACAAGTTGTGATTGACTTATCAAAGTTAGTTTTATAAAAAGACAATATTGTTGGGTGATAAGAAAGTACAAAGTAGTCACGTATATACTAGAGCTACTATCTATCAAGGTCATGTTAAACAGGATTCCTAGACAATTGTAGAAGCGATAAAGTCATTGGTTGAAACTGACCTATCTCTAAAGGTGAAATTTGTCATTGTTGAAGTGCAGTCAAAATTCAAGAACCAAGACTTGTACCTAATCCCCATCTCAAGCTAGTGACCAAAGATCATCTTAAAAATACTTGCTTCTTTTGAATAAGATGGATATAAGTGGTCCTAGGAATTGCATGCTTTGTGGAGGTGATGGTTATAGCTAAAGTAGATGCCTACACCGTGCCAGATCTAGCGCTAGTGGCTCGGCTCCAAATTTGTATTTCTCATATTAGGAGAGTTTGTCATTTCAATTGTATTCAACACTTTATTTAATCTTATATTCAATTGTAGTTTAGTTGTTTTGGATGTGTTGAATCATGTTATTGTAACTTTGCTAAAATTAATTTCTAAGTTCACAATTACGTATAGAGTAAAAATTAGTACATAATCATCTATAAAATAACACAATACATAGAAAAGTACATTACGCAAGTTCACTAACTAATATCTATTATAATTCATTTAAATGTACTTTTCTTCACATTTTGAGCCACTTCGAAGTATTTTCTTTTGACCCTATTCTTAATCTCCGATGGACTCCATCTAGATCAATTTTTACGGGTCGGGTCAACCTACGATCATAATCGTTATCATGAACACCTGCATAATGACAATAATAACAAATATAGTCCTAATCAATACTCAATAAAATGAAATTTAATTATAATCAAGAAACAATAAAATCATATACAATTCTAATCAATGAACAACAATATAAATGCTAATCTTAATCAATAGATATAAACATAGAATCCAATCCTAATCAAGAGACAAAAATAATAAATAAATTACTTGTATTAGTTTCATGAACCTTATCATTACCTTCATCAGTCTCATGAACCACATCATTACCTACACTAGACTTATCAACCAGATCTCCACCTGTACCAAGTTGATCAACTTCATCCTCACTTGCACTAGGCTCATCAACCTCATTGTCGTTCTCATCATCAACATCATCAGGCATAAAAATTCGTGTAGGGTCTAGCAACATCCATTCCCCTATTGACGTTCCTAATTGAATCAACAGAAGTTATTGATCTAGCGTTCTCAAAAGAGGACTATGGCTAATGTTTCGAATACAAAGATAATCATTCGAAAAAACTTAAGGCATTTTCACGTCATCATATTGATCCTATTGGGCCACTTGTGGAAGGTCTTGGACAGTGAATTAATTATTCACCTACTGAGATGATTCCAAACTCTGAATCTAATCCATAATGTGTTTGGATTGTTCTTCATCCAGTCTTACTGGTCTAGTATTTGTGACAATTCATATTGTAGTGGTTGTGATGGGATGTATTCATCGCACATGGTGGAAGGCTGGCCGTATTGCTGTATGAAAGGTTATGGGGATGGTTGTGAATATGCTTTTGTGCACAGTGGTGGGTGTGGGTATGTAGGTATAATAGGTTATGTGGAAGGTTATAGAGATGAATGTGAATATGCGTGTGTATGTTGGTGGATCTGGATTTGAGTGTTGTGGTATTACTGGTTGTGAATATTCCTGTGTGTATAGATATGGTGGTGGGTATGGATATGAAGGATATAACGGTGGGTATAGTTGTTACTATGATGGTGGGTATGTATATGGTAGGTATGGTGGTTGTTGCTTGGGTTGTTAGTGTGGTGGTTGCTTTTACTATGAGGTTGCTGTTCTACCATGTATTGGTTGTACGGTTGATAGTTCTCAACATGTTGACCAGTTAAGATGCACGCAGAACTGTTTGTCTATTGTGAGATCCATTGCTCATGTTCTACTACCCAATTCTTATTTTTTGGACCGGTCAACACTATGTATAGGATGCTCTAAGTTTTTTAGGTTTTCTTAGGAATTCTTGATAAAAGTCAAATTGCCTTCTCACGCTATTAGTCGAATGCTACTCTATGATCTCAAAACACATTAGAGATACAATTGCGCTCCACAGCCTCAAGTAGGATTGTATGCATCCCATAAAAAGTGTAGAAACATATCAAAGATCAAAGGTATAAATACGCAATCATCAATTTAATTCAACATATGTAAAAATACAAATGATAAAATACGTATCCCATCCGAAGAAAGATCATCCAACTTTCTCTTAACGTCAGAGGTTGTCTAATTTCTATATTGATATGTGGTGGGTTGATAATCATTCCACCTAACATATAATGTTCATATTATTTCTATAGAAAAGATAATTAAATCCACATCTTATTTAAATTTTACATGCGAGTGAGTGAAAAGCTAGTATCCACTGGTAGGGACCCTATTGACGACATCTGTATCTAGTCCTACACAAGGAGCAATGCGAGAGGACCACCCATATCCTTGAAATCATACCTTGATACCTGACATAATGATCAATACATGTGTGCAAGACATGTAGAACCCTAATCTAAATGTTTTAATCTCAGAAAACTTTCGAAACAACAATAAATACTTTTAGTGCACAGTAATTCCAAACTTGTCATTGAATAACATCATACCAAATAGCAACATTAGCTGATATTTCACATATATTTTCTTACCCAATCGATTAGCCAAATGTTAGCACCATTTTAGGTTCTGCGGAACCATGACAACTTAATTACACTTCCTTTGTGGTTATTTGGACTACTAAGTCTACCAAATTGGTTCATGCACTCGATCTCTATTCCGCTTGTGTTGTGATCAGTTGATCCAGTCACCGAAAAACCATGATTCTGGAGTCGAAAGATCATGGCAACATCTTCTAACGTAATTGTGCACTCGTCATGCGAAAAATGAAAAATGTACATTTCAGGACACCATCTTTTAACTAATGCATTCATCATCTGATTGTGAGTCACAATCTTCCTAATATGAGATATATGATAATCCAGTTTCTCTTAATTGTTCCTCCGTCTTGACATTGTATGAGTCGATTTAATTTAAGTGTCCATTGTGTAAATTTTTTGTACTCTACAAACAATAATCATAATTAACAGTCAATAACTACTCAATTTAGTTGCAACTATAATTAATAATTACTAAATTAATATAAATTAATATTCATATTAATTACTAACTCGTCAATTTAGTAACAACTATAATTAATAATTATTAAATTACTACAAACTCTAATAATTGATAATTAGTAAACACAATAATTACTTACATATACATGATGTCGAAGATATTTTATAACGTGGTCCTTAATACGTGTGATGTCATATTTTTTTATTTTTGTCTTTTTTAAACTATACAATAAAAAATACTAACAATTGATGATAACTCTATTCTATTTACTAGTAATTAATTTTTTATAATCAATATTCGAAAACATATACTAAAAATTAATAATAATTCTATTTTTTCTAATAAATATGCAAAGTAAAACGAAGATTACTAAAAATGTATACTGTGCTAACAATAACAATTAACAATAATAATATTTTGAGTAAAAGACAAATAGGTCTCTGACTTTTTTAAACGTGGACATTTTAGTCCTTTAGAATTGAAAAATACATTTTGATCCCTCACTATGTAAAACGCGTGACAATGATGCTCTTCCGTCAAATTGGTACTCGAAACGGTAACAAAAATTGCTGGCATGGAGGGATGGTGAGTGATGTGTTCGTTTTGGTTGCTGAAGTGGATAGGGAACAAATTGTTGGAGGACAATTTGGTCTTGATACTCCAAAACGACGACATATGCTGGAATGAGCCCTATTTCATTGTAATGGATCGACGAAGTAATGGCCATTGATGGAGCGATCGTCGATGATGAGTGAAGGGGGTTCTTCATGCACAAGACCTGGAGGGAGATCTTCATTCGTCGTGCCAGGAGGATATGAGTGAGATGGGGTTGTGCTAAAGTGATTATGCGGCGTATATGCCATTCTGTACAAGTCAAAAACAGCAACTAACCCTAACAGAATGTTTCTTGGGTGTCCATTCTTAAAGTAATTTACTAATTGGGCAATGGTTGGATAAGACTGTAATGTGTCTAATTGGGTGATTTTTTGAAAATTTGCTCCAGGTTAAAGAATGTCACTGCCGTTTCTTTGTTTGGCTTGATGAACATCTGAAAAAAAATCAGAGCCATAGAGTGTGAAGCATTTGGTACTGTGGATGATGTTGAGGGAATAGAAGTTGAAGAACAGCTATTTCGAAGGCAAGAGGTGAAAAAAACTGGAGGATTTGGAGAGGAAGCTGTTATCTATGGAAAAGAAAAAATTCATGAATTTGTGGCATGTTATTGTGATTAGTGTAATTGTTGTTATTCTTGCTGTATATTTCTTAAAGGCTTGAAGATGATTGATGTACCTGTGATATTATAATGACAACTGCCACTGCTGGCTGTGTAATTTGATTTCTTTGAGATGAGAACAACTAAATAATATTGCAAATCAAGTCAAGTATTATATAAGGTAGTAATTTTGCATAGATTATAACCAAACATTACACGTTAATGTATCTAAGATAACAACATAAGTTTGCCACAAAATAACAAAACGTCTACTTGGCTTGTAAACAAGTTTGCCAGACTTCCATAACTAAAAAGCATTGTTCAATTGACGGTAATAACTAGGACAAAAAACAGAATTTATGGAGTTATCTTCAGTTCTTCTAATGCTTGGATCCAGGAGTATGGATGAACTTGGAAATCCTTATAGTGCCACTGCTAGCTGCTTTCAATGTCTCTTTTGATGGAGTGGTGCTTTGAATTTGTGGTGGATTTGGTGGTCCAGCAGGTATTGGATTTGAACTTGTTGGAGGCCTGACAATTGTTTGTTTGGGTCTAAATTTAGTGGCAGCTGCTCGGTTTCTGGGTTGGTCCATTCTTGGCAACTGGGCTGGAGGCTTGAATGGAGTTTGGACTGGAAGAGTAGGTGGTGTTGCTGCAGGTACTTGATGGAACATTGGTGCAACTAATGGTGCAACCCCTGATGATGCTGGCTGCATTGTTGTGCTGGATGGTAGTCCACTAGTATTCTCAAGGGTGACATTATTCTGCAAAAGTAACCAAAATACCAGATATTCAAAGTAGTCAGCCAAGAAAAAATTGATTGGCATTTAAATGTGTGCGCTTAATGGTTGTCTTACAACAGATTATTCTTACACAACACTAGTTTCAGCATAGTTTTCACCTTGAGATTGGTTTAGATCATATATATTCAAAATTCAGCAATGTAAACAAAATGGACAAATTAATCCTTAAGAAAAATAAAAATGACATCATAATTACTAACAAATTTTAAAATGTACACGGGACTTACTTACCTCTAGTTGAGGTGCTGATTGTGAAAGGGGAAGCAGCACCAAGGCTTGTGAGGCATTAGTACACTTTTTAGGTTTTTTACTTTTTGGTTTCCAATTAGGGTTGCTTGGTGCTCCTTTGCAAGTCTTATAGTTATGTCCTTTCTCATTGCACTTTCTACAGGTAACTTGAGAGCTTCTCTTCAACTTGTCTCCCTGAATATGAGCCTCAGTTGGGTCCTTGTTACTGTTGTGGACCTTTGGCCTCCCAATAGGTCTCTTGATGGGTGGTGGAGCAGGCCTAAATTGGTCAGTGACAGTCCAAAACTCCTCACTAGGAACTGGTTTTATGCAATATGCATATGTCCTATGAATGAAATCCATACACAGCCAGGGATGGACATATTCCTATGGCTGATCATGCCTCTTTCTGATTGCAGCAATAGCATGTATACATGGAATGCCTGATACGAAATCAATTCACATGTAACCAATTATTACTTCAGGATAGATGAAAACAAAATCTTACTTATTGCCATGTGTTGCGCAAAAAATAAAATCTTACCAGTCAGTTGCCATATGTTGCATGAGCAGGTGTGTTTGATGAGGTCCACATCCACTTTAGTCTTTTTTCTGGTAACTTCAATTTTTTTTCTTTCATTGTTTCCCACCCACTCAGCAATCCATCTGTTGCTGGGTTTTATCAGCCTTTGTAATCATTTCTCTTAGACTGGTGCAAGCTTTCCACTATGGTGCTCTAACAGCCTAATGTGCTTGGTCATTCTCTTTATTAAGTAGCACCTAATTTCTTCACACATGGTTAAAACTGGCTTAACTCTGTACTTCACCACCTTCGCATTAAAAACTTCGCACATGTTGTTAGTGAGGTTATCCACCTTAGGTCCGTGGCTGAAAAAAGCTTTAACCCAAGTTGCAAGTTCGAATTTCATCAAGTATTCCCATGCTGCCTTGTTAACCCCCTTCAGCTTCTCTATGGTCTCTTTGAACTCTGGTTCAGTTGTGCAATTAGCACACTCCCACACTATGTCTCTAATATGTATGTCTTTGAACCGGTTAATGAAGTTCTTCCATATGTGCATTACACAGTTTCGATGATGTGCTCTCGGCATTACCTCCTTTAATGCTGGTAGCAGGCCCTACATAGAGTATAATGATGCAAATAAACATTGTAAGAGGGTATAAGTCTAAAAGTTTAAAAGTGTTTAAACAGAGTCATGCAAACATGCTAATCACTTATTACTAGCCTAATCTATCCAAATAAACGATGTAAAAGTCTGACCTTTTGTTAGTCAGGCATAAAGTTCTAACCGTATTGATTGGCATCACCCAAATCTTCCTGAAGCAATGTGAGGAACCATTTCCATGACTCCTTAGTCTCTGATCTTGCAACACCATATGCCACTACATAGAATTGGTTGTTCGCATCCTGTGCAATTGCTGAAAGTAGTTGGCCTCCGTGGTATGTCTTCAGAAAATCTCCATCTAGATGGATGAAAGACCTACATCCACTCTTAAAGTGTTGCTTATAGCCCTCAAAGCAGATATATATTTTGTCAAATATAGGGAGGGATTGTGGAATAGGCTTCACATCAACTCTTGCTGTCGAACCCGGATTACTCTTAATTATTTCCATGCCATAGTCCCTGAGCTTCCCATACTGTTCTTTTTCATTTTCCATTATTCTCTCTTTGGCCTCTTTCACTGCCCTGTAAACCATCTTCGGATGCACCACCAGGTTAAACTCTTCTCTAAGAAAGTCAATTACCTCATTAGTTGTCATATGAGGTTGGCTTGCCATTCTCTTCTCCACTTTCTTATTGATCTAGTGTTGATCAGCAGCATTACTATCCAAGTCTCTTGCACAGGTATGCTCTGGCTTGTAAGTCTTTACTTGGAAGCATAAGAGAGTCTTGTTGTATCATAAATATGCCAGCCATGGACAACCTTCACCCTTGCATCGAACTCTCACCCTTTCCTTATCATTTTTTATCCAAAGAAGTTCCCTGCCTTCAGATATGAACATATCTCTAACCACTTCTTTGAACCTATTAATGGTTGCAAACTTGGTTCCAATCTCAAATCTACCCTCTCCAAACCCATAATCATCATTGAACACTGGAAAGTCATGTTTGTTTCCGTCATCCTCTGACGACACTGGTGTGTGAAGATCCTCTGATTCATACTCATAAATGGGTTCATCATCATCTGAATCCTCTTCATTTACATAGAGACTGATTGGAGGCCTATCATTAGGCTGCACATTAGGCACAACTTCCTCAGCAAATCTAACAGGCATAGTTCTTTGAGCCTTCACATTAGGCCCAGTTCCTTTGGGATTGGCAATTGACCTAGTTCTTTTGGTCTTCACAATAGGCTCATCACTTTTGGTAACACTCCCATTTGCATTCCTTAGTCCACCTCTTTTTTTACCTCCACTTGACTCTACCCATGTCCCTTCTTTCATACTGCCCTTTTTCTTTGGCAGAATCTTGTCCTTTCCTTTCAGAATTCTTTTTTTTTCTCTTCCCATCATCTTCCTCATCAAAACTGGAATAATCCTCATCTGAAATAGTTTTCGAGCCAGTCGGAGGAGGTTTATACAGCTCATCCTCCCCACTTTCATGCCCATCGTCCTCTGTGGATGGTAATGATTGAAACTCCCTCATGATGCTATCAACATCAATAGGATCATCAAATTCTTCCGCCCCCTTTTCTGCCGTAGTATGTTCTTCCACTATCTGTGGCTCATCAACGGAATGGTCGAAGTATATGTAAAATTCATCAGTGGTTGAATTCTTGAGCTTGTTCTCTCGAAGTTCATTGATTCCTGCATCTCCTCTCAGAATGTGCAGTCCAGCCTCAAGATCACTGCTTGTTGGGTCAAACCAATAAACTGCCCTATATGATGCATATCCCAGACCCTTGAATAATGTAACCAAATCCCCAAAATTCACGAAGTCTAAGTCCATCTTCGGAAAATTTTTAACTTTCCCACCAATATACTCAAAAGTTCCACTCGATTTTCTACCAAAATGGCCTCCGTGATGAAAAACATGTACCACATACATATCATCCATCTACATTATCCACAAGTACATAAATCGGAGATTAAACCCTAGATCAAGTGCCCAAAATTTTAAAATCAGTTAACTCCACATAGCTTTTTCTCATTCTTTTACCCAAAAAAAAAAACATGCACTCACCCCATATCATAACCCCATGCATTATATTATCACACATTTAAACAACATACATAGTCTTGATTATTACCCTTACCTTTGCAGATGATGGCAACTTCCTCTCAACACGAAGCTTGCCGTAACCTTCAACAACCACCACGTCCACCGAGCACACCACCACTTTCAACTAGATAGGAAGTCGTTCTTTTTTTGGAGGGAGAAGGGCGTTCGTGTTCTGATAGGATTTTCTATAATATGTGGAGTGACTTTTGGGTGTTATGGGGAATTGGGGATTACGAAGGTTGAAATAAGGTGGGGGATCCATACGTCCTCGTTTTGGAGCATCAGGACCAAATTGTCCTCCAACAATTTGTTCCCCATCCACTTCAGCAACCAAAACGGACACATCACTCAGCACCTTTCCACGTCAGCAATCTCTGTTACCGTTTCGAGCACCAATTCGACGGAAGGGCATAATTGTCACGCGTTTTACATGGTAAAGGATTGAAATGTATTTTTCAATTCTGAAAGACTAAAATGTCCGCATTTAAAAAAGTCATGAACCTATTTTTCTTTTACTCTAATATTTTTTTAACAAATATTTAAGGTAAAACTAAACTTAGTTAACAACATATGCTAATAATTAATAATATTGTTATTTTTCAATTAAATATTTAAAATAAATAATAATTTATTAAAAATATATCCTAAGCATTAATAAACAATAACAATAATTCTATTTTTTAATAAATATCCAAATAAAACTAAAATTAGTAAAAATATATGCTAAAAATTGCTTATAGTAATTATATTTTTTAATAAATAATTAAAATACAAGACAAAATCCTAAAAATATGTACTAACAATTAATAATAATTTAGTTTTATTATTAAATATTTCAAATAAAACTAAAATAACTAAGAATATAAATTAATAATAATAAAAACTTCTAATATTTTATGTAAAATAAAAAAATCTAAAAGTAAATACTAATCATTAATAATAATCAAATATAATATATTTTAATAATTTTTTAACATAAAAGATAAATCAATAAAAAATATATATACTAAGAACAATTAAATAATTCTAATTTTTAAAAAATTTTAAAATCAAACTAAAATTACTAAAACATACTAACATTTAATTAATAATATATACTAACAACAACTAACTAAGACTAAACAGCAGTACTATTTCTACATCTACAACAATGAATCCAATTTTTTAGCTAGTCCTAATCAACTAAGAACTATTTAATAAATAATAATCAACGACAAAATAATATTAATAAGTTATAAAATATTTTTTTACCACTTTTAGCTTAAAAAAAATTACAATAACTATCTACTATCAACAATAATAAACAAGAACTAAAATACTTGTGTGTATTTAATGTAAAGTAGCTGCCCTTTTGTTCTTAGTTGTTGTGAGATGAGGGGTTTCAACTTTGTAAAAGTGATTTTAGTGATTTTAGGAGAAGGGAGAGCCAATGAAGAAGAAGAAATAAGGGAAGATGTAGCTGGTTTCAGGTTAAGCTATAGTAAGGGAGAGAGTGTACGCATGTCAGCCATGCAGGACAAAATGTTAACGAAGTTGTGCACAAAATGGCAATGCGCGACGTCAACATTTTCAGATTTTCTGGTACTACCTCCCACAACGATGTTTTTTTTTTTTTTTGGTCAAGCTCCCACAATGATTTTTTTTTTTTGGTCGGTGGATTGGACAACCCCAATCTTAGGTACACAATACACCCACACACTCCTCACACATTTACCACATTTTGGGGAGATACACTACTTTCGGCCTAATATTTAAAAAAAAAGTTCATCCTTTTGCACATGTTATTGTTAGGTTTGTTTCATGGACGTTAGTGTAACATCACATTCCAAAGACAATAAAAAAAAAAAACAATGGTTTTTGAGTTAGAAAATTGATAAGTTGTTTATGTGATTAGTCATCTAACTTTTTTTTTAATTATAAAAGGGTCTAATTATGGGACTAAAGATATTTCTTATCATAAAGATAAATCAACCTAACTCTCATCAATAACTTTTAAAATCGATCTAATGTAGCCTATGTTAATTACATATGAAGTGCATTTGTTTATTTATTTTTCAAAAAGTCATTTTGATTGAAATTTTATTTTTATATATTTGTATAAATTTTATAAAAGTATTGAGCGTGAGTGAACGACCTTTTTTGTTGTTCTTGTTGAGAGCATGGAAAGTTGTTGGTGGTGATAATGGTAATTGTAGTGGTGAAAGTAGTGATGAGAGTTTGGACACTTTAATTTATATAATGTCATTTACAAGATTGTTATTAATGTGCTTGTCAATTGTTTGATCCCGCTTTTTTGTGATATTTTTGGTCGAATATAATATGATTTTATTCATGGTAGAAGAGCTCCTAATAACATTATCATAACTTAAGAGATGCTACACTTTATGAAACGGGCCAAATCTCGTAATAGGATCCTTGCTTTTAAGATAGAATTAAAAGAAAATTGTAACAAAGTTGATTGGAGATTTTTCAGGGTGTGTTTGGCAACCACGTTGAAAGAGGAAAAGTATGTTACAGCTTCTTGAACGTCTCAGTTTTTGGATTGGTTAATTTTTCTATTTATAAACACAGAAATGATTTTGGTTACAAAACCCGTTTACAAGAAGTAAGACTTTCTAACTTCTGCGTTGCACTAACTGATTTTTAGCCTTTGATATTTAACCTTTATTTTTTTTTTACCAACTTTATCCTTTATACATATTATTGTATTATCTATAGAATTCTTATTATTTCTCTTTTTTTCTATTATTTATTATTTATATTTTTTACTAATTTTTTATTTGACATTATATATTTTTATAATGATAATTTTTGTGCATTATATTTAGTATTATCTTTTTATAATATAATTTATTGATCCCATTAGGTAAAATAAATTAAACAAAAAAAATTAACCATAAATAATAATAATAGTAAAAAATTATAGCGTACTAAAAAAGAGTACTAAGAATACTAAAAATATACTATATAAAAATATATAAAAATATAAAAAAATTAAATATATATAAAAAAATAATATTATAATTTAATATCATGTCTTTTTTAGTAATTATCTATCTAAAAGTGATTTTAACTAATATTATCCAAACAATATTTATTTTATCAAAATCAATTTTAATATAGAGTTGTCAAACATAAATCATGTTGACACAAACTTACTTCTACCAAAAATCAATTTTATAAAATCACTTTTATTCAAACTTCAGTTTGACCAACCACAATCCAAACACACACTTAAACATACTATTGGATATTTTGGCTTTCCAATGCACATTATCATCTTGGTTATGAATTGTATTTGATCATCTTCTCTTTTGGTGCTCAGAAAAATGGCAATAAATTGAATAACTTTGCTTTTTATAGAGGTTTTAGGCAAAAGGATCCAATGTTTCTTTACCTTTTTGTGCTCTGCATGGGAAAACTTGCATGCTTCATAGCTAACCAAGTAGAGAATGGTTTGTAAGGAACCAGTTGTTATCTTTAGAGGGGTCATCGGATTACTCACTTGATATTTGTTAATAATTTTATTCTCTTCTATAAAGTAAAAAAAAAAATCTCGACTCCAATTGATTATGAGTGTGCTGGACACTTTTTGCAGGGACTTAGGTACGAAGGTGAATGCCCACAAGTTTAGGATGTTTTGTTCTAAAAATGTTTCGAACAATAAGAGGAAAGATTTATTTATAGGTGTTTCTAGCATTTGTTTTACTCAAGATATAGTTAAATACCTCGGATCACTCAATCATTCCAAAATCAGTAAAGAATCTTTTAATAATGTTCTGAACAAGATCAAGAATATATTAGTGAATTGAAAAGACGACTCTTGAATAAAGTAGGAAATATTTGCCTTATCAAATCAATGTCATTTTTTCAATTTCTTTGTACAACAAGATTGACGAACGTGGTCTTAATTTTTTTAACTGGAGGATTGAGTAGTTTAGGTATAAGGGACTCTTACTGTGTTAACATATATATCTTTTTGGCAAGTTGAGCTTGCAACTTTTCCATCAATTGAAAAAATTATAGGTTCGTATCATGATGGGAAGTATCTTTCAACCTAAATGTAGTTAGTCGGCAAAGGATTTGATGGTCTAGAATGTTTACACTATTAAATGGTTTTATAATAAAATATATTTTTTAATTTTTTTTAACAACTGCTACATAATTCTTTAACTAATTTTAATTACAAATTAATTCCGTATATTTTATTTAATTATAAAAATTATTTTTTCTTTTATAAATTATTATTTTATGAATCAACTATTATGTTTATTAACAATCAAAAACAAAAACAATAACGAATTAGATCTTCCATTAATCGTAATAAAGTTTTTGGCCATTCTAATGGATTAAAAGTTTATATTTGATCCGTGACGTTCGTCCAAGGCTGCGAAATCGTGTTTCTTTGAAAACCAATCAATTAGATTATCAAACAATCGATTGAATTATAAGTTATAACTCAATCTAGTGGATTACAGTGTATCACAAAACAATCGATTGAAAATTGCAAGCCAGCATGGTTTTCGCATAAATCAATCGATTGGTCATAGTATTTCAATCGATTGGACGATGAATAAAAAGTGGATTCTTGTAATTCAATCAATTGCTTCTACTACCCAATCGATTAAATAGACGGATAAAAAATAAAAAAAATTGGATATTGAATAATTGGTGATGGATTATTCACCAATTTATAATGTTAATATTAAAGAAAAGATAAGATTAGAGTATCTAAATCAAAATAAAACCTTAAAAATTGAATATAGAATTTTAAAGATAAAATGGATGAATAATAATTTAATAATTTATAAAAACGATAAGAAAATTAAAATAGGCGTAGTACACATTTCAATCGATTGAGTAGCACACTCCAATCGATTGAATTGGGTAAATCCATATTGTTTTGGTGAATTCAATCGATTGAATTGTGAACCTCAGGTTGTTTTTGACGCATTCAATCGATTGAAATGTATAAACAATCGATTGGAAGATATAAACAATCGATTGAATTATAAAAAATCCACATGTTATTCATCGTCCAATCGATTGAAATACTATGACCAATCGATTAATTTATGCAAAAACCATGCTGGCTTGCAATTTTTAATCGATTGGGTTTTCAAAGAAACACGATTTCGCAGTCCTGCACGAACGTTATGGATCAAATATAAACTTTTAATCCATTGAAATGGCAAAAAAAACTTTATTACGATCATTGAAAGATCTAATTCGTTATTGTTTTTGTTTTTTATTATTAATAAACATAATAGTTAATTCATAAAATAATAATTTATAAAAGAAAAAATAATTTTTATAATTAAATAAAATATACAAAATTAATTTATAATTAAAATTAGTTAAAAAACTATTTAACAGTTGTTACAAAACATAAAAAATATATTTGTTATGGACCATATTTAATTATCAAAACGTTCTACATCGAATTCCATCCCTAGTTAGTCAATGAAGTGTGAGTTTATGCTTCTAAAATCTAGCGAAGTATAACTAAGGCATCTACTAAGCACAGGATGGTTTCAAGTGGAGCATGCATGATTTTTACTAGTTATTTTCGCATGATAAGTGGCTGTTCGATGGTCATCTCTCATATGTTTTGCCCTTGATTCACATCTCAGATATAGAGCTCATGGTTGGAGAGATAACATGTGACATATGAACAACTTATAAATCTTTTGCTTTGAAAATCTATCAAACAGGTGTTAATGGTGTTTGTACATACTTTAGTCCACAACTTAGTCAGACTCAAAATAAATGACGCTCAACTAACACTCTATAAATATCAATGTTTAGATTTACATTATTATCTACCCGACTTCACATAGATTGAATATGGCGATATGGGCTTAACTAACTCCTACAATATCTCTTATTAATTTAGAACCTTCCTTATAAAAAGAAACAATTATTCACCATCAAAGGTGAAATCACTTGATACAGTAGTTATTGACTCACCACCTATAATTATAAATACTCTCACACCCTCGGATATTTTTCGAATTCTAATATACATAAAAATCACCCTAAAATTTTTGCTAACTTAAGCATTGAAGTCCTTTGGAGGTACCACCCCCCACCATTTCAAAAAAGTCGGACGGTGGCACCACTTCTTCCACAGACGTTGTCATCAGCACCCAAAAGGAGTCTGGACCTCACATTTAGACCCAATCCCCCAGTTTGAGGGCACAGGATTCGGTGGTCCAGAAACCTTTGGACCACTTAGTGGTCCAAGTAAAAAACATGTTTTTAGAGTTTTTTTATCAATTGCTATGTAGTCCTTGAACTATTTTTAATTGCAAATTAACCCCTTATATTTTATTTAATTATAGAAACTATTTTTTATTTTACAAATTATTTATTTATCAATTAACCATTATATTTATTAACAAAAAAATACAAAACAACAACTAATTATATTCCAGTCGAGTAAAATATTATGTTTGATCTCGTGAAGTTCCTCCATGACTTTCAAATCGTGTTTCGCTGAAATCCAATCGATTGGACTATCAAACCAATCGATTGAATAATAACCCAATCGATTGGATTTCAGTTTATCACAAAACAATCGATTGAATGCCTCAAAACAATCGATTATTTTTGTTACTCAATCGATTGAATTCACGAAAACAACATGGATTTGCCAAATACAATCGATTGGAAAGTGATGACATTGAAGTTTTAGCCAAATTCAATCGATTGGTAATTTAATCCAATCGATTGGAAGGTGATGAAGTTGAATTTTTTGCCACGTTCAATCGATTGGTAATGTTACCCAATCGATTGAAATGTGATGACTTTGATTTTTTTTGGCCAAATGCAATCGATTGATAATGCAATCCAATCGATTGAAAAGTGACGACATTGAACTTTTTGCCAAATTCAATCGATTGGTGGCGTAATCCAATCGATTGAATTTTAAAATGTGCTGTGTATTAAAGCTGATAACCCTGCGTATTCACACCCACTCTCTCCACCTTTTCATTCGAACGCCACTCTCTCCTCTCTCTAAAAACCAGAAAGCTTCTCTCTAAAACCAGAAAGCTTCTCTCTTCTTCTTCTCCATTCTCACCCACACCCACTCCAAACTAAATACATAATTCCAACCCTCATCAAAATCCCTACAAAACCCACAAAACCAGTATCCCCATAATGGCCAGAACTAAGAACGCCAAAAGGGCCAGGGTTGAGGGAGAAAGCTCTGCCCCCGCCAGACTCATTGCTTCATCCCACTACATGGCAAGGTGGCTGCCATCTCAAAGGGCACTGAAAAACTATGTGGAGAAGTTCGATTCAAGGCCAATTGTTCCTCCCAGGTACATAACAGCCGAGTTCCTTCAGGATAGACGTTTTAATTTGGTGTTGAATGCACTGCAAACACAGCACTTAGTTGATTTTGTACAAACTAGGGATGAGTATTACCCGCACTTGGTTAGGGCTGTTTATAGTACTTTGAATTATGTTGTTCCTGAACCTAATGAAGAGGGTGAGGTAATGCCGCTGATTGAGTTTGATTTAGGGAAACAGCATTATAGAGTTACTTTGTAAGAACTGGCTGAACAATGGAGTCTAGGTTATCACGGGGCAAAATTTACTAGAGGTATTGCGGCAGATGAGCAATGGGGAGAATACAACAGATTAGTTGGTTTGCAGAGTTTACAATATGAGAATCCACACATGGATGCTAGAGGTAATATAAGTTGTAGTGGGTTGGGGATTGAGCAGCATATATTAATGTATTTGTTTTCATACATGTTGATTCCAAGAAAACATAATCATGAAATCTTGTTTAACGAAGATATTTTAGTGCTTTAGGCTATGGTGACTGGAAAGGAGATAAACTGGCCTTATTTTATGGTTCATCATATGCTTGAGATGAAGAAAGGAAAATCAAGTGTTGGTTTAGGATATGCTTGCCATTGGACCAAGATTTTCAAATGGCTTGGAATTGACTTAAGTGAAGAGAAAAGTATCGTCTTGACTAATGTAGCCAAGATTGATGACAGCACTCTAAGACAGATGGGAAGAGATCCGGATGCCCAAGAACCTCAGGCCCAAGGACAACCACAAGACCAGGTGCAAGCACAACCACAGACACCCCCACCACCACCCCCTCCTTCGCCAACAATGCAAGATTTGATGGATGAATTGCGAAGCATGAGAGTATATATGGAGGATCAATTTGCTGATATGAGACAGCGTCAAGACAGGCAAACAGAAGCCATCAATCGTCAAGGAGAAGCACTTGATATTCTATACACTAATCTGGGCATCACAAACCCAAGGGGCATCATCCCAAGGCCAGGACCATGAAGAAATTGTTATCTAGAATTCCACATCATCCTATGATCTCCATTGATGCTTGGATGGGAGTTAATACATTTGAGTTACAAAAAATGTAGGACAAAATCTAGGTGTTATCTTCACTGTATCATAAAATGTGTCATTTCACTTTTGAGAGTCTCAGATATTATTGTTCATTGTGTAATTTCACTTTTGAGAGTCTAGGTATGTTTGATGCTGCTACTATTGCAACAGAAGCATAAGTTATTGATCAGCTTGTTTTGTTTTTAAAGTATTAGCTATGCATGTAAATCTGCAATCAGTTCTTGTATTAAATTGATTGAAGAATGCTTGCAATCAGATGTGTATGGAAACCAATCGATTGAAAAGGTAGTAAAATCGATTGTTGTACCCTCATTTTCTAATGCAATCGATTTCTTTTTATTGCAATCGATTGAATTTTCAGTGAAATCGATTGGAGTACTCTTATATATACTATTTCAATCGATTGGATTTTAATGCAATCGATTGAATAATACACACACCTCTCATTCAATCGATTGTGTTTGATAGTAATCGATTGGAGTCGATTTAGTTACTGCTTCAATCGATTGTTTTCTAAATGCAATCGATTGAAGTATCATCTTTTATTATTTCAATCGATTGGTGGCCTATCTACCAGTTTTGAATCTTGTTTTATTTAGTTATTAATCTAATGCGTCTATTATTATTATTATTATTATTATTATTATTATTATTATTATTATTATTATTATTATTATTATTATTTATCTACTTAAAAATAATTATAGATAAGATATAATTATATGAATTCTTCAAATTTAATTTCTTAAATTGGAAATAGAAATTAATTTAAAATTTGAAATGTATTTGTTTTTAATTAAAAGATAAGATATCTTAAAGAGTTTTAAGATTATTCTGCTGATTTAAAAATTTTTAAAAAGATAGAATTAAAATTTTGTTATCTTTTTTGGGTATATATATGTGTTCAAGCCAACTAAATTTCTATACGTTGACAAATTATTTTAAATATTTGCCTTTCAACTAAGTCTACTCGTAATATATTCTTCCGTTGATAATAATCATGGATATTCCTTCTAAAGAAGATATAGTGGGGGTCTCCAATGATGCATGTAACACACAGAATATGTCACTGGACTGTGATGTTATCAAAGTTGATTTTGGTGACCAACTTGGAACTACAATTCCTAGTGCTAAGGTAAGACTTAATGGGTTTTTAATTTCTAGTATAATGTATTACGAGTAATTTAAAATTTTATGTTTTTTATTTTCTACAGGATGACCAAGTTATTTTTGACGATGTTGTTCAAAGCGAGAATCTAAATAAAGTTCAAGAATTGTCTAGTAAAGTGGACAATGTCCTCTCTAGCATGGAGGTAATTTGATGTGACAAACAGTAATTAATATATATTATGTAAAATAAGTTATATATTATAACCTTTTTTACCATTCTTTTTTGCAGTCAATGAGAGTTGTAAACATTGCTCGGGACGTAATAATTGATAAAATCCTTGAATCTGTAAGCCGCATTGAGATAATGATATCACAACTCAGTCTGAACAATGATTTCGAGACTTCGACCAAGCTTTCTGTACAAAACACACATCCAATCTCAAGATTGAAGGCTAAGAGTTCGGCTATTGATATTCATACGGCTATATCAGACGATGAGGATGATCTTACTGTACTGGATCATATGTCTTTCACCCACGATGATCCGTTCCACATCAAGATCAATATAGACAAACCAGTATCTCCAACTATAAGATCCGCGCCAAAAAAGAAAAATATGTCAAAGGTATATGCATGTATAGTAAAATTTCATAACTCTTATTATTTGATATTTTTAACATGATAATAAGAATATACTGAAACTGTTTTTTTTTCTTAGGGTAAGAGCATTATGGGGACGCAGAAAAAATTACCGTTCACTCACCCAGGCAGAATTAGAAAGCCAAAGATTGAGCCCAAATCAGTCAATAAATCGAAGGCGTCTTATGCACTGAGCCAACCCACAAAAGACTATAGAAGAGCTGTTTATTTCTTTTCCATTACCAACGTAATTACCACTTAAATTATATAGTTTCTTATGGGCACTGCTAATTATTACATTTAGTGATGAATTGCTAATACTTTTGTATTAAAATTTGTAGTCAATGCAGTGTCAATTTATGCTAACTCCAACCATGCGTCTTTTGGAAGATCAGATAAAGACCTGTGCATATATATTTTCAGCATCGCTAGATCCATCGTAAGTTAATTTGATATTATCTTTGTTGTCGATGAATGAGGGCCAATCTAATGTGTTTCGGTTTTTAATGGATACAGTGAAGAACTTGTCATAACAAATACAATCAGAGCAACTAGATCAGATTTTGCACATTTTATACCTGACAGACCCATTACTGATAAGGTACACAAGTAATCTATTAGTTAAGCTACGTTCGGTTCTGGCATGATCTCTTAATATATAGTTGGATTGTGATCCAGATTCTTGAATTAGCGGCATTGAAATGCACTGATGATCAATCTGATGTAAGTTTCAAGACAACATGGCAACTTCCACCGAGATTTGTGGTATGTTCTATAACCCTGAAAAGATAAGTTCATTTATCTTTAGTTACAAATGTAATGCTGATATAGAACTATACTTCTTTATCATGTACTAAAGACTATATTGGTTTGCATTAATAAACTAGGTGGATGTCTTCAACAAGAAAGATTTAAAGAAGAAGATGGAAGACTACATTTATAAATTTATGCAACCTACTGCTGATTTAAAATTTGTAAGAATTTTTTCTTAAGATTCATTGTTGGATACAATTTTTCATTATCAGCATACATAATCGAGGGGCAAATTTTTATGGTTTAGATATATGTTCCTATTCAAGAGGATGACCACTGGTATCTAATGGTAATATCGGTTTGCGAGCATACAATTTATCACATGGACACCCATTTTAATGATGACAGAATTCGCTATCGTGAACGTGTTATGAAGACACTAGTAAGTCCGTGGAAAAATTTACATAAGCTTATTAGATCTTATTTTGTTTTTATTATTTAACCAGTGAAATGAAATCAGGCACACGTACTGGAGTAAGTCATCACGTCGAACTTTTACAAGGATGATGGCATTCAAGAGTATAATAAACAATTTCATGACTACAAAATTGAAAGACCAGAAGATATACCTCAATGTTCCTCAAGCTTGAACTCTGCAACTTGGGTAATGAAGTGGATGGATATGACTTATGAATTTAAGCCATATGGTAACAATAAGGTGAGCATTTATAAAACAAATCTCTAATATTTAATCCCTATTTTTTGGTACTAATTCATAATGTATAATTTCTAGCTCGATGATCACGATATTCGCATGATAACCGCGGTGTATATACTCCGGAGTCGGATCAACCATAAGAAGTCACAGATTATAGCATCGGTCGATGAGTTTTGGAATATGCACAGTTCTTATAATTAATCTAGATAGAGTGTAATACTTTGGTTAGTGCGTATTTATTTGTTAGAGTTAGTGGATGTACTTCTTGCGAATTTCTTTAAATGACTTCTTAAATAGAAATGTATTGCTTCGTTACTTTTCGCAATTTTACTCTATTTCTATGCACCGTATGGAGTTTTAGTTTAATTTATTTTAAAAACACATATTTTTAATGTCATTTCCATTGATTATTTCAACAACCATCTCATACAAACATTATTTCAACAACCATCCCATACAAATATTATTTTATTACTTCTTGTTTCTAAAATTATGAAAAGAAATTAAAGTAGAAAAAATGAAAACACATTTTTGTTCTACTCAAACCTTAAATTTATCCATTTTAATCGTGTTTATGAAAATAAATTCTTGTAATCGTTATTTATATTTGTGACTGATTAGTTTTAAAACCCGAATCTTAGTTCGTTACAACCGAATTATAACCGAATTATTTTCATACTTAGCTACTTCAATTTAATGAACATTAGTGGATTATAATTGAAATGGAAAAACTAAAGAAGCTAGCTACATACTAATAGCTAGGAGTATAGGATTATTACCTAGCTAGATTGTCATTAATTGTAAGCAACCAAGTGCTAATCCCACCAAGAAAGCAAATTGATCTTGTCATATAAGTAGAATGATTAATTCAAGTATATTATTATTGTGAAATATTGTGAAATATGTATGTATAGTATTAAAAATTTCTCATCAGCCGTTTTTCTACCCTTCCTTATATGAGACAGATTGTTTGATCTGTTTGTGTATGTGGTTGTTGCAATCTATATTAAAGATCAATATTAAAGTATAGCACTTTTAGCGTTTTATCTCTTTTATTATTCATCCAAGATCAACTTACTTATAGTATTATTTATTCGAAGGAATTAATGATATAGTATTCTAAAATAATTATTTCTACACATGGCAGTGAAAAAATAATCATTAGTTCCATATATATAAAAAAGACAAATTAATAAACATGTTATAATAAATTAATTATATGAATGTATTATGAGCAAGGTTCAGAGAACCGGACCGATCATCGAACCGCTTTAGTCACTGGTTTACTGGTTGAACCGGTCCAACTGTGGTCTAACCAAAAAAATTATTTTAGAATAAAATAATATATAAATTTTAAATATATATCCTAAAATATAATTATAGCTTTTGATAAAGATCTTCCTACCAATCCAGTTCCTTTGGTATAGCTTTGTGGTATAATTATACCAATTCAAAATTAGCCTGCATATACTACATTAAAGGAGAAATCTTAAGCTTGTATAACTTAACAGCACATAATCCACCTGACATAAAGCTAAGCAAGGACTCAAGAATTGTTTATTCTGGACAAAAGGGGATCATAAACAAGTGATTTTTGTGGAAGTTCAATGAATAAACAAACAAACTACGCTAATATTTTAATGCAATGCCATAAACAAACCATTGATGAAAGGTTCCTATCTTCAAGCTTGTGGGGGACTAGAATTAATCAATAGAGTAGCTGTTGGGATAATCTTCCTTCTTAATTCTTATATACGTCAAATAATTTCCTACAAAATGAAAACTGAGCACAGAAAAGGGCCTTAAAACAAAAACAAAACAACACTCACAGAGCCAGAAATAAGAACATTCACACAGCCAGAAATCACTTACAATCAGCACAATATACTAAAAAGAGCCATAAATCACGAACAATCAGCAACTAAAATTAAAATACAGCAACAAATAATCACCCTAAATACTAAAATCGATAAATCTATCAACAAAAATTCAAAAACAGTTGAGTCAAGTTAAAAAATACTAAAACAGCAGCAGCAAGTACCAAACAGCAACAACTAATCCCTAATCACACTGAACCTGAAATTTCAACAGCAACAAGTAATCCCTAATCACACTAAACTTGAAATTTCAACAAACATTACAAACAGCAACAAGTAATCCCTAATCCCTAAACAGAATTTCCAATAATGATTTCATTTTCACTGTTAGCAGCAGCAAGAAAATGTTAACCAAAATTTCAGAAATCAAAGAAAGAGCAGCAGCACAAAATCAGCAAAAATTATCAATTTCACAATTTCACATTAAAAATCAACAAACAGAGGCTCTGGGGAGAGAAGACGGAGACACGAACAAAAAAGCCAGAGACACTAACCTTCGATGGAGGCACGGATGGCGATCAGGGAGACGACGGCTACCCGGGAGACGACGGCGAGCGGCGATACGGCAGCAAGTTGCTCCAAGCCAACAAAACAGATAAGCCACGGAGGTCGGATGGATGACGGGAAAGTAGGACGCCGAGCTACAAGAGAGGGCCAGGCCACGGACGGCGCCGACAACACGGACGACGGCAGCACTGCGGCAGAACCGTTGCAAAATGCAGAGAGAGCCTAGGGTTTTGGTTTGGTGAGTTAAGATGAAGAGCCGTCGAGGACCTGTCGAATTACTGGGTTCCGGACACGGGGAAGAGGAAGAAGCGGCGGTGCTGAGGAACTGGAGACGGCGGCGGCGCTGAGGAACTGGAAACGGCGGCGACGATGGAGGGCTAGGGTTCCTTAGCTTCAGAGTTCTCCAGGGAGTGAGTAGTGAAATGAAATAAATGAATGATTGGGAAAAAGGGGGGGTTGGGTGGAGACGTGGAGTGGATCCGGTTCTTTTTTTTAATTAAGAGACCGCGTCGTTTTTTCTGAATCGGCCGGTTACCGGTCCGGTCCACCTGACCGGTTCTCGGCCAATTCAGAGGTTTTTCAGCGGTTTTATTTCGAATGGTTATAAATGAAGGACTAGATCGCTTACATTGCTGGTTCTCAATTGAACCGGAATCGACTGGACGGTCCAGTCCGGTTTTTAGAACTTTGATTATGAGTCATCATATAATTAATATATATAAGTAGCCAGCACGGCAGCACTAAACAACAATTGAATACTAATTACGATAATTCTAAATAGACAAAAAATATTAATAAAATCTCATTACACCTAGAAAGCATAAGCACGACTATTGGAAGAATGTATAAAATCTCATCAATATAGTGAAAAAGAAAAAATACAAATATGAACTGATTTTCTACCCAAAAAATATTAAAGTTTATGGAGGTTGCTAACTATCACTATCTAACTCAGCCGTCGCTTCGGTACACATGTCGCCATCGTCCGAACCGATTGCTTCATTTTCTATAACGTTGTTGTCAATGTCCTTTTGCCAAGGACATGTTGTCTTCTTATGTCCTTCCATTTGACAAATACTACAACGTTACCGCTTCTTCTTCTTAGATGGCTGTCCTGAGCCTCCAGTGGTTAGATGCACATACGGATTGCTACTTTTAGCTACAACTGAGTGAGGTTGATTATCTCCTTCGTCTGCAGCCTTGTAAGATGAGTACAATCCCATAATTAAATCACGTGTCTCTTCATATCTCTCTGGTACTTTAGCAGCAACAGCAACCAGTTGTTTAGAAAATTCCACCAAAGCACTTTGACGACTAATAACAACAGCATCCCTGGTGAACCCACATGGATCATTGAGTGCTGATTTAACCTTTTTTGTCCATCTATCCAATACCAATGACCGGGGAATCTCACGGATGTCTCTATCAACCAGAACTTTCACAATATGTTCGCAGGGAATACCAAATGACTCCATTCGTAAACAGGTACACATGAAGATCATTTCTTCTTGACGAAAATCAACGGTCCACGTAAAATCGGGCCTCCCATGCTTACACACAATGTACTTTATGCAATTATCGGTATTATCTATGTTCAGAACCCGCATTGATCCAGCTCTGGAGAGAAATGGCCGAAAGAAAAGAAATATCTCATGAGTGTATAACTCAGCAGCATATCTCTCTAGCAGCTCTATACAAGTTTGCATGACGGGCACCCCACGTGTAGATTCATAATCAGCATTAAATTCGTTAAAGCGCATGTGTGCTACACACCTTTGAAAATGCTCTACAAAACTTGTCAAATCATACCGCGACCCCACATACCTTCCCACAACTGAGTGTAAACCTTCACATCTTGATGTAGTTCTAAAGCCAGCAAAGAATTTTCCTCTTAGATATGCAGTAGCCCACATATGCTTTTCTTCGTACATGTTGATCACCCACGGCTTATCCTCAATGCCAAATTCTTCAATAAGCTGAACCCACTTACGCTTAAACACAGGAATCTCGTAGTTTCCTGTCATGATTTTTCTAAATTTAGATGTAAACGATGGATTTCCAACATTGCTAGTTGCATTTCGAATAAGGTGCCAAGCGCATAATCTATGTCTGACTTCGGGAAATACATCTCTCACTGCATTCCTAATCGCTATGGCCCCATCAGTTATGATTGAAGTCGGGGTCTTGCCCCTCATTGCAAACATGAGCTGACGCAGTAGCCAAACATATGTATCAGTAGTTTCGTCTGCGATTAACGCAGCAGCAAAAACAGTTGTTTGGTTGTGGTGGTTAACCCCGCTGAATATTACTAATGGACAACTATACTTGTTCTTCTTGTACGTAGCATCAAAAGCAATAACATCCCCGAATAGTCGGTAGTCTAGTTGGCTAATCCCATCAGACCAGAACAAATTACGTAACAAACCTCTTGAATCGTGACATGCCTTGAAATATAATTGTGGATCCTTCAACCGCATATCCTCCAACTTCTTCAACACTCGTGCTGCATCTCCAGGAATTTGACGCCTTTGCCGAGCAATCTCATTGTACATATCTCTGGGACCATAGCCAACAAATTCGTACCCGCCTGCTTGACTAGCTAGAAGACCAAATATCTGTGAGGTGCTGATCCCTGACTTTAGCATGTTCATCATTTGCATAATATCTGCCTCTGACATTTTTCTGTGGGCAGGCAACATAGCACTAAATTGTGTATCCAATAGATCATGGTTGTGTTCGTCAGAGAAATAAAAGATATGCCACCTTCCAATTTCTGGTACAAATTTAACATCCATTCGGGCTTCACATCCAGTTCTTGTTTCCAATCTTGGCTCCTTCTT
This sequence comes from Arachis hypogaea, assembly GCF_003086295.3. Classification (NCBI taxonomy): domain Eukaryota; kingdom Viridiplantae; phylum Streptophyta; class Magnoliopsida; order Fabales; family Fabaceae; genus Arachis; species Arachis hypogaea. Next base: position 89,959,478 of record NC_092037.1, on the reverse strand, counting down.
CCTTTTTTCCATCGTGTAATATTTCTCCATCCCGAATCCTTGCCTATGACATACAAACATTTGTCTGTAAATCTCGCCACTACTATTCTTGAAGGTCTTGCTCTTCCTTGCACTAAAGCCCTTAGACTTTGAGTACTTCATATAAAAATCAAATGCAAGCTGCAAAGTAGAAAAGTGGTATTTGCCAATTTCCTCCGCAAAGTTCTCACTAAATTTCAAAGATGTAATGTCTTGCACGGAGTCAACCGCATAAGCGGCTTCAACGATATAATCTAACATGTCAGATTCAGAAAAAAATGCTCCCTCGGTAAATTCATCTCTGAAATCTTGTTCGAATTCATTCTGTTCATCCATTATATCTTGGTCACTTACTAGCTCTTCTTGTTGGTTAAAGTCATCGTCCTCCTGGTATTGCTCATTCATCTCAGTGTCCGTAAATATACCTGACATCTTAAAATGTCCAATGAAAAAAAAATCAGTACACTCCATCTTATAACATTACATACAATAGATAGATTCGTATATTGCTAGCAGGGACAGATCCAGAGATTTTAATATTGAGGTGCCAATTTTTATATAATTAATTTTAATCTATAAAAATAATTAACATATAGTTATTGGAGTTAGTTTTTTAATAGATTTATTAAGATACATATAATTATAATTTTTTCCAACAATTTTAGTTTTAATATGATAATTACATAAATAAAATATAACTTTAACAATTGTACATTACAAATTTATAAAATACCATATAATTTATAACGGGATTTGCTAAAAATGATCCCATATCTTATTAATTAAAATTCATTCTTTCAAAAGTTTTAAAAAAATTTAAAAATAAATTATAAATTATTAATTAATTGAAAGACACGGTACCATTGTAGAATACAATGTATACGATATCTTTATAAAATTTTTCTTTTACCAATGTGAATTTAGAAGAAGAATTAATATTTTTTACAAGAAAATAATATCTACAGTACATAATGTGATTACCAAAACATAACTACTTAAGTTATTATTAATATAAAAATATGAATGTTAAATATATTAATATAAAAAAACAAATGATTTTAAAAAAATAAATATAGAAATTATTATATAAAAACTAATTGGAAAGGTACAAAGACTTGAGGGTATGATATTAAATTAGTTAGGTAAAAATATTAGTGAATTAACAATTAAGACATAAATCTATTACATAGTGAAAAATAATACACATAAAACTATTAAATTACCTAACATTTATTTTTATTTTTTAAACACAAATTTTATATATAAGTATAATTTCTTAAAATTTTGGGGGGTTCAGGCCACTACTCGCCCCCTCTAGGTCCGTCCCTTGATTGCTAGCTAATTAGTAATAAAAAATAATAACATCTATTTACTTTTTAGTAATTCTCAATGTCTTGTCAGTTAATAAAAGATAAATTTTTTTTTCATTACACAATCAATTTTACGAATAAAGTATCGAAACGAATAATTGGAAAATTAGAGATTCTATCCACTTACCTCGATTTTGTAATCCAAACGATGGATTGTTTTCTGAACACTACAATGAAAAAAAATTGATTGGACCTTTGCTGATTGCTGCAACGGTGATTGTCAATTAACAATGAACAAAAAGTGGATATTAAATAGACGGATAAAAAATAAAAAAGGATATTCAGTAGATGGATGGATGTTCGAAAGAAAAACAATAGATGGATGGATGTTCGAAAGAAAAACAATGAAATTTTTTATAAAGAGAATGATACACAATTTTAATGGTGGGATTGAATAATTGGTGATGGATTATTCACCAATTTATAATGTTAATTTTAAGGAAAAGATAAGATTAGAGTATCTAAATCAAAATAAAACCTTAAAAAAGGAAGATAGAATTTTAAAGATAAGATAGATGAATAAGAAGATAATTTTTAAAAATGAAAACAAGACTGATATAGGCGTAATACATCGCGTTCCAATCGATTGAATGATCATTACAATCGATTGAATTTGATTTCACACACACTACAATCGATTGAAATTGGCAAATTCATATTGTTCGGGTAAATTCAATCGATTGAGTCACAAAAGCAATCGATTGAATTTGGTGAGACCCAGGTTATTTTGAAGCATTCAATCGATTGGATATTCTAAACAATCGATTGAATTACAAAAAACCAATATTTTTCATCATTCAATCGATTGGATTGTATGACCAATCGATTGAGTTATGCGAAAACCATGCATTTGGCAAATAATAATAATAATAATCTTAGACGGATCATATTTAAAGAAAAAGTTTCAAAATTGGTAGATAGACTATGCGAAATCAAGCCCCCACCAATCGATTGAAGTATACTTAAACACAATGTTCCAATCGATTGTTTTGTTATTTTAATCGATTGGAGTACACTTAATTATAGTATCAATCGATTGGTTTTATATGCAATCGATTGAAATTGAAATTGATGATAATTCAATCGATTGCACTTAGAAAACAATCGATTGATACAGTAATTAAGTGCACTCCAATCGATTAAAATAATAAAACAATCGATTGCACTAAAGAAACAATCGATTGAATCCATACAAACACATTGTTTTCAAGACCTAATTGCATCTTAAGAATATAGATAAACTTAAAATACCGTTAGCTAAATTTATTCCATCATCCAAGAAGGTCTTACAATTCAAACAAACCTAGTACCTTTAAGAACTCTATATATGAATTGTAAAAATCAAAGCAAGGCATGCTTGTACAAGAATATTGCTATAAAATAATTTTTTCATGGTCCAGGCCTTGGGATGATGCCCCTTGGGTTTGTGATGCCCAGATTAGTGCATAGACTATCAATTGCTTCTCTTTGACGATTGATAGCTTCCGTTTGCCTGTCTTGACGCTGCCTCATATCAGCAAATTGCTCCTCCATATATACTTTCATGCTTCGCAATTCGTCCATCAAATCTTGCATTGTTGGCGAAGGAGGGGGTGGTGGTGGGGGTGTCTGTGGTTGTGCTTGCACCTGGTCTTGTGGTTGTCCTTGGGCCTGAGGTTCTTGGGCATCCGGATCTCTTCCCATCTGTCCTAGAGTGCTGTCATCAATCTTGGCTACATTAGTCAAGACGATACTTTTCTCTTCACTTAAGTCAATTCCAAGCCATTTGAAAATCTTGGTCCAATGGCAAGCATATCCTAAACCAACACTTGATTTTCCTTTCTTCATCTCAAGCATATGATGAACCATAAAATAAGGCCAGTTTATCTCCTTTCCAGTCACCATAGCCCAAAGCACTAAAATATCTTCGTTAAACAAGATTCCATGATTATGTTTTCTTGGAATCAACATGTATGAAAACAAATACATCAATATATGCTGCTCAATCCCCAACCCACTACAACTTATATTACCTCTAGCATCCATGTGTGGATTCTCATATTGTAAACTCTGCAAACCAACTAATCTGTTGTATTCTCCCCATTGCTCATCTGCCGCAATACCTCCAGTAAATTTTGCCCCGTGATAACCTAGACTCCATTGTTCAGCCAGTTCTTGCAAAGTAACTCTATAATGCTGTTTCCCTAAATCAAACTCAATCAGCGGCATTACCTCACCCTCTTCATCAGGTTCAGGAACAACATAATTCAAAGTACTATAAACAGCCCTAACCAAGTGCAGGTAATACTCATCCTTAGTTTGTACAAAATCAACTAAGTGCTGTGTTTGCAATGCATTCAACACCAAATTAAAACGTCTATCCTGAAGGAACTCGGCTGTTATGTACCTGGGAGGAACAATTGGCCTTGACTCGAACTTCTCCACATAGTTTTTCAGTGTTCTTTGAGACGGCAGCCACCTTGCCATGTAATGTGATGAAGCAACCAGTCTGGCGGAAGCAGAGCTTTCTCCCTCAACCCTGGCTCTTTTGGTGTTCTTAGTTCTGGCCATTTTGGGATATTGATTTGGTGGGTTTTGTAAGGAATTGGTTGAGGTTTAATAATACGTATGTAGGACGGAGTGGATGTTGGTGAGATTGGAGAAGAAGAGAGAAGAAGATGAAGCTTTCTGGTTCAATGAGAGAAGAGAGCGGTGCAGAAATGGGGGTTCGAATCTTTTAAAACGTTACTTCTAATTCAATACGCATGGTTTGGGATTAATATATAGCGATTTTGAAATTGCAATCGATTGGATTACAATACCAATGGATTGAATGCTAAAAAAACACATTTAGGACACTTCCCAATCGATTGAAGTTTCAAACCAATCGATTGAATTAGAAGTTACGTGCAAAGTTCAATCGATTTTTAGCCGGAAACAATCGATTGAATATTAAGACCAATCGATTGTTTGGAAGAATTCAATCGATTGAAAATCATAAACAATCGATTGAATTACATAAATCTCACATTTAATTCATTGTTCAATCGATTGGTTACTATGACTAAGCGATTGATTTATGCAAAACCATGCCTACCAGGAATATACGATCGATTGTTTTGTGATAAACTGAAATCCAATCGATTGGGTTATCATTCAATCGATTGGTTTGATAGTCCAATCGATTGGATTTCAGTGAAACACGATTTGAAAGTCATGGAGAAACTTCACGAGATCAAACATAATATTTTACTCGACTGGAATATAATTAGTTGTTGTTTTGTATTTTTTTTTGTTAATAAATATAATGGTTAATTGATAAATAAATAATTTGTAAAATAAAAAATAGTTTCTATAATTAAATAAAATATAAAGGGTTAATTTGCAATTAAAAATAGTTCAAGGACTACATAGCAATTGATAAAAAACTCTAAAAACATGTTTTCTATTTGGACCACTAAGTAGTCCAAAGGTTCCTGGACCACCGAATCTTGAGCCCAGTTTGAGGTTGTGATGTACGAACACTGACATAAACATAGGACACGATACGACACAAGACATACCAACATACGAATTTTAAAATCTTATAAGACACGAGAACACATAAATATATAAAAAATATGAAGTACTTTTAGAAAATGATAATGATATTTTAATATTTTATTGATATTAAAACATAAATTTATTTTTTAATTGTTTTTAATATCTTATTTTAATTATATAAAGTATTTAAAATATTTTTATTTTAATAAATAATATATATTATTTATAAATTTATTTCAAAAATACATGTTAAAAATAAAACTGAATACACTCACATGTGATGATATTTAAGTATATCTAAATATATCAAAAAAAATTTTATTATTTATTAAGACATAGTTAAACACAACAGGCATACATATTAAAAAAATATTGTATCCAAATGTGTCTAAGACACAGATACAATAACTTAATAAAATATCCATACTTCATAAGTTTTAAATAATTCTTGAAAAAGTGTGTAATCCAAATCAACAAAAGAATGAAAAAGCTATTTGATTTTCGGAGTTCTAACAATTTAAAAACCTATACAACAAAAATGGGTATGAATGACATGTCAATATTTTTTGAAAAATTAAATGTCCCTTTTGATTATCTTCATAATGTCATGCCAACTGAAAATTTTAATAAGTAAATAATAGATATGGTCTTACAAAAAATTATGTATAATGTATTGTATATTGTATATTGTTTAAAAAGAATATTTACAATATAATTTAAATTTATTTAAAAAATAAAGTTAACAATATAATTTTTATTTTTTAATTTAATCTAATTTTATTCAGAATAATTACATTACTATTTATAGGATTTTTTATTTTTATAAATTAAATAAATGTAATAATTATCGAAATAAATAATTTAAAAAATATTTACCAAAATAAATACTCATCTCTTATTTTATTTACACAGTAAACGAGATAATTTTGCATATATCTCGTTTACAGTATAAATGAGATAAGAGAAAAATATGCAACATGTGTATATCTCGTTTAATGTATTTTTTTTAAATTTAAAATAATAAAAAATATTAATAATATCAATAATCTAAACTTTTAGCATGTAATTAGTACATAAAAAGATTGGTAGAAAAGATTAACATGGATATGTTTGATCAATTAATACTCAAAAAGGTTGATAAAATGGTGGAAAGAGAATTGGAACGGTTATCTCTCACGTTATCTCTCACGTTATCTCCCACTATCCACATGGGAGATAATTGTTTCCATTCTCTTCCTACTATCCAATCAATCTTTCCTAACAATTAGTTATTTTTATTTTTTAAATTTAAATAAATCCAATTATATCATAATTTAATCTAAAGTTATTTTAAAATAGATATGTTTGATTAATTAGTACTAAAAAAAGTATATAAAAAATTTTAGATTAAATTAAGATCTAATTGGATTGATTTAAATTTAAAAAATAAAAAAAACTGTTTGCCAATTGTTAAGAAAGATTAATGAAGATAGTGGGAAGACAATTGAAACCGTATCTCTCACATGGGAGTTAAGATAATAGTTTCAGTTCTCTTTCCACTATTCTATCCACCTTTTTGAGTACTAATTAGTCAAACTTATCCATTTTAATCTCTCCTACCTATCTTTTTATGTACTAATTATCTGCTAAAATTTTAAATTATTGATATTATTAATATTTTTTATTATTTTTAAATTTTTTCTTAAAAAAAGTACATGTAGAAATCTAAATCCTGCCTAGCTAGTTCACCAAAAAAAATCCTGCCTAACTATGATACCTATGGTAGCGTTTGTTTGTAGAGACACGACAGAACAGGACACTGAGACAAAGACAATAGGACAGAGACATTAAAAATTATGTTTTGTGTATCGTGTTTGGATACGATGGATAGGACACTAATGTAATGTCCAGTATTATGTTTGGATACACATGGACAAGACTAAAATATTATATAAAATGACTAAAATAGCCATATGATTCCAAATTTTTTAGTATAAACTAATTTAATAAATAATGAGAGTACGTAATAAGAGTACAGACAGTAAGAACTTGAAAAAAATATTTGAAGTAGTAAAAAATTTTAATAAAAAATTATATAATAGTATTTATATTAAAATAAAATTTATAAATATAATTATTTTTTTTAAATTTATTATTAATATGTAGGAATACATATGGTTAATATTAACAAAAAAAATCTAAGTTTGATTAATAAAAAATTTCATTTAGGTTAATAAGCCAAATTAATTTTAAATACAAAATCAATTTTAAAAAAAGAATCCATTTTTAAATGGAAAAAAATTAATTTTTGCACATAAAAATCTATTTTTATTTAGAAAATTAATTTTTTTTATCTAAAATTTTATTTTTCTTTTCAAAAAATTATTTTTTCTTTAAATTATATAAAATCAATTACAATTTATAAATTATTTTTTAGTATTTTAAAATATCAATTTTACCTTTATAATATTTATCTTTTAAAAGTCTCCATTCTAATTATTTTTGTTATTATTTTTATTACAAATCAAATAATATAATATAAAGTTAAAATGATGTTGAAGTAAGAATGATAAAAAAAAAAGAAATTATCCAGTTCAATAAAAATTTTTATAAAAAGGAGAGAGTACTTGAGAAAAAAGAAAAAGAAAAAGAGCATGGAGTAAAAAAAATACTTTCTGAGAACAACGAAAAATAGAAAAAATAAGAAGGGGTAACAGTGGAATAATAAAAAATAGCACCATGGACAAAAAAGAAAAAAATTCATAAAAACAGTCTATGTCCCTCTTCCAAATCCCGTGTCCATCATTGTCCTTCGTAAAAGAGTGGACACAAAAGTATAAAAAACTGTCCCGGAGACAATATGTTAAGTGTCCATGTCTTTGCTTCCAAACGCTTTTTAAGAATGTGCTGTTCATGTCTCCGTGTCCTGTCTCCGAAAACAAACGCTACCTATGTGTTGGTGCTAACTGTTCCACTCACCGATCGGCGTTGGCAACTAACAAACAAATGGAAATTGCTCTCTTCTCTCCATCGTCACTCTTCTCCGAAGAAGATGATCACACTGCTACTCGTACTCTCTCTCTCACCCGTCAATTTCCGTGACAATTGCATTGCACTCCCTAATCGAGTATTATGTTTTTCCTGAATGCAGGGGAGGAAGCAATATCAGAGACTCAGGAAACCTACGTTGAGAGGAAGCACCAGTTTCCTGGAATGGTAAGGCATAAGTATGAAACTTTTCTTCTCTGGGAATGTTTAACCAGTGTTTTAGGGTTTAGGGCACTGTCTAGCAAAGCCCTTCAAAATTGCTTTGGTTACTTTGAGTTTCTTGTTGCTAGAGCAGCTATCACATTCTAATTAATACTAGTGTTTCCTTAGTCCACTTGATTCAGCACATATGACAGTTTTAAATAAGATCTTAGGTTTGAGTATTCTCAATGAAATTGACTATGCTAACCGCTAGGAGAGTTTTGTAAGCCTAATGGAATTTCAATATTAATGGTAACACCAAAAAATGCTATGACCTTGCCATGGTAATGAGGAAGAATTGCTTTAATGGAAAGTTGGAATTCAGCTTGATGTGTGTTGGAAGGGTGTAAATTGAGAATGAAGTGTTATACTGTGCAAAAGATGAAAATGTTTATATCTGGTGAATCTCAATGCTCAGTTGACAGGAAATCAGGATGATGTAACCATGTCAGGTCTTCGTAATCTTGGAAAGAGCCACTGTTTACTTGGATAATCTCAGTGTCACATTGTTGTACTTTTTTTTTTCAGGCTAGTTGGCCTAGTGTTTGAGAGAGATTAGATGTTCTTGGTTGGGAACTTGGGATGGGAAAAGGTTAGTAAAAGTTGTCATGATTAGGTTTCTATGTGTTACGAAGTTCTAGTCTCCTGAATTAGGCAACTGTAATGTCAACTGTCAAAAGTTACCATTACATGCTTGCAATATTATGTTTCTAGAATTTTATTACAAAAGGAATACGGCAAATGTAATATTTCTGTCACCACGTTCACTGTAACTATTTTGTTAGCATTAGCTTGCATTGTGCTGGTCTGAGGTGCTTTAACTTTTATCCAGGAGTTGGTTGTCCGAGAATTTTCCTTTCATCAACTGAATGCAAATTTACTCTGGCCAGGGACATTTGCATTTGCAGAATGGCTAGTTCAGAACAGATCATGCATTGAAGGACGTCATGCCATCGAGTTGGGAAGGTAGTTCAATTACTTGGATTTACTTATTTGTTTAATGCTGTAGTTATACTCAACGTGTAGAAATCTTGCTCAAAATGTTCATTGTCAAGTGGTCTTGACTTGATCTTGTTATGTTAGCAATAATCTCTACATTTGTCCATAATCACTCTTGGTTGTACTATTTTCTTTTCTAATAAGATGATTTACTGCCATCATTATCGAAATGTAATTCTATGATCATAATGACAGAGGTATGTTCCTTGTTGGGGTCTGGGGATTAAATTTATGAAACAAATTATACACTAAAGAGCTTGTGATTGTCATCCTTCTTTTGGGGCTCATGTTGCTTTTCTATTGAATTTTAGTGGCACAGGTGCTTTGGCTATATTTCTCCGAAAAATGTATAATCTTGATATTACGACTTCAGACTATGCTGATCAAGAAATAGAGGATAACATAGCTCACAATTGCAGGTCAAATGAAATACCTGTCATTCCACACATAAAGCGTGAGTCATCTTTAGTTTTTAGCTACCGATAAGGATTTCATTTAGTTCTCCTATCAATTGTAGTTTAGGTTCTTAAGTGTGATAAACAAGTATCTGTTATGCAATCTTTATCACCATGTAGTTAGCATAACTTGATCAATATGAAGAGAGATCAAAACGTGCTTGATATCTCTTGCCATCTCCTTCATGTGGATGATATGTTTTCTTGATCATCAAACCTGAAAGCACTTGAAATTCCGTTCTTTCCATCTTTAGAAGTGAGAACCTGTATATACTATGTTAATTAAAATTTCTGGGTCATTGTCAAATTTGATTTTTTTTTTTCACAAGTTTTTTGGCATACCATTTAATACTCATTTTAGTTGCTCTTAAAGAAATACTAATTTGCTTGTGTTTATAGATACTTGGGGAGAAAAGTTTCCAAATACTGATCCTGACTGGGATCTGATCATTGCTAGTGATATCTTATTGTGTAAGATTCTCTCCTCCCTCTTTTTTATTTTTTCTTTCTTTTTATTTTTGATTTTATATAAAATATTACTTCATTGAAATAGTGAAATTTAGCCATTATGGAGTATAGCTCAAGAATTAGTTGATACACAAGGCGGATAATAAAACTTCTGTTTTCAGCAATAATTAATAAACATGTAAATTAGAACCCTGGAAGCACAGATACAACATATAATAATATATATGCTAAAAAATGACATATAATTGATATAGATATACAAACAACAACAACAACAAAGCCTTGTCCCACTAAGTGGGGTCGGCTACATGAATCAAACGACGCCATTGTGCTCTGTCATGTATCATGTCTACAGAGAGACCGTTTACATGTAGATCTCGTTTGACCACCTCATAGAGATATATTTGCATAAATAGGCGCAATTATTAAAAATAGCAATCTCGTCTTCTCCAACTTTGTCATCTACGAACACTATAGCTTCAAGGTCAATCCAATGAATTTGAAATTTTGCAAAGGTCAAAACTGCTATCATCCATTATAATGTCCCACATATTGGAAGCTCTTTGTATATAGTTTTCACTTCTCCTTGATGGGAGTCGAAGATTAGTATATACCCAATCTTAGCATTTAATTAATCTCCTTTTGGAATGAATATGTGATCCAATTCGTTTAAGCATAAGAAAAACTCGGTTGCATAAGAAGCTTTGGTCCTAGCTTTTGAAGAGGGGCAATAGATCCATAGTTCACCACCAAAATATTGAGTCTAATTCCCATCTATCTCCAATTGAACCAAAGTTGGAAAATACATACGAAAACCTTGAGAGAATTTAGTAGCAACTTTTTTCCTTACACTTCTTCCTCTCTGTAGAGACCTATTCATTTTGATGAGGGGCAACTCTATGTGGAACTCCTTGAAACCACTTTGCATTATATATATATATATATATATATATATATATATATATATATATATATATATATATATATATATATATAACGCACACTAAAATTTAATAATTTAATTAATTAGAAGCTTAATTTGGTTTAGAATGATCCATACAATGGAGTGGGGTATTGCTCTTAGTTCATCTATCAAAGTGTATGCAATAAACAATTTGTAAAATGTTGGATACTTCTATCTTTTCTTTCTTTGATGCCTATAAATAGGTGATGTTTCCTTTCCTATCAATGTACCACATATCATATACCAAATGAAGAGTGAGAGCATCAATGTTGCACTTAGAGGCATATCGTAGATTGGAGCTACGAATTAATTATGTAGTCAATTTTCCCCACCATAAATCATCTAGGATGAAGACTTTATAGTTGCAATTTTATATTGATCCTCTCTTTTAAGTGTTCTACTATTGGCTAAACACCATTTCTTGCAAAGTTTGTTCTGTAGTTTGAACCTTTTCAACATCTCTATGATCGATGCAAATCATGTCTTAGCAATGGGAAGAAGTTTTAGTATCACGTGCACATTAAAGATGACATATCTAATTGAATGGTTCATGATAAAAATACTATAAATGAGACATCATTCAACATCTGTAATTTCATTTTCTCTATGTTCTTTGTAGCACATATTTTTCAAGGCTAAATTCAAAGTGTGCACAACACAAGGAGTTCAAAATATATGAGCAACCAACAACTAGCAAATTTACATATAGAAGCATTATCAGTAATGAGTTGTAAAACATTCTAAACTCCTACCTCAATGAGTGCTTCTTTAATAACTGAGCTATATAATGTCTATCTTACATTCCATAGTGCCATCAATATACTTCAAGAAAATAAGACTTTCACCTGCCGACATAAAATTGATCAAAGGTCTTTTGTGAATTAATCTATACATCAACAACAATGCTAACTCCTTCTAAACTCCACAAGCTTTTAATTGATTGAAGCATTCTTTCAATATTTTTGTTTTCTCCGCCGCCATCCTTGTTTGACGTTGTTGCAAAAGAAAGTAAATGTTCAAAGAATGCTTCAATAAATTAAAATTTTGTGGAGTTTAAAAGGTGTTAGCATTGTTCCTAATAGGTGAACCGAATCTCAAAAGGACCTCTCAACAATTTTATAGCGACAATTGTGGAAGGTCTTCTTTGTTGATGACACTGTGGAATACGAAGATAGGCACTATATCACTCTTGTGTAAAGAAGTAATCATCAAGGTAAGAATTCAAAATGTTGTGCAACTCAAAATCGATAATGCTTCTGTTTGTCAAGATGCTAAGTTTCTAGTTGAAGAAGATTATTCTCATATTCTTTGGACTTGCTGTGCGGTGCATATAATGAATTTAGTCTTAAGAATGTATTTGTTGCAAAGTATATTAAGAGGAATCAAGTTACATATCAAGAGTGTTGTTAGATCATAGACATACATCACGATGTCTCATTTATTATAAATTTTGTCATGAATTTTCCAATGAGATTGGTCATCTTTCATGTATTTCTGCTGCTGAAGTTTCTTGCATTGGTGATGTTGAAAAGTTTCAAACTCATGAAACAAGTTCTGTAAAAAAATTGTGATTCAAGCCAACAGGGGAACACTTGTAGAAAAGATGATCAACAAAAAATTGCAATGATAAAAAATCTTCACTTTAGATTTACTAGGTTGGAAAAAAAAAATGATTACACAATCAATTCACATATCCATTGTCCAATTGAGAGATGGAAATCTATGACACAAATACTTGTATTCTGTATTTGGTATTGATATATGGGACAATGGTAAAAAAATGGTGAAAGTGAATATATATCAGCTTGAAAGAAAGAAAAACAAACAAGTACTCAACATATTACAAAGTGATTTATCCTAAACTTATTGACTTATGAACTAAAAGCATGACCCTGTTTCATTGATGGCTCATGCTTTGAGCTTGAAGTAAATATGGTTCATTAATTTGTTACCTACTCAATTATATATAATATAACATGTATTAATTTTAATTTGCATAGACCTTATTGTGTATGGTGGTTTCAAGGATATCTAAACAAAGTTGCATCTCGTCAAGTAGGAGAATTTTTTTTAGAAAGGAAGAAGTGTTTAAAATGATGTTTTATTGATTTTAGGAGAGGAAGAAAATTGCTATTGAATCCTGGAATTTTTCTTTAGCTGCATATATCAATCTTGATCCAATTGAAGATATATTGGAAATAGAGCCATTACTGACATGGTTGAACTGTGGATTTTCTGCTTCTCTCCTTAATGCTAGTGCATTATGTTAAAAGACTATATTATGCATGTATAATATTGTTTACATGTTTTTTTCCTTCCTTAGCCGACTCCACCTAGGGGGACAAAGCTTTGTTGTTGTTGTTTTTTTTTTCCTTCCTTACATGCCCCAGCCCAGTGTGTCTTATATTTTTACATTTTTACGAAATTGCCATGTCCCAATATCCATGTTGCATGTTATATTCATGCTTCCTAGCAGAGTTCCATGAGTTTTCATCATTTCATGAAATATCAAGATTGGTAACTCCCAAACTAACATAGATCTAATTTAGAATTGTTTTATATCGTTTACAAAATATCATGAAATATGTTTCTCACAATTCTAAATGCTTGCAGATGTTAAACAGTATGCAAATTTGATACAAACCATTTCATTTCTTCTCAAGTGTTACAAGCCAAGGGATAGGAAAGTGGTTCCTCCACCAGGGAATGATGGTATCATGCTGTTGACACTTTCAATCAACTTGAGTTATTCAAAATGAGAAATTCTTGCATGCTCCCGGATTACATTTAATGCGTGCTATAGTAACATTCACAATCACTCATTTTCAAAATTACATCTACAAGGTAGTAGAATATCAAGAATGTGGTTATGAATGTTTTGAGAACATGCATTAATTATGTTTTAGGAGCACATAAGTTTTTCTCCTTCAAAATTTCCTTTATTATCGAGTCTCGAATACTTGTGCTAGCAGGTTGTATAGTGTTACCATGGCCAGCCTTTTTAATGAGCTGGAGACGTCGAATCGGGAAGGAAGACGAACAGCTTTTCTTCAATGGTTGCGAGAAGGCAGGTTTGGATGTGCAGCATCTCGGATCCCGTGTATATTGCATCAAGCCTATAGGTAATGATGGATGAAAAAGCAAAAATTTGATTAAAGAAACAAGTAGTAAAGCATGCTGAGGAACACATTGAGGTGGGAAGTTGGAAGGTTGGACCCTTAACAAAGTTTCCTGTGGTCATAGTGAGTTATTGTAGTTTAATTTGCACACCTAGTTTGTGTTAACAATTTTGAAGTTTAGCTTAAGCTGAGAGTAAATCGTGTCACAGTTTATGGCTTGTCTAATTGTCATGTTCTTAGTTTTAGTTGCCATTGTTAAGATTATGTTATCCTTCCTCTTCTTTTTCGTTGCATTATGGCTAAGTTCGTATTCTGTCGACAATATGAGTCATGAGACGTAAAACATATTTGGCGGTGACAACATATGTGGGTCTAAGCATAGCTTTCCTTGGTATTTTCTATCCATTCAAAGTGTTTGTTTGTACACTGTTAAATTGATAAAAAAATATATTTTTTTTAATGAAATAAGATTTTTTTTATATAGTGTGTTTGGTAAATTTTTAATAGTAAAAGTAAAAAGACTAGAAAAATAATTTTTTGTATAAGTTATAATTTATATTTTTAAAAAAAAGTATTTTTATCTTATTTTATTCAAATATAATTAATAAAAAAAAATTTTTTACATGAGATATTTAAATATAAAATTACTTTTATTTTTATAAAAGAGGCAGTTAAAAAAATATTATTTAATTTTTTCTTTAGAATGATGTTCAAACAATCCAAAATAAGAAAACAAATTTATACATGTATTTTGTAACACTAACATTCTATTTTGTATTTGATAAATAAAAAAGGTTATGAAGATGTATTCGTAGTTTTTGAAAATTAAAAATTCTTTTAAAAATATCTAAGGAAATAATTTTTAAAGTTAATTTATGTTTATCAAAAGGAAAATCTACTAAAATTGGATCTGATTTTTTAAAATGTTAACAAAAATATTAACAAAACTAATCTTCATTTTTTATAATGATAAAAATATCTTTATTCAAATATTATAAAATTAGACAAAAATAAAAAATTGTCATTATTAATTTTTTTAAAAAACTTATTTAAATAAGTACTTAATTTATTGAAAAATGATGTTGGTTTAGAGTTTAAGAAATGAATTTTTAAATATTTTAAAAAAAAATAAAAATAATTTGAATTTTGAATATTTTATGTAAAAATATTTTTTTATTTATCAATTATATTTGGTAACAATAATATAAAAATATTTTTTATTTATTATGTTTTAAAATATTTTTTAAATAAAAAGATTAAAAAAACGTAAATTATAACTTTAAAAAATTATTTTTTAATATTTTTAATTTTACTATTAAAATTTATCAAATGCATTAAAAAATAAAAAAAATTTAACAACCTAATAACACCTAAATAAATTTTAACCCTCGTTAATTAAGGGGAAAAAAGAAACAAGTTATTCATCAAACCTATTTGACTTGTGTTTTTATTCTTAATTAAACGGATCTAAGCTTGACAAGAAGAAAGAGGGTGACATGGTAATAACGAACATGTTACCTTTGAAGGGAAAAGAAGGAAGCTTCGTAGAAGGTGTATATGCATGCACGTGTGGAGGCTTTTCAGTTTTCAGAACACCATGCAAGTGGAAGTGGTGGTGGCATGCATGCAATTGTGCATGTAAATATTTTGTGGCTGTTGGTTATTAGAACGGTGAAAGTGATGTGTGATCTTGTACTACAGCATCCAGATATTCGGATAGGTACTTCAAACTACTAGTCATATATTGAAGACAAAATGCTATACATGGATTCACTAATTAAGCATAAACTAGGACAAGATCTGAATCATTATTTGATTATTTTCATAGCGGAAAGTTGTTTACTATATAAACATAATTGTTGCTTATTTTGGTTTTAATTTTGAAATTAGTTTATAAGTCGACTTCTTTTTTATTTAAAAAAAATGATCAACTATATCTTTTATTTCTAGAAATAGGAATCTTATTAGTCATTAATCTCAATTATAAATTGTATATGAGATTAAAAACAATGAAAATAATTATTAGAACACTTAAAATCCTGTAACACTTAAATACAAACGTGATTTCGTATAATCAATGTGTATATATTTTGGATAAGGAAGTGATGATGATATTCATGAATCATGATGATAGGTATGATGAATTGAAGCTGAATAAGGAGTTTGAGAAGTTAGCTAAGGACATGCAACAAAGGACACATACACTGACATGGATTGGTATGTCACTGTGTTATGTTGAGCCTCTCGAGGCTTACAAACTTAGTGACAGTGAGATAAGTACATGGGATATATATTATAGGACAAATTATTGTTAAAATTATGAAACATGGACACATGGTGGCTATAATAGAAACATTGACTTTCCACCCACAAAACAAAAAGAAAATATATATGTATGTTAAGAATTAAATCAAAATTTTAACTATTATATATTTTAGATATTGACCAAGTAATGACCACAAGATTCTTTTGTTAACTATCTAATTATCTATGTGGTTTCAAGAAATTTTATTTTCTTTAATTTTATTTACGAGATTTATTTTATTTTAATTTTATCTATTTGATTGAATAATTGATTAGTTTGGACAGACGACAAACGCACATGTACCATAAAAAAAAAAGAGACAATCGGTACATTATGGTCTACACTATCAATGCCCTTGCATTATTCCTATCTTCTGATAAAGATTATTTATTCATCATACTTTCTCTCTGCTGTTCTGCACGGACATATGGTTGCAATTGAACTTAGTGATTATATGCACTGTGATCTTGAACTGACAATTATAATTATTTGGTTTCCGATTATTTCAATCATTTTAATTTTTTTAACTCTTATGACATTGTATATACCTCTAGCCATTTACTGCTTCTCTTATGATTATATATTTACACAAAGAAAATCTCTTCTAAGATTTAATCATAAAGGTGTGGTATATATTAAAATTAAAATTGAGTATACTTAATTAACTCAATTTTTAAAAATAAATTATGAAGTGAGAAACATTTCATATTTATAAATTTTATCTGTGATAAATGTGAGATTTATATATAATACACTTTTTTTATGTTAAAAAATATCATTTAAAGTGAAACATTTATAAACAAAGGAACCAACAATATATTAGATTGGAAAAGTATGAGGAGCCAATATAGTTACTATACAATATATACAATGAGGATATTTTTGTAATTAAAATCAAATGATAATTAGAGTAATTAATTATCATTTATTTCAAATTTCAAATTCAATCTAAATAAGAATTCTATACAGTAAATAATGCAAAATTGAAAACCGTCAACCCTCTTCCCCATTTACAGGAAATTGCTTTTCATAAATTCTCACCTTCTCTCAACGGTGTCACCCCGCAACCCACAACAGCCGCCATCGCCAATAATCTTGGGAGACACTGCGGTGCGCACTGCGAAGGACCGTGCAACACCGTTGCAAGGGTTGCTTCGAGAAGTCGCACTTCACCTGATTCTACCGCCAGAGTCCACTCAGTCGCGTCGCCATCTCCGAACCAGTTCCAACGACACTGCTCTGCATCGAGAAGTTGCACTTCACCTGGAGTGCCGACAACTCTATCCCACACGAAGCCAGTTCCAGCACCATCGCTGCCACTCCCTCGCGCCGTTGCTGACTCGTCCCCTCGTACCATCGCTACCCCTCGCTGACCCGATGCCCAACGTCCTCTACACGAAGCAACAAAAATCACAACCAGGTTCCGCCGCTTGTGTCCTGGTTCCTGGGTTTGTTTTTTTTCTTTTATTTAAACTGGTATTGGAATAAACCTTAAAAATTTTTCTGATGAAAATGGAGAATCCAGACTAAAAGTAATTGGAATTATGATGGTAAATTATTAGTATGAACTTGGTTAACAAGTTAAGCTTTCAAGTTGGCAAATCGTTTCATTGTCCATACTTTCTTTGGGTTTCTAAAATAATCTTACTACTTTTATCACCTCAATGTGCAGTCCATTAGTGCGCTGAATTCTTGGTATGAAACTGTGCTTGAAGAAAAGTCTTGTGGCGTCTTATTCCAAATTTACCATTGATGCAATTATCAGGTGCAATAGCACAAGATATTTGTGCACTGAACTACCCTTTTATTATTATCATATCCAAATAAAAAGGTGAAATTTAGTACAGAGACTCTCACTTAGTGGCAATTGTGAACGAAAGATTTATGCAGCCATAATTGCAAGAATAGAGGCTTTTTTATGATTTGAACCCATCACTTTCAACTTACTAGGCAACTACTTTACTGTTATGCCAAGGTTCACCCTCTAATAATTTTATCCACGTACACCACAAGACATCTAGGTACTCGAAAAGCAGCAGAAAATATGGAGTGATCAAAATGGCTTCTTTGATGTATGTATGAAGTTGTACATTAATCCTTTCAATAATTAATATTGGTCAACCAAGGCCTGTAGCAGTAGCTTCTGCCAAGAATAATTTGAAGTTGTACATTAATAGATTGGTTTTTATTATTATTATTATATTTTTCATGTCACTAATATTGTGATTTATATTAGTTTTTTTTATTGTTTTAGTTCTGTCACCAATTTGAAGAATGTCAGATATTTGGAATATAATTATTAAGTATTTAGTTGGTTGTATTGGATTCATGTAAATACAGTTAAATTATGAAGGATGTTTATTTTACTAGGTATACGGATGATTATTTTTATTGTTAAGTGGATGTTTAGTTGTTAATATTAGATTCAACTATATGCAATTAAATTATACTGGATGTTTAGCTTAATAGGTATTCGAATGGTTATTTTAGTATGATTGCGGATGGTGCTTTTCATTCTAAATTGGATTATTACTTTAGGTATACAATTTGTAGTATAATTTATGACCCTATTGCGTTGATGTAAACAAAAAATTAAGAGAGAAACTAAAATAGGCCAGATGTTCATTTTACTAGGTAGGCCAATGGTTATTTTTATTGTATTTTGGATGTTCTATTTATTATTATGTTTCTTTTAGAGGAAAAAATAAATTAATAAAGAAATTGTAACTGTATTCATAAACGCGTGACTAAAGGCAAATTAGGATTAGTGGTCGCTGAACATAGCCGGTAACTTCCTATTTGAGATCATATAAGGAAATTGACTCTGCTCTCTAATTTCTCTAGATTTTTATTTTCAGTCTATAGCCACCTATCCACACATTCAAGAAAATAGCAGTATTCTTATGCATGCAACCACATTACATTAGAAAGTGTAGCTCTGTGTCTCTAACCAGTTTGACGTATATTAATTGATGGCAAAATTAAGTTGGATATTGACTTCAGTCTCACTATGACTAGTAGTTTAGTGCTGTTATATTTCAACTTTTGGCCACAATAAACATAGTCCAATCTAATACTCTTTTTCCTGTCTTCTTTTTTAATGCTTTTCAAACATTTAGTTCTTTATACTTTTTGCCAATCCCTTGCACACAAATAAAAGCACATATTTCCTTATTGTAAATCACAGTTTTATAGGTTCTTGAGATCATATATATAGCATAAAGATTAACAAAGTTAGAAGATCTATAATATGTTGTCATTTACATTGTTCAGTATTACAGAACAAAGAAATTCATGGAGCGAGCAATATCTTCTCAAAATGTTGGCTACTTTCTATGATGCAGTGTGCTCCACTGCCTCAAAAAGAGGGAAGTATTTGTACACGACAGGCTTTACCTTTCCTTCTGCAGTTGTTGGTCAAACATTCTTCTCCCCTTTATAGTGTACAGTCTCATAATGAGGTCTCTTTACACCACTCACAGTGAAAACTCAACAAAATCATAAACCACAAAAAGAGGGTAATTTGACAGCACAAATAAATCCTATCTTCACCGTCTGTCTTACAATATGGAAGTCTGTAACTGCAACCAACTATAAAAGTTTGTAAACCATAAAAGGCCCTTATACTTTTTCATGCTAAAATAAATTCAACTAAAACTCATTGCATGAGAAATACATAAACATTAAACAGATTAAATTGCATGCTATATACTACAAAATGCAAACAAGGTATGAAATTAAGAATAAGGTAGAGCAATGATTGATTCTAGCTAGAACTCTAAACTATGTTCAGACTAATATCCAAAGTCAGTACACATAATCATAATTAAGAAATGATTTAGTTTTTCAGTTAAAACTCTAGGTCTTATTCAGACAAGTAATAAGCTAAATAAATGAATATCTTTCTCTTCACCCTTCAACTGAGAACAAAATAAGCTCAATTTAACACTATAATTGATTACCACTATATAACAACATGGCGAGGATGAACCTATAAGACCAAACTCATGAATGTAGAATCTAGAAGGGGAAAAAAGAAACGAACAACATTAACTAAGACAGTAGAATAAGCTGGCTTCAGTTTAAGATATACTAAAATAATATATACTTTTAACATACATAGAATTCAGATAGATACAGGTACCAAAACCAATTAAAAGCATTGGAAAGTGATAGGATTTGAAGAAAGGGAACAAAATATGAGCATATTTGGATTGTATATTATTAGTGTGGGACAAATTAAACAGTGTGTGGTTGTGCAAGTTGTGTTCCTTTTCTTTGCTATTATGCATGCCTTGTATTTTGCTCTGCTCAATGCTCAACGTTCAACACTTGGAGCACCTCACAAATTTTAGTTGTAGCCTTTCCTATAACAGACAAATAGGCATGGAACTTATGTTTATATTTTCTGTGCTATATATACTATTATTTTACAGGTATTTATTTTTCTTTTTCCTTTTTTTTAAGAGGATATATTTTTTTTAATCTACATCAACCCTAGTTGAACAGGCTAGAAAGTAACCAACAATTGAAGTGGAGCTATGTATTTGGTGTTAAAACCCAAGAATTTTGGTTCAGCTAAATTTGTTACTGTAATTGACTTCTATGCTTATTAATTAGTATCTTAGGTTTATCATAATAAATAAAATAAATGAGAGCATGCAAATAGTTGTATATATAATCTTCAACTACCAATTAAGTAAGGTAAGATAGTATGTGAATCTTCTCCGTTCATCAAAAGTAGAAGGAGGTAAGAATCAACAAAAAAAAAAAAAACAACCGATTCAATCCTTCAGTTGACAATATAGTAAGCATATTTAAATAAAAGGAAAACTATAATAAAGTATGAATACATGCGACTGTGAAAACCAACCATCTAATTACTTACTAAAGTATCCATCCAATTAAAGGGGCAAAAAATATCTATCATGAACACCAAACATTCAATACCCTACTAAACTAATCATCCAATTAAATGGACAAAAAAAATCTATCATTAACACCGAACATCCAATACCCTACTAAAGTAACCATCCCATTATGGTCAACATTAAGAAGCCAGTGATTAGCTGGGTGATTAGCTGGTTTATGTAACATCGCATCCAAAGGTCCACACGGGGCGGAAAAATAAAATGTTATTTAAACTAGATTAACAAACTTATTTCACCTTTTCTGTTCAAAAGTTATATCAATTGCAATGATCTTAAACAACAACTAATTTCACATGCTCGAACATACTAAAATTCCATATACTGCATTTTCACCATGTAAAATCAATCAAATAAGCAACATACAGTCTCTACATTACAAAATGCAAGATGAATGATGTTTCATGAAAGGAAGAAACTAACCCACTTAACGTAGATGCTCGACGACGATATAGTTCTGATGTTCGCGTTGGTCCCGGTAAATGGTTCACGTCAGGCGGCGAAGCTGTTAAATAAATTGCAACAATCTCAAGCAACAGCTAATTTCTCATGCTCCAAAATAATAAAATTCCATTTATTGCTTTTTCACCATGTAGTTTCAGAAAACTAAGCATCTTAAACACTCTATAAAATAAGTAGCAACTGCAATGAGTAATCATGAAAAAAAGAAACTAAAGAACTCGCCGTGGATGGTCGAAGAGGTTCTGGAACACGTCAGTTGGCAAAACAACGATCAGATACGCAGCCGCAAACTGTGCACCGGTGATGCTTCCGGAGAGGGCGAACAAGCGCGGCACTTGGGCGCAGCAACTCGGGTCGGCAGGAAAGAACGACCGTGCGATCCCGATGCCGCCAGCGACCGGGTTTGATCGCGAACAGGGGGTCTCCAATGTAGACGTGTTTCCGGAGCTGCTGCAGGTTGCGATTTGGACGGCTAGGCGGCGGTGTGGGGGTTGGTGAGCAGCGAGGAGGAGGTTTTTTGGTGGTAGGGTAATACAGTCAAAAGGAGGTGAATTGGGTGTAATTTTATTTAGAAATTATAATTAGGTTAACTGTGTGTTTATTATTATTTTCAAATATAATTGGGCTAGATAAAAAGTCCATTGTACATATTGTATACAAATATCATTGTCTCCCTAGCGGGACTCTATTAGATTATATAAAGTGGAGTTGTTTGGATTGCTTCTGTTGCTGATGACAATACTAGAAATAACATTGGAGACAACTTTTAATTTTTATTTTTGTTGTTAATTTTTGTGACTTTATTCTACTTTCGTTCTACTTCTTTGTATTGAGTTTGCTTGTTAAAAAATATTAAATTAAATAAATTTTAAATATTATAATTAAGATTAAATAGATGTTATTTAACCCTAAAATTCTATTAAACTTTTCAATTAAAATAATCTATTTCTATATATTTGCTATATTCATTTGACATGCTAAATAACAATATTACACTTTTTTTATTGAAGAATAACTTTTCTTCATAAAAACACCAAAAGACACTTACAACAATAAAAACGTTAGATTTATATTTAAACTAGAAGATAAATATCCTAGATATTAATTGTAAATTGAGAATAGTATTTAGTTATAAAAAATCTTAATTAGTAGCAACACAATAAAAAACTTTTGTCTTTTTTCCAAATTAAATAGATTTGATCACTTTTTAAATTTACAAAAATTTTATGAATATCAAACTTCTCTCGAATGTTTTCCTCTCATATCAAAATATGTACCGCAAAAATCAAAACACCTATAGAAAGGAAAACAGTTAAACAAATGTACAGTTCCTTCGATATTTGCCTATTGCATTGCGACATTAGTTTGACTAAAATATGATCTTTGTATAGATAACATGTCTATTATATTCCTTTTATTTCAGAAAACTGCTGACTAATAATTTGAGATTTTTAAAAAGAAATTAAAATTTTTTGTCATGTTGAATAATAACATCACTAATTTAGCTACATTTCTTGACTTTAATAAAAACAAATCTGACACAAAAATAAATTGACTGATTTAATAGTTAAATTATTAAAGACTAAAACGTTGGACTAAAAATTTCTTGATTAATGGCATTTCAGTATTTAAGCAAAAATCGCAACTCAATAATAATAATAATAATAATCATCTATGTTTAATCATTTCTTGCAATAATAGATACCGTGCAAAATAATTTAAAGGAATAGAATATAGACACATTCAACTACTTTTTTCTACTGATTAACTGACAGCCATAAAATAATACAATCCATGATATGGTTTTGCCATGTGGCCATCATACGCAAAGAAATAATATATACCTGATTCAACCTAACCAAGAAATAATAGAACCCTTTCGATGATTCATAATTACATTTGAGTATGGAGTTCACCTGGCAAGTACCTACCTATATATATATTATATTAAATCTTATCAAGTCAGAATAAAAACTCAAATGATGAGTTAAATTGTGGCTAGAACAAGTAATGAAAGAAGTGGAGGACGGTACCTACTTAAGGATAATATATATACATTAAATAAAACTACTACTACTAAGCTTTGTTTCTTTGCCAAATTAAAACTCGTTCACAGGTTTTTGTGAAATTACATTAGGACACGTGATATATGTTCATCAAAATTTAAAAATGCTATTTTTTATATCAAAAATTAATTATTATATATTTATATATAAATATATATTATTTAACTTATTTTAACATATATTTTATATTTTAATATATGTTTTATATTAATAACTGATTACGATTAATTTTTATACTACACAACACTATTTTATTTTATATTTTATTATTGTCCCAATAAACAATTGTAATGTGTCTGTTGGATTATATTTTTCATTTTTATATATTATAGTAAATAAAAAATAATTATATTTTAATAATTAAAAATGAATAAAAATATAAAAAAAAATTTCAATGTACTCAAAATATTGATATTTTAATAATTTTAATAATTAATTTTAATTAATATATAATATATATATATTTTTTATAATTAAAATTAACAGTTAAAATTATTGGACCACTAATATATTTAATATACTTAAAATTTGTCCGAAAATATATATAACGTGAAGAGAATAGAGATTTAACTCTAAAGACTACAGTAATTATTCTAAGTACCCCCAATTCTCGTTATGGTGTGATTCTATTTATCTTGTACTATGAGAAATTTCTTATCACTTTCAATGTCTTTGTTTGTTGCAATTTACATTTGTACTTTGGTACAAAAGAATACTATGATTATTTATATAATTATACTACGTATATACTAAAATCAGTCACCAAATAAAATTAACTATTAATATAAAAGTATATTATAAAATATAAATATATATTAAAATAAATTAAATTATACATATATTTATACATAAATATACAAATATATTAATAATTAATTTTAGTATATGAATAATATTTTTATTATTTATATAATAACAAACGCGCAAGATTACAAATGAGGCAGGTTGCATATATCTAGGGCAAGCCAATAGCAAATTAATATATAACGGATCAATAATGTTTAAGAAAAAAATTAAAATAATTCAAACTTCCCTTATTTAATATTTATTAATTAATTATTATTATAATTAATAAATATTAAATAGAATAATTTTAGATTTTTTTTATCTTTCTAATATTATTGTAATAAAATATACATAACGTTTAGTGTATCTTAAAAGAAAAAAGAAAAATATTCTTTATCATAAATATAATCCTAAAAATATCTTTTTACATTCTAAAAATTGAGCACAATTTTTAATTTAAAGTTATTGTGCCAAATTATGTCAAAAAAATTTCGACAGTTAAAGTCGAAAATCATATATGCATGAAGCATACTATAGTTAAAGAAAATAAAAATAGATTAAGTTTGATGGTCAAGTTATTTATTTATGTTTGGTATCTAAATTTACTTAAGGTTCAAAACTACTTAGAATCCAAATTTACTTGATGAGATCCAAGTTTGTTTGAGGTTTAAGATTACTTGAGGTTCAAGATTATTTGAAGTCTAAGTTTATTTAAAGTTCAAGGCTACTTGAAGAGCAAGTTTATTTAAAGTCTAATGTTATATCAATTATCTTAAGATTTTTTTTCTCTATAAATAAGATTAGTTTCAATAAGCTAGGGGAGCTTCCATTCATTCACACAATCACTCACTCTAATAATTTCTAGTCACACATGAGTCACGAGTCCATGTAAATATTGGGAGACTCCATTTTCTCTTTCAGTCATTTCAGTTATGTTATTTTTTCTGTTATTTTTATTTAAACTGTTATCAATTTCTGCATATTTTAATACAAGTCTTGTAATTTTTAATATTTTATTATTTGCACTTGTTCTTTCTTATTTCTTGCTTTATATAATTATTTATTTTGTTTGTTTTTATACTTCTATTGAGCGCGATCTCTAAATCCTAAGAGCAACCCCACAAGAGGAGTTGTATCTGCTTTCCGAATTGAGGTTTTGATACAAGCTTGGTTGATACCTCCTGTCGAGGTCGAAAAAAACAAAATCCAGGCGAAACAAATTGGCACGCCCAATTGAACCTTAGGTAAGATTAGTTGCCTAAAGTGGTTGTTGTGTATACGTTTGTGAAGTGATAAATTTATACCAGTGGTCTAAACGCATCTATTTCTATGTCATCTAAATTGTCCTCTTCAATAGAAGGGTCAGACCACGACTCTGAAAAAATAGTACTATATCTACAACTACAAGTCACTGAATCGATACAAATGCCTATGACTTTTGCTAGAAGTCCGACTAGGCATATGAACAACACAAATGTGTCTTCAGTGGTTTCTCCTAAAGTAGTCGAAATAAATCCGAGTACTTGGCCTATATATAGATTACCTCAATATTTGTCATTTTTGGCTAATCTACTTATTCCCGTGGTATATATAAATGTTCATTCGACTCAATTATTGGAATAAATCCACAAGATTTTGTACAAGGATACAACCCATACTTCTATCAATATATGATGGACAATCCTTCTTATTTGAGACTGATGATATCGGAATCCATGATATCACAACTACCTCAACAAAGTATTTTGTCAATGTGAACGCAGTCATATATAGGAAAAACATCAGCTCAGATTGAATTGTCAATTCAATTATAGACACAAATGAAGGTGTCTTGGTTGACCTCCGTTATGCCGTCAACATATATTGAAATACGTAAAAGCTCATTGTTTCAGAAAAGTTGAGAGAATTACTAATGTCAGGGGCAGTTATGCTTAACACTGTAGATTTTTTAGCAAGTTTTAGACAGCAAATAACAGAAAATAATCATAGTTTAATCAATATGTTGACTCAACAAATAACAACTGTTTTAAACCCATTGATAGAAAATAATAATGCTAAGTTTGAACAAGTACCAAGGTAGATGAATGAAGTTACTAGAGCAGTCCAGGATAACTATAAGACACCAAATTCACTAGGAGGTCATCAACCTCATTTGGAAAGTCGTCAAGCACCTGTAATAATTAACAGGGGGCAAAACCCTGATGATATAGTGAATGGTGCTCGACAAAATCAGTTTACCCAATGTGACATTGCACAAGTTAATGCAGCATATTTCATAAACTGTCAGGCATATGCTAAATAAGGTAGGTTTCAACGTAAAGTTGACTCACCAACCATATTCTATATCTCTATTTTCTGATCATGTATTGCAAGCAGAACTTCCTACAAGGGTCAAAGTCCCAAAATCACTTGCTAAATTTTCAGTAGAAAGTGGTGAGTTGACTGTCGAGTATGTAGCTCGCTACACAGTCGAAGTCGGAGTTCTATCTAGTAATGAGCAACTAAAAATGAGATACTTTTCTTTTTTGTTGATTGTGAATGCTTTCACTTGGTTTTCAAATTTACAGCGGAAATAATTAGAGAAGAGTTTTCATTTAAATTTTTAGAGGAGAACTAAAAATTACACTCTCTAATTTGTTCTTAATAAAAAATTCAAGGCAGAGATGATAGAAGATTATCTTATTCGATTAAAAAAATATGAGAAATAAGTGCTATAATTTGATCCCAACGTATAAAATTGTCAAGAAATTAATTAATGAGCTTTACTTTAAAATTAGAAATAAGCTAGTTAACTAACAATTTATTGACTTTACTCAATTGGTAGATAATGTCTGATAGATCAAAAGGTTTCAAAATGAAAAGAGCAAGAAGATGAGAATTTTTTTGAAGAAAAAATAGTAGTTTTTGTTGGTTGTGTGATGTATTTTGAATAAAGGTCGAAAATGATGTGTTTACAGTTGAAATAAAAGACAAGTCTCATTTTATGTGTCAATCTCTTAATTTTGTCGAAGAAAAGTATTCCCAAAGAAGGAAATTATTAAAAATGAGTTAAGATTACGTAACAAAATACTAGATACAAAAATTGGCAAAAATTCTTGTGAGATGACCTCAAACTTTACTGAATTTGAGGAGTTTGTTGTCAATGCGATGGTGATTCAAAAAATTCAGTTTGACACCAACATACTCAAAATAAGACCTATATATCCTAAGGTTGGTGAAAATTTGTTAGACTTTTTGATCCAACAAAGATAATCGAAAATAAATATGACTATGTGATTTAGGCATATTGCAAAAGAGAAAAAAAAATAATTAACAAACAGTCAATATAAAAAATACACTTGTAAAAATTGATATAAAAGACAAAAATCAATTTTACTACTTTGAATTGAATTCAAAAGTAATTTCAAATCAGATCATCCAATTTAGGGAGACCACAAATCAAAGGATCGGTATTAAATTTTTTAATTTTCTTTATTTTTTAAAACCCCAAAATTAACCCACCAATTTCTCAACTTTCAAACAAAAAAAGCCCTCCAAATTTAATTTGTCATTCCACAAATTGGAGCCTCGGTTTTCCTTCCATACCTTTCAAAAACTTGCTTTCGATTTGTATTTTTAAATTAAAAAATATTTTCATATTATTTAAAAACACACCCATTATTTATATCTATGTATAATACGTTTTCTAAAAATATAACAAAAAAAATTAGCCAAATTAATCACTGCTATATTTTTATATAAATGTAAGTATTATTTTTAATATGTATTTATATTCTAATATATATTTTATATTAATAAAAATATTATTTGTCTTTTAGATTTTAATCTTTGATTAATATTTAAATTTAACAATATATTATTTTAATTTTTTATACTCATTTTTATACTGATTGTTCAAAAAATTCCAAAAATTATTTATTTTTTATTTTTTTAAAAATTGAATAAAAGATAATTTTTAAAGAATATGTAGTTGTTCTGAAATGGATAATAACTCGACTAACTTTTTACTTAGATAAAAAACAGGACAATTATTTTAAGCAACTTGACTACATATTGCATTTGCATGGCCGTACAGACTATAGTGGCTTTGCAATTGTGCTTGTACGTTACTATAAACAGTCAAATCAACGTGTTAATAATCCACGTGTGTATCCAGTCCACAAATTTTTAAGAACTAGTATATGTTTACACTGTATAGGACAATTAATAAAAATATATAAACTTTTTTATTAAAAGAGATTAAACAGAAATTATATATAATAATTATTAATATAAATATTTTATAAAATTATAGTTAAAGTTAAAGTTTAATTATTTTTAATATTAAAAATATTAAAAATAATTAATATTTGTCTTAACTGATTTGGATTGGTAGAGTGGTTATCTCACTCGTCTATTTAAGTAAGTATTAAAATTTTAAATTTTATCTTGTGTATGTAATAACTCATTGGCTAGTGGCAGATCGTTAATAAATGGAGTTTCAATCCGTGAAAGTAGAAAAAATAGTATTTGTCTTAAAAGTAGAACAATTCTCATTAATGATAGTATACTTATGAAGATTTGTCTTTGTTAAAATTTAATTGTGATAGTTTTATTTATTAGTATCATATTTATTTAAATGATGTCAAATAATATGATTAATATTATTACCAGTTAAAATTTTATATTTCATGACATATAACTTTTAAATTTCTAAATTTATAAACTTATGTCATTGTAAAAGTTAGTAGCTAAATTTAAGAAGAATAATGCTATTTTAAGTTTTTAACAATTGATCTGAATAATAACTGCCTGTAACAATCACTAGAATTAACACTATGTTTGGTTTAAAAAAAAATAAAAAAAAAGTGACAAAAAAAAAATGAATGAAAATTTTATTTTTATTTGTTTGGATATCAAATAAAATGAGAAAAAAAGAAAACAAAAATTTTTTTTCATCCATGAGAAGTAAGAAAACAAGAAAAAAATGTTACTTTTGATGTATTTACAATATTATTCCTAATTCTATTATTAATAATAATTATTAATATAAATTTAGTTTTAATAATTTTAATACATTATTATAATAAAAATTTATATTTAAACATTATATATATATATTAAATAAATAATTTATAAAATTATAATATTTTATAATATTCATAAAATATAATAAAATATAAATAAATAAAAATATTTATACTTTATTTTATTATAAAGATATTAATATAATTTTATATTATTATAATTTTTTTATTTAAATAAATTTTTTTATTTTTTTATTTATTTTTTTATTCAAATAATATATAAATAATTTTATTTTTTTATTTTTTTATTTTTTTTATTTTCTTCCTTATATCCAAACAAATTATAAAGGTGTGCAAAGCAGGTCCCTTAGCACATCCTGTCCCGCTAAAGACCTAAAAAGGACAAAATAATTATAGGCTGCTTCGCTTTATAGAATTCTAGTGAATTGGTGAGTCGGTTAATTAATTCGTCTAACTTTAAAAAAAAAAAAATTAATTAAAATTAATATAATAAAAAATTAAAATTAATTAAAATTTAACTATAATTAGAAACAAGTAAAAAAAATCAAATTACTGACATAATTTTTTTTATAAATTCTTAATATCAATATAGTTATCTATCATAATATCTGTTTTTAAATTATTATAAAAAATAGTTTTAATTTAATTTTTAAATGACATAATATTTAAACAACAACAACATTTACAGTACGAAAATAGAAAATAGAATTTTGTGGTAATAAAAAATAAAAGAACTATATTTATTTAAGAAACAAAATAAGTCACAAAGAAAAAAAGAAAAAAAAAATAAATAAAGAAAATAACAAAGACAAATAGAAAAAAAAAAGAGGGTAAAAGAGGTGTGTTGATAATTAATTAGTTATAATTCTACGATGACATGTGATGTGTAAGTGTAAATCTGCATATCGTTGTCATGTATGGTCCACATTTAGGGATATGATTAAAACATATTGATATATTATGAGTAATTAAAAATAAAATCAAATATTAAAGATAAAATTAAAACTAAATATAAGTCTCGAGAACAAAAATCATATTTATGATTAAGTAGATATTGTTATAATAACAATTATATTATAAATATTTTAAAATATATACACCATGTCTATTGAAACTCATTCATTATAGTAACAATTTTATAAAAACAAATATATTAGTAAATTATTTACAAATATTTTCAAAGACATCCAAGTTAGTTTTATATAATAAAAATGATGCATCTTAAAAATATTTTTATATTATACTTATCATAATTTTTATTTTTAATAAAAATATTATTATATTTTAATTTTTAAGTGAGTTTCAATACAAATAATATATTTTAAGGTTGTTATAAATATAATTTTTATTTATATAAAATTATTAAATAATAAATATTATTTTTGTCGTCAATTTTTATATCTTATTTCAATTTGATTTTTAGGTTTCATTACTTTAGTGTTAAACTGTATGTTATCGCTCATGTTTTAATATGTTTTAATTATTTTTGTACAAAATATAAAGTGACAATTTTATATTGATGTATCATGTCAACTTAGAGAATTAGTAAATATTAGTAATATTTTTAAACGAATAATTGAAACACATTTGAAACAACAAAACTTAAACAAATTAAATATTAATATATTAAAAAAAATAATTTTACATGATTAATAAAATATATTTTTTTATTAATACTTAACTAATTTTAAATTTTAAATACTAAATTTTAAATTTTAATGATATAAAAATAAAATATTGACTTAATAACATTTCTCTTTTAAAATTGAAAAACAAAAAAAAAAGTTAAAATAATAGACGTAAAATAGTCGGGACTCCACGGCTAATTTTTTTATATTAATTAAATATATGTAATACATTGTTATTATTAAAAATTTTGGTATTCTTTTTATATGACGTTAATTTTTTTTAAATTAATATTAATTAAGTTAGATAGTCTGATTTATTTGAAAAAAAATAAATTAAAGTTTGATTTATATTTTTAAATTTTTTTATTTTAAAAAAACATAAATTAAAGGGTCTAATTCTAATGTTAAAATTTTTTTAATTTTCAAAAATATAAATTAGACTATTTAATTTGTGATCGTTTGTTAAAAAAATTAAAAAATATAAAAAATCGAAGGCACCGATTTCTGAACTTCACAGCAATATAAATTTCATCTCTTTTCACATTATTTTGTGATACACCCCTATAACATAGGAAAAATAATAAGCGCTATTTAACTATTTTCATATAAGTAATTAAGGTAAATTTTATAGTTTCTATAACCCAATGTTTAATTTTTTGTTTAGTTTATTTTTTATGATAAAATTTAAATATAATAATTAATTTTTTTATATTTTTAACATTAAATATTAATTTTTAATTTTTTTATAATAAATTAGAGAAATACTTTTAGTATTATAGCAATCACCACTAATTAATTCACTGTACCGTTTTTTCTTTTTCTTTTTTGGGTCGAAATTCACCGTACCGTTTCTTTCTATTGATGAATTTTCCTAATACACAGCAATTAACAACTAATCAAAACTACGAAACTTCCTCGAAGTTGCCTGATGACTGCCATTCCACCATCTCCATTCTCATTTCATGACATAATTATTTTATTATATATATTCTCACACACAGATTCATGTGTATCTTATTTTATATAGTAGGTGTAATAGTAGTAATAGTAGTTTCCCTTCGATTTGTCCTCTTATTATCTCTAGAGAATTTTCTTCCTCATCACCCCCTTAGATTTTTGAAGAATAATTAATAATAAATTATTATTCAAATAATAAGAATGGGGTCTAGGAGCCATGAAGAATCGCCATGGCTATTGGAAAATGGGAATCCAAAGGTGTTGACCAAGGATATGAGACATGGAAGAACAGCACACAACATGTCATCATCTTCTTTGAGGAAAAAATCTGAACTCACTGTTATTTCAAAGGTTCCCTATGGATTCCTCAGAAACTTTCTTGCTAACTTGCAAGAGGTTTTTCTTGGAACCAAGCTTTTCATTCTCTTCCCATCAATTCCTCTTGCTATCATTGCCCATTGTTTTGGTTTTGCAAGAGTGAGTACTTATTATCTATTATATTGCATTTTTATTATAATGTTCTCTAATTTTTCTTTTTTTTTTCCTATATATTTATTTATTAAAAAATATTTTATACGAATGGTTAATTTTTGATATATATCTAATATGATTGTTATTTATTCAGTATTATTTTTGCGGTTGCGGTGCATAGGTTGA
The DNA here is from genome assembly GCF_003086295.3 of Arachis hypogaea. NCBI lineage: Eukaryota > Viridiplantae > Streptophyta > Magnoliopsida > Fabales > Fabaceae > Arachis > Arachis hypogaea. The sequence goes on along the minus strand of NC_092037.1, from coordinate 89,926,519 downwards.
TGAGAACATATTAAAACAAGTGACCTGTATCAATTGGAAATAAGAAATGTTGAACAGACAAAAAATTGGAAATTGACAATTTGACATTGTGATATATCAGAAATATAAGGCAGAAAACATTCACAAAGAATCTGTCAGATGGCAAAAATCTTTCTCTCTCTCTCTCTCTCTCAAATGAATTTTATTAAGTGCAAATTAAATTCCTTCTAGAATGTTCCGTTTCTGAAGTTTCTTTGGTGGTCGAATCTAATGTTACAAACTTTGATAATAATAGTTGTCCCATGCTAATGCTATGTCAATAACTGTTCCTTATACAAACATGTTCCTTATACACTAAAATTTACTCATTAAATTAATTATTAATATAAAGTATATATTAAAATAAAAAATATACATTAAAAATAAGTTAAATAATATGTGTATTATAATTAATTTTAATGTATAAATAATAATTTTTATTATCAAAATGTTACTTTAATTTCATAATACACAAATACATAATTATATATTCAGAGAGAATGTTCTTTTGGTTAAAAGTGTTATGACTTGTTCACATGACTGTTCTCTTTTTGTTGCATGTAGCCATGGGTTTTTGCCTTGAGCTTACTTGGTTTAACCGTACTTGCTGAAAGAGTCAGCTTCATGACTGAGTAAGATAACAACACTCAATTGCTTCTTGCATTCTTCTCAATTTCTCTTTTCCTCTTTCTTGTGAAATGTTTTTATCTAATACTGATTATTGTTTTGTTTTCTCCATTTGAATCTGTTGCTTCAAAATATGGCAGGCAAGTGGCTTGTTACACTGGTCCCACAGGTATGTGCGAGTTTGCAGCAAAATTAATACTTGATTTTAAGATTAGAATTAATTGATTATGAGTAATGAGTAATTACTATAATGTTGTTGATATTTATTTGATTATAGTTGGAGGACTTCTGAATGCTACATGTGGGAATGCAACAGAGCTTATCATAGCAATTTTTGCACTTAGTAACAACAAAATTGCTGTGGTCAAGTATTCTCTTCTTGGTTCTGTACTTTCAAACCTTCTTTTGGTTCTTGGCACTTCCCTACTTTGTGGTGGCATTGCAAATCTTAGGCAGGAGCAAAAATATGACAGAGTAAGTCCATGCAATTCCCTTCTATTATGAAATAACTGCACATTTTTCATTGTTTTTTATCTTATTTATAGTGCTGTATTGTTAAGGAAGTAAGGAGTTAAGCCCAAAGCGTCTCTAAGATAGACTGCGTGTACTAAAACAATCATCGAGATTCCAATTATACCAATTATCTTTTTGACATTGGCAAACACATCAGTCCCTAACTGTTAAGTAGCAAGTGCAAGGAGTATAAGGAATTTGTCTCACACTGAAGAAAACAAGAAGTGAAGAGTTTACAAGATAAGAGACCCATTAATTTTGATGCCTTAAGGTTTTATGTTGGATCTGGTGTCTTTTCATCTTATGTTCTCTCACTTAATTTTTCGTGGAAGTCTTTTTCGGTGGCCAAGAACTCCCCACGGTGGGCCAACACTAACGGTTTGGCGAGTCACTTGATAGAAAGGGCGAAGGGACTAACATGATGCACTTTTGTCAATCTCAAAGATGTAATTGATCCAATTGGGATCTTGGGACTATTTTAGTGTATGCAACCAATCTGAAGGATAACTTTGGGGTTTAACTTGGATGTAAGTGTGTGTTTAGTTTTGATTTTGTAGATTTGATTACAAAATTAATAATGTTTGCAATTTTCTTCTTGGCTGCTGTTTAATTAATTTGCAGAGGCAAGCTGATGTGAACTCTCTTATGCTGCTTCTGGCATTGTTGTGCCACATGCTCCCACTGCTGTTCAGATATGGCAGCGGCTCACCGGCTGTGGTGGCCCAGGCATCCTTGAATGTGTCTAGAGCTGCTAGCCTTGTGATGTTGTGTGCTTACTGTGCTTACATTGCCTTCCAACTTTGGACTCACCGGCAACTATTCGAAGCACAAGTAGATGTATGCAAGTCGCTCTTCTTAATTAAACTGTGATTCTGAGATTTGTGAAAGTTCAATTAACTGATTAGTTATGATCATGGTTTGGTTTAGAATGATGATGAAGGTCAAAATGATTCAGAAGAAGCAGTGATAGGTTTCTGGAGTGGGATTGGTTGGCTTGTTGGAATGACTGCAATTATTGCTCTGTTGTCTGAATATGTGGTGCAGACTATAGAGGTAATCGACTTCAATTTCATTCGATTCACAGGTATTTCAGTAAATTTTAATAGTTGATATTAATTATATATATTATATATATATATTTTATAATTAAGATCAATGGTTAAAAATCACTGAAACACCTGTGTACTGCTATACTTGAAAGTTTTCCAATACTTTTTACTTTTACTGTCTGTACAATATTGCGCGCAAACTATAAATTAGTGTTTAAATATGAATATTTTGGTGAACAATGTTGCAGTTGATTATTGATTTTAGAATCCCTAATTAGTGTGCAAATGATTGTCAGTTATAGATGTTGTGAACTTTGATGGAGCTATCTTTTATTTTCCTATAGGACATGCAAAAATCTATATCACTTTTTATAACTAAAATTTCAATCTCAATCCGAACAGGATGCATCAAATTCATGGGGTTTGTCTGTGAGTTTCATCAGCATAATCTTGCTGGCAATCGTTGGCAATGCCGCCGAACATGCTGGAGCTGTCATATTTGCTTTCAAGAACAAACTGGTTAGAAAAACTTAGAACATAGAAAAATATATTAGATTTCATACTTACTTTTTAATTAGCTTGAAACTAATATGAAATTTCTGCAGGACATCACATTAGGTGTTGCTTTGGGGTCTGCAACTCAGATTAGCATGTTTGTGGTAAGAGTTAAGCTTATTATGAAAATAAATTGTGTTTTAGACTTATATATTATATCATGAAAAATTTAATTATAATATATTTAGGTTCCAGTGTGTGTGATTGTTGGTTGGATTCTTGGCATAAAAATGGACCTCAACTTCAACCTCTTGGAGACAGGTTCTCTTGCTTTGGCAATAATTGTCACAGCCTTTACATTACAGGTATAATAATATAACCAAAGTTTAATTATTTTGTTGATCCCTATAGTTTAGGTTCTTATACCTTTTTTCTTTCAGTTGGGCCTATACTGCTTTTTGTAATTAGGTCTTTACTAGTGTAAAAAACGTTAGAGTTAACGGAATATTTTTTCACAAATTAAACGTACTCACAATTAAGAACCTAATTAGATCTTTAATCACATATTTTTTCGGAGGAATATTTCATTAATTTTAATATTTTTGACACGAAAAGACCTAATTATAAATTTGAAAATAGTGTAGGAATCCAATTGAAAAGAAAAATGTATAAGAATCTAATTGCAAATTTGATGAAACTATAGGAACTAATAGAGTAATTAAACCTATAACTAATTAACAATTTGGTGTATAATAATGTTCAATTTTTTCAATGATATTAACCCTTCCTATGGTTTATATTCTATAGGATGGAACTTCTCACTACATGAAAGGCCTTGTTCTCCTTCTATGCTACATTGTTATTGGGGCCTGCTTTTTCGTTCAGACAACACCCTCTGGTAATTTTAATTAAAAAAAAGAATAATGTTATGCATTCAAGAAGATAATTCACTAAAATTTTCTTCACCTATTTTCCCCTAGATCAACTTAATGATGAAGTTAATAATGTGATGCTTAAACCAGCAACCGATGCAGTTTTTAGAGCTTAATAGCTAGGTAAGGCAATTCTATGTAACACATTTACACATTTTCTCCTTGCCCAAGTTATTTGAACGTAGCGATTTAGACGTTTAAATTGATTCGTGATCACCGCAGTTCAAAAAGGCATTTCTGTCTTTGGTTCATGACACAAGAACTCTAGTGAATCAGCTGAATGCACTTGATCTATTTTGGTCTAAAGATGAATGGTAGCAGATTCAATGATTTATTTATTCATCCAAGTCAAAGTTATCTTGAGGCAGAGAAAGGTGAAGAAGTTTACTGCAGAAGGTTGTGGTCCATTTGCTTGCAGAGTTTGTGTATAGAATAATAGAAACCTCTTCAACTGATTTTGTGTCCAAGATTTTATGTTTGTATGAAATTTTTTCAACAATTCTCAAATAAATGAAATTGGTTCTTTTATTTTTAAAGGTCACATCTCACATGAGGCAATAGTTGGTGTAGATGATTTTCCTTTTATTTATTTATTTATTTATTTATTTTTGAGTTGGCAAAATCTGTTCTATGACTAGTAAGTGTTATAGTAACAATTTGTAAATTCCGTCAGAAACCGAGTCAATTGATAGCCATGAAATGTAAAGGGTGAGGAATTGAACATTTACTATTTAGTTAAAAGACCTAATAAGATAACTACTAAATTACATGTGTAGTTTACTAAAAATCACAATAGATATGTACTGTTTGGAACATTTCAAATTATTCTCTTGTGTTTTTCTTAAATTTAAACTTGTGTCTGATCCTTACGAAGTATCATCTTAGTTTTAATGTCTTATGACTTTTTTGTTATATAATCTCTAGTAACACATGTTTTGATATGTTATGTTTAATTTTTTATTTTATATTTTTAAAATTATAAGGTGAAAATAAAAATTGAAAAGATCTAAAGTCAATTTAAAGTTTAAACTAGTAGAATAAGAGAAAAGCTAAAATTAGAAATTAAAACTCATCATCACTTATATAATATACTTGAGTTACAATTGATTTTAAGTTAACGTGATGACAAACATTATATTTATTAATATATAATAAGCAACTAGTGCATGTTTCTTTATTTGACAAGTGTATAACTTTTATACATGATAAGTGTATAGCTATTTAGTTGCCAAATAACAGTAAGAGAAAACAAGTAATAAAGTCATGTGTATAGCTATTTAGTTGTCAAATAACACTAAGAGAAAACAAATAATAAAGTCATGTGTGTGGACAGTAAATGTTTTACAAGCAAAATGAGTATAACCTATTTAAATTATTCAAAGTAACTATTTTATAAAAGAAAAAAATGGCACATCAAAGAAATAAACATTTTATAAAAGTTATCTCTTCTTATCACTTTCTCCCTATCAACTTCATGCAGAACCTGAAAAAATAGAAGAGAAATTTGATTTAGTAATTGATGTGAATCCAAAAAGATTTCAATAGCATTTCAAAGTGTATGTTGTTAGGATATGGAAGGTTTTAAATAAATACAATAAGAAAGAAATTGAGTCGATTGAAATGAATCTCCAAAATGTAAAACTATCATTCTCACACTGAAATATATATTTTTTCTATTTACTGTTGATATTTTTATAGTAGTGTAATATATGAAATAGACAAAATACATTACTTATTTTCAAATTTGTTTGTAATGCTAAAACAGGGTAGTAGAATCCGTTGCACTATTCTCCAGGATTAGTAAAAAATGGCGTGGTGCCATTCTTGAGTTTCAGGTGTACACAATGACTAATTTTATTGTGTTCGACCACTAGTATAAAGAGAAGAATGGTGTGAGTAGGATGGTATAGACATTCTCCTAGAGGATTTTGGTCAATCATGTTAAGAAGCCAAGCTTTTTTCTTGAAGCTTTCTGCCTTAAGTATTATGTGGATTTTCTAACTGCTGACAAATTATTAGATTCTGAAATGTTTGGTGAGTGTCATATATACTTATAGGGTAGACTATGCATTTAAAAAATTTTAGGTTTATGTTCCACAGAAGCTAATACCATTAATAACAAGTGTAGATCTGATCGGAGAGGTTGTTGGTAAGGAAGATCCTAAGGATTTGATCACTAGCAAAGGAAAAGAGACGAAGCGATTGATTATCATCCTTCAAGACCTTGAGTATGTATTATATACACATTTAAAGGTTTAAGTTAAAATTGTTTTCTTGACAAGTTATGGTGACAGAACCTTATCTTTGCTTATGTTATACTCAGAAATAATAGGATCAATTGCATTTTATTTGGTGAGTTAGTTGACCATCTCCTACCGCACTTTGAATAGGAGAAAGCTGAACCACTTATTGTTATGCTGCAATATTTTAAGGCAACAAGGTGAAATGGGAAAACATCGGTGCAAAATAATTTTAAAATCTCAAAGGTCCATATTAATCCCGAATTAACAGAAGTCATCCAATTCAAGAGCACGTTAGTGTTGTAGATCTTCTATATGTTTTGATTTAGGAAAAATGTAAACACTTTAGTTTTATCTAACATTTTGTGACCATTAATGATTGTAGGTTAAGTAGTCTTGCCGCATCAAATTCGACCAGCATTAGCCATGTGTCATCTTCTAATACTTGGTCTGCCTTAGATGAGATAAAACATGAGTGTGGCTATCAAGACAATAGAGGAAGCTCTCAATTCCATGGAAGTCTAATGTGGCTAAATTTTACACAATAAATTTTGATACTGATGTATAACACTGTTGTAAATTGATAAAAAATCAATCCTATTCAAAATTATTGATGACTCATATCGTATATTGTTTTCACATCATTGTAGGAAGGTCCCATATGGATATTAGGAACGATTGTATCCATCAATGCGAAAAAGGATGATTGGTTTTACAAATCTTGCAAAAGGTGTTTTAAAAAAGTTGAAACCCCGTTAAAAATAGATATGAATGTGACAAGTGCGGACACACACACGGAACAGCGACTCTTAGGTACAAATTAGAGGTAACAGTGCACGATGGAACAGGGAGCATGTCACTACTCCTATGGAATAGGGAGACCACACAGTTGTGTGGAAAGTCAGTAGACAAAATTATTTATGACAATGTAAGTAAAATCTGAGTTCATAAACTCACATTTCTTTAAAATTACACTTAATTATATTGTGTATTTAGGAGCTAGAACATTGAAATAGTTGTTTTGATCTATGTACTTGGTTAGGGAGTTGGAGAAGATAACCTACAATTGCTGGATAATATGATGGATAAACAAGTGTTATTTAAACTAAATGTGAAGTCTGGCAATATAAAGCAGTATGATCCAGTGTACACAGTGATAAATTAAAATTTGAGACAATGAGAATATTATCATGAAAAATATACCAGAGAGCCTTCCCAATAAATTGGCTGCTAATGAAGATGTAATTATCTCAAATTACATGTTCCCTAATATTGTTGTTCTTATTTTGGTCAATCTTTAATGTGTTATCTAATTTTTAATGGGGTTTGTCTATTCTTAAGACCATGACTACAGCAACTTGGTTGACATTTTGAGCATTGTGGTAAATCTTACGAGTAATACTGATATTCATCTTACTATGTTTAGTTATCTAAATACTTGATAACGTGATTATATCTGCATATGATGAAGAAAATGTGTATTATATTCTATACGCATATTTTTTTAGTGTGGTGGGTCTTTATATAATTTTTTCTATGTGAAGGATTCTGCTGAGAAAAGTGTTTCCAGTCTCAAGTTCAAAACACCAGCTAAGAGAACTATCAGCGGTGTAAAAATTGGCAACATCAATATTAACTTGATTAAGGAGGAAGGACAAAACTCTACTAATAGGCTCAGGAGCAAGGGGACGGAAAAGCTGAAATCTCGGCTTAGTGATTCTGATGTTTAATAAAATTAGACAACTTTGTTAGTAATAGCTAATTTGCCTTTTTGTTATGACATATATCTTAAACCCTCTTCATAGAACTGGAATTTCTGTCTAGAATAGAAGTTTGACGATGAGCAGAGTATGATACTATATATTAGAATATGTGTTTTGTGAAGTATATGCAGTTTGGTGACGAGCAGAGTATGATACTATATATTAAAATTTGTGTTTTGTGAACTATATGCTGTTATCATGCAGTTAAATTTGAATTAGTTGATCGACATAATATTTCTTATAATTTAACATTGATATGACACATTAACTAATTGAATATGAAAGAATAGAATCAAATCTAAGTTAGAAAGGAATAGCATCCACCAGTGAATTTAACTAAGTTGAAAAAAAAGTTCAATACAATATCGCAAATGTCAGAAGTTGTGGCATATAAAGCACATCCCATGAAAAAAAAATATACTCCTATCCAATTGTATTATGACAAGTCTTCAACTTATAAATATCATGAAATCTGACCTACTATGTGATAGTGTATAATAAAACATCCTCCAATATATATACTTCAACATCATTTGTTCTTCTAGTAAGCGACATAATGAGTTACATGCTGTCAAGACAGATGAAATTGTCCATTTATTAGAGATTGATGAACTTGAAAATAGTAAAAGAGCAAATCAAATTGGTACTTTGAAACGAGCAGGTGATACTCGATGGAGTTCTCATTTCTTTTCTGTTTGCAGTTTGATAAATATATATGGTGCAACGTTGACTGTTTTATAAAAGATTATTGTTGATGGATCAACTTATTCTCAGCGTGGTGATGTAGATAGTGCTTACAATACCCTGACCTCATTTGAGTTTGTATTGATCTCGCATTTGATGAAAGATATTATGGGAATAACTGATATTCTTTGTCAAGCTTTACAAAAGCAGTCTCAAGACATAGTTAATGCTGTGCAACTAGTTCATTCTACAAGAACACTTATCCAAAGCATGAGAGATGACAGGTGGGAAGAATTATTAAAAAATGTGAAATCATGTTGTGAGCAACATGATATTCTAATTCCTGATTTAACTGCTTCTTATAATTGAGCATTATTTTAGAGTGGAGATATGTTTAGTCACAATTGATAAGCAATTACAAGAGTTAAATAGTAGATTTAATGATCAAGCAATGGATCTACTAAGTCTGATCTCTACTCTCATACTTAAGGATGCTTACAAAAATTTTGACATTGCTAAGATTTTTACTCTTGTTGACAGTTACTATCCCGAAGACTTTACTGAACAAGAGAAGATTAATTTACCTTTTCAGCTTCAGCATTTTATTCGTCAGCATTCAAAAATGAAGAATTTGTCAACTATTCATGAACTGTGTAGATGCTTAGCAGAAACAAAAAAGTCAAAAATGTATTACTTGATTGATAGATTGATTCGTCTGATATTAACTCTTTCAGTTTCTACAGCTACCACAGAGCGATCATTTTCAGCAATGAAAATAATAAAGACTTAAGAAACAAGATGGAGGATGACTTTCTTGCGGATAGTTTGGTTATTTACATTGAGAAAGAAATTGCTGAAAAGTTTAGTTCTGATTTAATTATTGAAGATTTTAAATCATTAAAAACTCGAAGAGTACTATTATAAACTATTTTATATTTTTTATCTGTAGAATTATTTATTTATTATCTTATTAGTAACAAACTTAAAGAATAATTATATTTATAAATTTTATTTTGATATAAATATTATTATTAAATTTTTATGTTAAATTTTCGACCCCCAAAATTTTGTTTCAAACTCTGCCACTGGTTCAAACGTACCTCATCAACACCAACTTTTTCCATACCTAAGGCACAATCAACCATATATATTCAAGGTTTCTTGATATAGATCTAACTAAGCCACAACATGAATCAAAATTTTAAAAATCACTAAAATGGCAGCACAATCAATCATATATTATTTATTTTATGAAGTCTAGCAACCTGTAATAAAATAATTTAACATCAATAAAAAGTATTCTTAGCTATAAACACTAAGGAGCAATAATCATCCAAAGATAAGTACATTCATTAAATAAAAAATGAATAATTCATTCACCTGTTCTAAAATTTTTATGATTCAGAGTGATGTAAATATGTTTCAAAAGCAAAATTAATAAAAATAGCAAAAACTAAAGGAATTTAAACTCGTCTTTAATTGATGTAACGGATGGGTTCACAACTTTACCTCATCATCATCACTTGTCCTTAAAATTTAAGCGGCATATTTTTTAAATTTTAAAGAGTAAAATAAGTAAAATATAAAATAAAATATAAAATTTAAAACATTTTATATCATCAGAATTAATTTTGTCACCATTCTTTTTGTAACAGAAAAATCTAAATATTCCTAGATCAAAACAGTAAATAGAAAGACTAATGAGCTGTCATACAATATTATAGGTAACAAAATATATCAACAAATTTATTGTTTTCCAAAAAAATTTTCTTCAAACAAGTAAGCATTTTCTTTCCCTCTATTCCGTCCTCTTTTTACTCCTTGCAATCAATCATTTAGTTGCATTGTTCTGTCTAGCTAAGTGCTTCAAATTTAGTTTCTTGATTCCGGTAGTTGATTTAGAAGTCGTATCAACAATCCTCTATTTCATATTCATAGTATTAAAAATTTCTGCTAGCACTATTGGAAGCTCATTGCTTGATACTTCAATCCTTCCATTCTCCTAACTATCCTCAGGCTCCCCCCTATCTGTCAATTTTGGCTCAGTTCCTCCTTCCATCAGTTTATTGTTATTATCTAGCATGCTCAAGTTTGAGAAATCTTCAATCAACCAAGCTGGAGTAGGCCTTCTCTTTGGTTGAGCTAGCCCATCTCTTGTCTTGGAAACTGAAAAAGACTCACTGCCATCCTTTTTGTCCAGCGTCTTACCAATCTGGGAAGCTTTTACCCACTCTCCAACCATGTCTTCTTGAGGAAGCATAGGGAGCTAATGGAATATCTATACAATGTGTACAATAGGAGTATAGGAATGTTCGATTTAGTAGGATATCAAATATTTATTATCCCTAATATTCGGATGGTTATTCTGGATAGTATGTATTGTGTTTAAGAAATTAGTAATATTTTATCCTGAATGTTTATTTTTTAACTCATATTGGACCAAATAAATAACCCATTATACACATCGTACAAATATTCTATTAGCTCCCTAGTGAGACCCTGTCTTCTTTTAAAAAATTCCTAGCAGCATCTTCACTAAAGCTTTGACAATGCTTCCCATCATGACCCAGTCGCGCACAATAAGTACAGAAAATTCCAACCCTCTCATACCTGATTCCAACCTCTAACATATTATGATCTAGCCCTACAATTTTTAAGCTATTCCGAATCCTTTTGCGCCACTTATCTCCACTTTGGCTTTCACAATTCGGGATTCTTTCCCTCTGACCTCAAAAAGATCCACTTCCTGAATTGAGCCCAACCTTCCTCCCAACTTTCGGCCCACTTCAGGTGTCTTGAACTGTTTCGGTAATCCCAAAATTTGTGATCATGCTGGAAAAGTTGCAATCAGATTATCCACTGAGTTTGAAGTTGGCTTCCACTTTCGAACATGCAACACAGTTTTTAAATAGTCATGGAGATCCCCTCTCAAAGAAAAACTAGAAGTGGTTGCTGCCTTTTTCTATCGCCTTGAATCCATGCGGTTTGTTCCATATAGCAAACAAAGCATTCTCCATTGTTCCAATTGAAAAAGCTCGACCAGAAAAAATCCCTTCTAATATATCCTCTTCTGCTAGCACAATAATCTCCTCCTCATCCCTCTCATTTTCTAAATTAGAAGGGCGCTGATCCTCCCTACCTCCACTCATAATATATGTACTACAATCAAAACTCCAAACAAAGATAGAATGTAACCAATAGTAATTGGGATAGAAGTACGACAAAAAGGATTAGTGGACTGGATTTAGGACTAGTGGTTTTTGAATTTAAATGAAAATGTTGATCGTAAGAGAAACAAAAAGGAAGTACGACAAAGAATAAGATATGATGATGGTTACAGAGAATTGTGAAGAAAAAGGAATTTAGTAGATGAGATATGTATGGATGGAGATGAGAGTTAACCCTATGAAGGCACAAAGAAAGCAAAAAAATCCTAACGGAGCATAATTTGAAAAACCTACGTAAGTGCACAATTTATACTTAGAAATAGTTTCTTTCTTTGAATGAAAAGAAATTTCATTTACAAAAAATAAGGATAAATTGTTTGCTATGATATTATGCTATGTGTACACTAAAATCAGTTATTAATATAAAATATATATTAGAATATAAATATACATTAAAAATAAATTAAATCACATATATTTATATGGGCAATTCACTTATTTAAATAAAATGGCAGAATCCTTTACCTAAATGTGCAAAAAGGATTGTTGTTACGTGCATGTGCAAAAACCCTACTCTATGTAATCCGTGACAACCCACCACAGTTTCCGAAACGTGCATAAACCGTGGCAGGTCCCAGCGGTTTATGAGGAACATGGTTTACACATAAAACCCGGTAACCCACCGCGGTTTATGTGTGTGGAGCTATATAAGTAATCCGCTGAAGGCTGGGACGGATCATTTGCATCATCACAAAAAAAGGAAGGTCTTCCTGTGTTGAGAGGATTTGGAAAAACTTTGGAGGTGTGAAGGAGGAGTGGGTGGTGGAGCCAATGGAGGGTGAAGATCGCTTGTACCGATTAAATGGCGTCGCTCACGTGGCAGGATATATCGACGAAGAGGTTAGTTACTATTATTGTTATTATTATTGTTATTAAAATTCATACTAATATAACAATTGATATTATTAGGAATATTGTTAGTAAAAATATTTTATGATGTTTATTTGTATTGTTATTCTCATTAATGTTATTTACATAAATATTGATATTATTATGGTTACTGTAAATCAAAATGTGAGGCGTTTATTAATATTGTCTACGTAAATGTTAATATTATTATCGGTATTCTTAGTAAAAATATTTTATTATGCTTATTTATTTTGTTAGTCTGGTTAATAGTATTTTTGTGAAATATTTTATTATAAATGTTAATATTTTATTGAAAAATATTTTTTTTCTCTATTTATATTGTTATCATGAGTGCATAGTATTCGTAGCTTCATTGTTTATTACACAATAAGAGAATTAATGAATTTAATGTAGGGATTCTAATAATTTTTACGAAAATTATGTTTGGTGTTGTTTGTAATGGTTGTATGTTAAAGGATTTTGTTACCCACGTTTTGCAGCCTAGTGGGGTTATTAGCGCCGTTAGAATGCAGCAGAATATGCCCTTACATGACCGGATTATACCGTATCTGGAGACTGCGGGCTTGTATCATCTGGCTAGGCTAAACAGTCAGTGGTTCTGGGTTGATGAGTCTCTCCTTAGCGCATTTATTGAGCGGTGGCATCCGGAGACCCACACGTTCCACATGCCGTTTGGTGAGTGCACCATTACTTTGCAGGATGTCGCGTATCAGCTGGGTTTGCCGATTGATGGTGCGCCCGTTAGTGGGTGCCTGACTGAGTTTGAGAATCTGATGGAACACGGTAGACCAGCATGGGTGTGGTTCCGGGAGTTGTTCGGGGAGTTACCTCCACAGAGTAAAGTCAAGCAGATGACAGTGTGCTACACATGGTTCCACGAGAGGTTCCGGGTTCTCCCTGCAGATGCTACTGATGAGACCGTGCGTGTATACGCACGTGCTTATATCCTGATGCTGTTGTCGTCTCAGCTGTTTGCGGACAAGCACGCAAACCGGGTCCACCTTCGCTGGTTGCCTTATTTGGCATCATTGGACGACTTGGGCAGATATAGCTGGGGCTCGGCTGCACTGGCCTTATTGTATAGGTGTCTTTGTCGTGGTACAAACAGGAACGTCGTTAACTTGGCTGGGCCGCTACAGCTACTACAGTCTTGGATTTTCTGGAGGTTTCCCACTCTGAGGCCCACTGGTTTTGACCGGTTCGGGTTTCCTCTTGCTTCCAGGTAGGGTTTAGTATTTTCCGTTCATAAATTGTAAAAACAGCATGTGTTATGGTTTGTTTTGACATCATTTCAATTAAAATTGTAGGTGGGCTGAGTTTGTGCCGAGGAACGATGCAGGGGCACAGAGATTAGTTTCCGCACGCCTTGCACTGGATCGAGTCATATGGGAGTGGCACCAGCTTTGGGAGAACAGGCTTCAGTCAGTCATATGGGTCGATCGAGTCCTCGACCCCGGTTCATCAGCAGAGTACCTTGAGTGGTGGTGCCATGTGGCGCACAGGTTCCTATCCCTAGATGTAGCATTTCAGGATCCGAGGCCGATTGTGTTGACTGAGGAGGCGCGTCACAGAGGGTCATCCCAGGCACCTCCTAGAGTGCACGTTTATGACAGACCAGATAACAAACGAGTCGATCGGCGTCGCCGTATAGGGACCCGGACCACCGATCGCGAGTGGAGGGAGTTTGCCGACCGTTTGGAGGAGGACGTTCCACGTGATGAGCCTGGGGATGCAATGGACTACCGTGTTCCTCGACGTAGAGGCAGACGGCCACCTGCGCGGCCTAACCGTCGAGGTGCGGGTGACAGAGGACCATCCGAGCAGGGTGACGGCACTCATCACGTGCCCGGTGAGGAGGTAGTTGGATCAGCATCAGCTATGGATCAGCCGACGTTCGACGTGGGTACTAGCTCTTAGCTGTTTGGGAACGTGACCCCACATGCCTTTGCTGAGTTTACTACCGCTGCTGTCGGGATGGACATTGATGATCCTGTTACTAAGTCCGAGTTCTACAGGGACATAGCAGACATGCTCAGGGATGATGATGATACCCATTATAGGCCACAGATGCCTGAGGAGCATGCCTAGTTTGCTGATCAGCAGCCACGGAGTGACGATGTTCAGGCTCAGTTGGCAGTTGACCTCAACGAGCCTGCAGTATCTCCGTTTGACCCATGGTTTGCGTTAGGAGGGACACCTGCCTCTGCTTTCAGCACGGTTCCTGCACAGCCCTCAGCACCAGTGGCAGATCCCAGACCGAGGCGGGTGAGGCGTCCTCCTTTGTGTGGCACCGGAGGTCACCTGCTTGGCCAATTCGACGATAATGACAGTGACACCATTGAGGATTCTGATTAGTTATGTTATATGTTCCCGTCCGGTAGGGACTTTGTTAGTTTATGTATTTAGCATGCTAGTGAGTATTTATGGCTTTCAGACTTATGTTAAATGTTATTTTTCTTTTGACCTAGCAGTTTAACCGGTTTCAGCTTCTTTGATATGTAGCTCTAAGGTTTATATTATAATGCACAATATGAACGATACCAAAGTGGTTTAATGAAACAGGTAAAATAACAAGAATTTATTCATCTGAAATTTTTGCATTAAAGAAACATGTTGACAGACACAGACTTAACCAACCATACATTACTAAGATTATCTAGACCCTGAAACAACTGAAATAGCATAGACGGCATTTTACACGACATGAGATCTACGCATCCCCTCCACCACTCTGTCTTCGCTGGTGACAGTTCCTCCGCGTATGCCCAGGCTGACGGCATAGCCCACAATGCTTCGGCTGGTTCTCCTGAGACTGATCCATACTGCCACGGATCCTGGTTGCTTTTGGACGACCTTCCTTTGCACGCTACATATTAGGGTCAGGGATGATGGTAGGCCCAGCATATGGAGGCCATAGTCCTTCAGGGATAGGTGGGAGAAACCCCTGCTTGTAAACGTTGAACACCTCACTCATACGATACACCTCGTGAACATATGACGCCCAGTTAAGCCGGGAGTAGGCGCAACAAGCAATGGCGTGGCAACAAGGATAATGCAGCGCCTGAAAGTGGCCACAGTCGCATCGGTGATCCTTAAGGAAAACTCCATAGCTACCCAGCGAGAAGCTCCCGGTTGGTGTTGTCTCCGCGACGGTGTACTCGGACAGATGCCTGTCGTATAATGTCACAGTGAAGCACCTAGAGTCTCTTAGGTTCCGATCAATAGCCTTGACCAATGCCTGACAGAATTCATGTCCAGATCTGAGTTGTGCCTCTGCTGTATGTCCCCGTACCACAAATAGCTGAGCAAGCCTCCCGTAGGTTGACTTAACCAACGATGTGACCGGCAGGTTGCGAGTTCCCTTTAGCACGGAGTTCACACATTCACTGATGTTTGTGGTCATGTGCCCGAACCGTCGACCAGCATCCTCATGTTGGGTCCATTTGTCATACTCCATCCGGTTGGCCCAATCACACATTGCTGGATTTTCAGTCTGCATGATGTCAAACCAGTAGTAAAACTCAGCCTCAGTCTTTGCGTAGGCAGCATTCACCAACATCCTCCTTGAGTCCTTACCTTTGAACGTTAGGGCAAAATTCGCAGCCACATGCCTAATACAGTAGGCCCGAAAAGCCCGAGGAGGCAGCCACCCAGTCTCAGGTGCCTCAAGCGCTGCCTTGATCCCATTATGCCTGTCAGAGATAACAAGGATACCCTCCTGAGGAGTCACATGCTCTCGGAGATTGGACAAGAAGAATGACCACGACTCTGCATTTTCGCCCTTCACAAGGGCAAATGCTATCGGGAGGATGTTCGAGTTCCCGTCCTGAGCTATCGCCAACAGCAGCATCCCTGCATACTTCCCATACAAGTGGGTACCATCAATACTGACAAGGGGCTTGCAATGCCGGAATGCCTCGATACAGGGTGGAAATGTCCAGAAAAGCCGGTGAAAGTATACCGTGGACTCATCAACCCCACCACCAATCCGAACAGGAGACGTCTTCAGCACTGTGATTGTTCCCGGCATTGTCGCCTGGACCCCTAGCATCCAACGTGGCAACTCCGCGTAAGACTCTTCCCAATCTCCAAATATTTGTACCACTGCCTTCTGCTTAGCCATCCAAACCTTCCTGTAACTAGGCCTGAAACCGTAATCAGCTTCTGTCGCTTGTTGAAGTACCTTTACCGTAACCGCAGCATCTGCCCTAACCATAGGAAGAATCCTCGCACAGATAACGTGGTAATCCAACTGACGGTGATCACTTGAAATAGAAGTTCCGAGGCATGTGTGTGGCCCGTTGTACCTCCTAACCTCCCAAGTGCCCTTTCGTGCACGAAGGGCTACACGAATCAACCAAGTACAACCCTTGCCGAATTCTTTGCATTTTCCATGATACTTCAAATGATCTGATTCGATGACTCTGTACTCAACACCTCGCCGAATTCTATAGTCCTTGACACTCAGCACAGCTTCATCTTTACTCTGGAATGATTGCCCAATCTGAAATTCTGTAGAAGATCCCCTCAATGTGTTACCACCATCTTCTTGTTGACCAAAAGCATCCAAGTTTAGTGTGGAGAAGTGTGGAGGGTACTGATAAGAACCAGAACTTGAAGGCCGATGCTGCGCATGTGGATCGCCACGTGTGTCATCGTCGCTGTCACCAACGATATCAACAGGCTCCTGGTCAGAGTCATCGTCACGCATTGCATTGATCAGGTCCACCAAAGTCTTCGATATAAGTTACCAGGCCACCACCGGTGCCCACAACGTGGGGAGGCTCAATGACTGCTGCATTCTCCAAAGGTACAGAACCAACAACCTCCGTTCGGTCTAAATCAGCCGCAAATAAAGGTGATTGAACCGGCGGAAGATACAGTCTGACCGCAGGCATCGAACTAGATGCACCACCCGCGGCAATTGGGCTAGGAACTGGAGCGGATGCCCTAGAACTATCGACACCAACCTCCAACTTCGCGAATAACTCATGGATTCTGATCTCCGGAAAACTCCTTACACAGTAGAACAAAACCTTAATATCTTCATCAGCCTTAACCGCAAAGGTTTCATACTGAACACCGGTCGAGATAACCGCCATGGGAATCTTGTAGAATAGTTTCTTCACCCACTTGCTACCCAACATGCCAAGCTTCTCCAAGATGATGTTCTTCAAATCTGACAAACTCATCGACGAACGGATAAAAATACTCAGTGGTTCTCTGTCGGTAAACTTCACACCTTGGCTTTTGCTTTTTTTTTTTTTTTTTCCCAGAGCAATGCACTAAGGCAAGAAAACTCTCTTCCTCACTAGCCATTGTGAGAATGATCTCTTATGGAGCTTGAATCACCCACATATATATAGAGTTCCCGTCATTGTAAACCGTGGGAACCTACAAGGTTTTCTGGCCATAATTGAACCCACATAAACCGTTATAACCCGCAAGGGTTTATGACCAGTTCAGTTTCATCATAAACCGTGGTGACTTACCACGGTTTATGCATGCCACGCCTCCTTCGTAAACCGCTGGGACCTGCCACGGTTTATGCACATTTCAGAAACCGTGGTGGGTTGCCACGGATTACATAGAATTGGGCTTTTGCACATGTACGTAACAACAATCCGTTTTGCACATTTAGGTAAAGGTTTCGACCATTTTATTTAAATCAGTAAATTGCCCTATTTATACACAAATACATTGGTGACTGATTTTAGTAACTAATTTTAGTGTAAAAATAATATTTTTATAATTTTTCATCATTTGTAAAAAATATAATATTACTTAGTTATTTTTATCATATTTTTAAATCATTCAAATATTATTTTGTCAATAATATCTTTTAAAATTATTTTACTAAATTTGACCAGAACAGTTATTTGCGACAAAATAAGGATAACAAAGAAAAACAAATAATGGATAAGTTACTTTAGAGAGGTTCATAAATAAATTTTTTTTAGGGCAATTTACCCAAATAAATAAAATAGGTGAAAGCTTTACTCAAATACACAAAACAGATATTCCTTACCTGATTGTGCATTTTCACACTTCTATATAAACCGTGGCAAGCTACCACGGTTTTCAATTTTAACATAAACCGTGGCAGCTAGCAACGGATTATGTGTTGTGTGGTTTGTGTGTAAACCGTGGCAAGCTCCAACGGTTTACGAAGGGAGAATGCGAGGCATAAACCGTGGCAGGCTCCCACGGTTTATGAAGGAGAAATTTTGATCATAAACCGTTGTAGGTTACAACGGTTTAGGAACACCGAAATTCTATATATATGTGATTAGATAAATTCTACTTGCATAAGAGATCATTCTCACAATGGCAAGTGAGGAGGAGAGTGTTCTTGCCTTAGTGCATTGCTCTGGAAAAATTAAAAAAAGCAAAAGCTATGGTGTGAAGTTCACTGACAAAGAACCACTGAGTGTGTTCATCAATTCGTCAAGCACTTTGTCAGATCTAAAGAACAGCATCTTGCAGAAGCTTGGCGTCTTTGGTACGAAGTGGGTGAAGAAGTTATTCTACAAGATTCCCATCGCAGTTGTCTCGACCGGTGTTCAGTATGATACCTTTGTGCTAGCGGCTGATGAAGATATTAAGGTTTTGTTCCATTGTGTTAGGAGTTTTCCAGAGATCCGAATTCACGAGTTGTTTGCGAAGTTGGAGGTTGGTGTCGATAGTTCTGGGGCATCAGCTCCATTTCATAGCTCGACTGCCGCGGGAGGTGCGTCTAGTTCGATGCCTGCGGTCAGACCGTATCTTCCGCCGGTGGGTTCCCCTACGTTCGCGGCTGATTTAGAGCGAACAATTGTTGTTGGTTCTGTACAGTTGGAGAATGCAGGAATCTTTGAGCTGCCTGATGTCGTGGGCCCCGGTGGTTGCCAGTTACCTTATATGGAAGGCTTTGGTGAACCTGATAGAGTAGAGAATGCAATGTGTGACGATGACTCTGACCAGGAGCCTGTCGATATCATCGGGGACAGCAACGACGACACAGGTGCCAATCCACATGCGCAGCATGGGCCTTCAAGTTCTGCTTCTCAACAGTACCCTCCACACTTCTCCACACTAAACTTGGAGGTTCTGGGTCAACAGGAGGATGGTGGTAACACGGTCGGGGGCTCTTCTACAGAATTTCAGATTGGGCAATCTTTCCAGAATAAAGATGAGGCTGTGCTGAGTGTGAAGGACTATAGCATCCGGTGAGGTGTTGAGTACAGAGTCATCGAATCAGATCATCTGAAGTATCATGAAAAATGCAAGCAATTCGGCAAGGGTTGTACTTGGTTGATTCGCGTTGCGCTGCGTGCACGAAAGGGCACTTGGGAGGTTAGAAGGTACAACGGGCCACACACATTCTTGGCAACCTCTATTTCCAGTGATCACCGTCAGCTGGATTACCACGTCATCTGTGCGAGGATTCTTTCGTTGGTTAGGGCAGATGCTGCAGTTACGGTAAAGGTACTGCAACAAGCTACAGAAGCCGATTATGGTTTCAGGCCTAGTTACAGGAAGGTTTGGATGGCGAAGCAGAAGCCAGTGGCACAAATATATGGAGATTGGGAAGAGTCGTACGCGGAGTTGCCACGTTGGATGCTAGGAGTATAGTCAACAATGGCCGGAACAATAACCGTGTTGAAGACCTCTCCTGTTCGGCTTCGTGGTGAGGTTGATGAGTCGACGGTGTACTTTCACCGATTATTCTGGACATTCCCACCCTGTATCGAGGCATTCTGTCAATGCAAGCCCCTCGTCAGTATTGACGGTACCCACTTGTATAGCAAGTATGGAGGGACACTGCTATTGGCGATAACGCAGGATGGGGACTCCAACATCCTCTCCATTGCGTTCGCCCTTGTGGAAGGAGAAAATGCAGAGTCGTGGTCATTCTTCTTGTCCAACCTACGAGAGAATGTGACTCCTCAGGAGGGTATCCTTGTAATCTCTGACAGGCATAACGGGATCAAGGCAGCGCTTGAGGCACCTGAGACTGGGTGGCTGCCTCCACGTGCTTTCCGAGCATACTGTATTCAGCATGTGGCTGCAAATTTTGCCCTAACTTTCAAAGGTAAAGATTCAAGGAGGATGTTAGTGAATGCTGCCTATGCAAAGACTGAAGCAGAGTTTTATTACTGGTTTGACATCATGCGGACTGAGAATCCAGCAATATGTGAATGGGCCAATCGGATGGAGTACGACAAATGGACCCAACATGAGGATAGTGATAGACGGTTCGGGCACATGACAACCAACATCAGTGAATGTGAGAACTCGGTGCTAAAGGGAACTCGAAACCTCCCGGTCACATCGTTAGTTCAGTCAACTTACGGGAGGCTTGCTCAACTTTTTGTGGTACGGGGACAAACAGCAGAGGCACAACTCGGATCTGGTAATGAATTTTACCAGGCATTGGCCAAGGCAATTGATCGGAATCTAAGAGACTCAAGGTGCTTCACTGTCACGTTATACGACAGGCATCAATCGGAGTACACCGTGGCCGAGACAACACCAACCGGGCGCTTCTCGATGGGTAGCTATAGAGTTTCCCTTAAAGATCACAGATGCGACTGTGGCCACTTTCACGCGCTGCATTATCCTTGTTGCCACGCCATTGCATGTTGCGCCTACTCCCGCCTTAATTGGGCGTCTTATGTTCACGAGGTGTATCGTATGAGTGAAGTTTTCAACGTTTACAAGCAGGGTTTTGTTCCGCCTATCCCGGAAGGCCTATGGCCTCCATATGCTGGGCCAACCATCATTCCTGATCCTAACATGAGGCGTGCAAAGGAAGGTTATCCAAGGGCAACCAGGATCCGTGGTAGTATGGATCAGTCTCTGCAGAACCAGCCGAAGCGCTGTGGGCTATGCCGTCAGGCTGGGCATACGCGGAGGAACTGTGACCAGCGAAGACATACTACCGGGGGGATGTGTAGATGTCATTACCTTGTTGTTTTACTTGTTTTATGAACTGTTCAGTTGAGTTATGTATGGTTGGTTAAGTCTATGAATGTCACCATGTTGATTTTCTGCATTAATTTCATATGAATAAAATTCATTTATTTTAGATGTTTGATTGCATCAATGTGGTATCATTTAGACTGCGCATGATAACTGTGACGGAAATAATGTATATCATAGAATCTCAAACCGCTTAAACTATCAAATACATAGCAGATAACACATCACTTAGACTGCACACTGTGAGCAAAATTTCTCCTTCATAAACCATGGGAGCCTGCCACGGTTTATGCCTCGCATTCTCCCTTCGTAAACCATTGGAACTTGCCACGGTTTACACACAAACCACACAACACATAATCCGTTGCTAGCTGCCACGGTTTATGTTGAAACTAGAAACCGTGGTAGCTTGCCACGGTTTACATAGAAGTGTGAAAATGCACAATCAAATAAGGAATATCTGTTTTGTGTATTTCAGTAAAACTTTCACCTATTTTATTTATTTGGGTAAATTGTCCTTTTTTTTATTTTTAACTTATGAAAAGTTATACTTTGATATTTGGTGTAATTTTTAAAATCAAATTATAATTTTTTAAAAAGTTATTTAAGTGCGTATGAAAAAGTTAAAAAAAAATGACTTCTCTTATAATAAATTTTTTTATTACTCTTCTTTTGAAATAAGCCATTTTAACACTAAAAAATCAAATACAAAATAACTTATTTATAAGCTACTTTTAATATAAGTATTTAGTATGAAAAAATGACAAATCAATCTCTAAATTTTTGGTCCACAGAATATTTAAGTTTCTAAAAATTTAAAATATATTTAATTTCCTAATCTCTTTAAAATTTGGACACATCGATCTTTGAATTTAATTTGTCTCATTTTAAAAATCTTCTTTCATGTGCATCTGTATCAACCAAATTAGTACAATAGGAGTTATATTTAATTTTTCCATTAAATCTAACAAACCCAAATAAATATAAGAAATTAATATATTTAAATTAAAAAAAATAAAAAATTTAAATATCTACAAATCAAAAAAATTAAAACTTTATTATTTTTTTAATTATTATTTAAGCTCTTTTTTTCAAAAAACCTAAATAAGCTGTTTTTTCAACTGGACTATCGAAATAAAACTTTATCACTCTTTTGGAAAAATAATTGTTTATGTTCAAACAATGTAGGCAGTGAACACATGCCAATATGCCAATTTCCAATGAGCGTTGAACCCAATTCATATTATTATTATTATTATTATTATTATTATTATTATTATTATTATTATTTAAATTTAAATTTTTACTGAAATTGCTCCAGTCCCATTATTGCACCAAAAAACGACTAAAACCCCAAAGTGGTCCTTGAGATTGGGCGAGTTACTCATACTTGTCTTTGACTTTTAAAATTTCCTAACAGTATCCCTGACATTTAGCTCCGGGACCCATAGTTGCCCTTCAACTCTTTCCGGCGCCAAGTTAGCAAACGGAGGGATGATCTGGCACCTCCAATGCCACGCTGGAGCCAGCAACGGCTAGCTGATGTGGCAAATCTGAATTTTGTACCCAATCTGGTCCCTGGTCCCATTAAAACCCTAAAAGTTAAGATCATCCTCTTCATCGCCTGAGTTTCAAATTGCTGCTGCTGATTCCTTCTCAGATCATCCTCTTCATCGCCTCCAACTCCAGGTAATAACACATACAGATCATATGCCTTCCAATTTAATCTACACGTCTACTCTTTATATAAGTCAACTAAACTTTACAATACGTTTATGAGTCTCAAATTACTCCCCTTTTCTTTGAAATTTGGTGTCTTGTATTATCCCTTTAATCTTGATTAATTATCTCATTCATTTTGCAAAGTTAACTAAACACATACACTCAGATCCCTTAGAGTAAGATTTCTTTTATAAGCAGCTTATTATTATTGTCTGATTGGGAAATTCACATGAATTTCTTATTGTGGTATCTTATTCCTGCTCTTCTTTATTGTTTGCTCATTGATAATATAAAAGTAATAAGATAATGAAAAAGGAAACTAGCATCAGCCATCAGCATATTTTAGTATTTTACAATTTCTTTGGAGAACTTCTAGTGACATGCCAAGCAGGAATAGTAACCATAACAATTCTGCATTAACTTGTATTCAAGAAGTGAATTGCAGTGAATTATTGCATGACAGGGACACTGATTAAGGATTAACATACTTCAGGAAGCTTGCTAAACCTTTTGCCAGTCCATTTTGTCCTTGGTATATTCAGAACAACTTTCATGGTTATCCCTTTGTGCATAAAGTCAATTAAATCATTTTGTGTGTTTAATATGAACTATCAAGGAAGGAACAGAAGACTTGGCTTAGCTTCTGCTATCCTAAAGTTGTGGGCGAAGAGTCTTATTACAAAACTTGCTATCAAGTTTGGAGTTCCAAATTCTAACAGTAATTCGATAGCCAATGAACTAAAGGCAAGTTTGATAAACAATCTATTCTTCAATATATGCAAGTTTCAAGACATCTTGGACTAAATAGTGTAGTTTAAAATCATATACCAGTTTAACATACAAAATGTAAAAAATTTTAGCAAGCGTTGTATGAAAACAGTTGCCTTGATTGAAGAAAAGAGACATACATTTAAATCAGAAGCACACCCCAGATGTCTGCCATGTACATTTTGTTGACCCAAAGATGCGATTGGAGTAACCGGTAATGAGTGGGCAACCTTTGCCAATGGAGAGAATGAACCTTTACCATTAAGAGAGAGTGTCCTTGAAGTAGGTGGATGTGGAAGGACCATCCGTCTTTGCGAAAGAAGATAATGCGGCATCTAATGACCATGGGGGTATTTGCAGAGAGGGGAGTGCAGGCCGTCTGGAGTGAGGAATCAAGGAAGCCTTGTCACCTTTTTCATTTGCATTTGCAGCACATGTCTACAGTAAGTAACACAATGCAATGCTACATCAAACAATTGCAAACTGACAAAAGCAGCGGCAGCTTATAGTCTTGAGTATTGAGTGATTACAGTTTTAGAGGAAACTGAAATTTAGCCAAGTTACATTCGTATTATGGTAGCAGCAGCTAGCAATCAGGAAACAGAGAAATGGCAGATCGAAATGGAAGGCATATGATCTGTATGTGTTATTACCTGGAGCTGGAGGCGATGAAGAGGATGATCTGAGAAGGAATCAGCAGCAGCAGTTTGAAGCTCAGGCGATGAAGAGGATGATCTTAGCTTTTAGGGTTTTAATGGGACTAGGGACCAGATTGGGTACAAAATTCAGATTTGCCACATCAACTAGCCGTTGCTGGCTCCAGCGTGGCATTGGAGGTGCCAGATCATCCCTCCATTTGCTGACTTGGCGCCGGAAAGGGTTGAAGGGCAACTATGGGTCCCGGAGCTGAATGTCAGGGATACTGTTAGGAAATTTTGAAAGTCAAGGACAAGTATGAGTAACTCGCCCAATCTCAAGGACCACTTTGGGGTTTTAGTCCCAAAAAACAGTCACGGATAACAAAAGTGCCCAACACGATAAATATCATCATTAACAGAAAATTAATCTAACGTAGTTAAGCCATTTCAATCTGCATATACATGTCCAATCAACATTAACACGCCTAAAATTTACTCTACACCGTGTCTCTTCAGCACCTGCCAGAAAAAAAAAGCTCATGATACCATAGCAATACGATAAAATATGATATTCATTTAAGGCCAATGCTACCATGATGAAGAGGTTATTCTTCTTCAGCTGCTGAAACGACGTGGAGGAGCTATATTTGCGAAATATATAATGTTATTTTTGAAATAGAGATATAGATTGTGTAGAGTCAGAAGATATGCAGTCCGTGTAGAGAAGGAGATTTATGTGGTTAGAGTTATTCATCCCAAATGATGATGATTATAATGTTGAGATTTTTGGTGTAGACCGAGCATATGGATTTTGTTATGATGTGGGAGGGGTTTTTTGGTTCGGTTTTTCGGTAGTTAAAATTATGAGTTAAAGTTTTTGTGAGTTGGATAGAGAAAAAAAAGTTTTGGTCAAAAAGATTGATAATTATAAAAGTAGAAAACAAAAATACAATGGTAGTTGCTAGTGATTGGTTAATTTAGAAAGGAAAATATATAAGCCAATTCTAAAAAAAAAAAGAAAAAAATATGTAACAAAAAAAATTTAGTCTGAAAAATTATAATTAGAATTTAGAATGTTGTTTAGAGTCAGTCTAATTTTGATAATTTGAAAATTGATAAGATTTAAGAATTTAAAAAATTAGAAAATGATAACTTTGATTTAAAAAAAGAATTGTTTCAATTAAAATGTAAGTAGATGTTTATTAAACCAACTAGGAATGATAAAAAAGTATCTACATATTTTTAGAGACGATAACAATAGTTGCTATTGTTAAGTATAAGTTAATTTTTTAATTTATAATTAAAAAATCCTTGAAGAAGTTATGCTTGTTGTACATGTATTTTTGTATATTCTTATATGCTGTTTATAGATTTATATATTATCTAGAGATAGTGATAATGGATTAAAAAGCGGAATTGAAAAAACTTAAAATAGAGTTCGCCGCGGAGTTAGGCGAACTATATAAAATTTATAGAGTTTGTCGGAGATTAGGTAAACATGCTAATTTTTATAAAGTTTGTCGGGGTTCGGCGAACTTACTTAAATGCAAAAAAAAATCGTATTTAAAAAATTAAAATTCAGAAATCATGTTGAAAAAAAATACTTTTTTTATTTTAAAAAAAAATCCCTTAGGATATGCATTTGATTAAGCAAAATGTAACGCACAACACAAGACACACCTGGATTACCCTAGTTCCTCAAAGGCTCCAACACTTCTTTCACATAATAATAATAATAATAATAATAATAATAATAATAATAATAATAATAATATATTATTATTATTATTATTATTATTATTATTATTATTATTATTATTATTATTATTATTATTATTATTATTATTATTGGGACTAAGCCCAGAGAGGGATACAGCATCCCAATCTATTCTTCTTGAATGATTAACCCAGCTTCAAAAAATTTTATTCGGCTTGAAATAAAAATGGCCCAAATATTTAACCACATTAATTAACATAATGTAGTACTTATCTTATTAATCACTTTTACATGTTAAAACCTGCTGTCTCTGCTTCGGTCAGATTTGTTGTTTCTTAAGAAACATCTTTACACGCGTCCAATAACCATCTACTCCACGTTGCTTCAGTATGAAAGGAAAATTTTTTCTTTTATCACCGTAGCATTGCCCTCCATTTAAACGTATTCAAATCATATAAATAAACTTCGAGTTAATAATTAAATTCGTCTCTTAAACATCATCTATTCTTTAAATTAGTCTTTAAAAGATTTTTTTAATCATATTAGTCCTTAAAAAATAAAACATCAGTCAAATTGGTCCTTCCGTTAGTTAGATGATAATAGCGTGATGACATATCAATTAAGTAACACGTGGCATGATGACGTGATAGGTTAATGTCACGTGTTATAAGATGATTGGTTGACGTATCAAGTCGGTGACACCTAATATGCCACGTGTTACTTGACGTGTTAAAAAATTATTTATAATTAAAATAATCCCTAAAAGTTTAGACATAAGTAATTTTTATCTTTAAAATTTTAAAAATTAATCTAATTAGTTCTCGTATAAATTTCTTTTATTTTTTTCATAATATTAAATTTGAAGTATTTTTTAATAGTACTAATTTTAATATTATTTTTTAGACCTTAATAAATAAAATTTTTTTACATAAAATAATAAAAATAATTAAATTATTATAAAATTATTTTATTATTTGTATTTTAAATTTTATATTTTCAAATTATAATTTTTTATAATGACATTTTTTTATTTAAACGAGTTTATCAAATTATTGTTAATTATATATTTAAAAATTTAATATTTTAAACTTATAATTTTTTTAAAATAACTACTATATTTATTTAGTGAGATATAAAAGACTAAAATATTTAAAATAACTATTATATTTATTTAATAAAATTTAAAATATTAAAATTCTAATTTTTTAATATTTTAAAATAACTACTATATAGTAAAATATAAAAGATAAAAATATTTAAAATAACTACTATATTTATTTAGTAAAATCCAAAATATTATATTTATTTAGTAAAATCAAAAATATTAAAACTATATTTTAAATTTCACTAAATAAATATAATAGTTATTTTAAATATTTTAATCTTTTATATCTCACTCTATGAATATAGTAGTTATTTTAAAAAATATATATATTAAAATATTAAAATTTAACAAGGGATCACACAAATCAATTTTTTAATTATTGAATTCTACAGTATATATTAAATAATAATAAAATTATAATTTTAAAAATTTAAAAGATTTAAATTTTAAAATAAATATTATATTATATAGTAAGATTTAAAATATTAAATTTTTAAATATATAATCAACAATAATTTAATAAATTCGTTTAAATAAAAAATTTTGCTATAAAAAATTACAATTTGAAAATATAAAAATTAAAATACAAATGATAAAATAATTTTATAATAATTGAAATTATTTTTATTATTTTATGTAAAGAAAATTTTATTTACTAAGAAATAATATTAAAATTAGTACTATTAAAAATACTTCAAATTTAATATTATAAAAAAAATAAAAAAAATATATAAGAACTATAATTTGATTAATTTTTAAAATTTTAAAGATGAAAATGACTTACGTCTAAACTTTCAAGGTCTATTTTGATTATAAATAATTTTTTTACACGTCAAGTGACGTGGAATGCTAGGTGTTACTGACCTGACACGTCAACCAGTCATATTATAACACGTGGCATTAATCTACCACGTCATTACATCATGTGACACTTAACGTGACACGTCATCAACCGTTATCATTTAACTAACGAAATGACGAATTTAACTTATGTTATCCTTTAAAAATTAATATGATTAAAAAAAATTTTTTGAGAATTAATTTAAAGAATGGACAATTTTTTAGAGATAAATTTTACTATTAACTCAATAAACTTCGGATAAAAAACTAAAAAATTTGAATTCACCAACCTACTTGCCATAGAAAACAACGACGTTTGGTTATTCCAATTTTCAATAGGCAATAGCTAACTATCCGTCATAATTTCAAGTGAAGTCATCTCGTTAGATGTTATGGAAGGCTATAATGCCATGATGCTGGGTAAATTTTGGATGAAGAGTGAATGTTTATTTTTTAATAAAGAAAAAGCCCATGATAAAAAAATTTTAATAAAGAAAAATCAACAAATCTAGTAAAATTTTTCATTCTTCAACAAAAAATCCCATTATGAAAAGCCATAATCAAGCTATAAAACAAGATAAACAATCATTTTTAGTATCAAACAAATCCTTGCTTATATTGTAAGAAAAACAATATTATGTATCTAATAAAATTTATTTATTTTTTCAACACTTGATCAACAATTTTATAAAATCTAAATTCTAAATCCTATATCCTAATAGTATAAAGGGAAAGTCTAGGGGAGCAATTTTATTAAATTCTGGCATAATCAACAAAGAAAAGTGAACCATTAGCTGAAATCTCACACTAATCTCACACCATTAAATCATCATTGATGTCTATTTGATGGTTATAAATCACAAAAGTTGTTGCCCCTAGCACTCCTCTAGTATAAAAATAAGGAGGTCACTCAGATAAAGATGCTTAAAACGTCTTTTTTTAAAGATGTTTCCATGTTGTATTTTAATTGGTTTCTGTATAATTTATTCGGTGTTCCTCATCATATATTATTAAATTTCTCAAAAGATTTTTTTTCTAAAAATAATAAAAAATATTTAATTTGGACTAAAACAAAAAAATGTAATAGATTAACTATTAGATTTTTTTAAAAGATTATTTACATAAAAAAATATATCACATTCATCAAAATATATATATATATATATATATATATATATAAAATAAGCTTTTAAAATTTTTATAAATAAAAAAATAATTAATTTTTATTCGTATAATATATAAAACAATTACTATATTATTATTATATTATAGATTAAAATTTAGTAATTTAAATTTTGTTTTTATTTTTAATATAAGCATTAGAAATAAATAAATTTTTTTATAACAAGATGTAATGTAACAAAATATATATAATATTAATTAGTTTTTAAAAAATTCTGAAAAGATGGTTTTTTTCTAATAAAGTGTTATTAAAAAATTAACATTATAAAAACTAATTTCAACCAATATGATATAATAGGTTATTAAAAATATTTAATACAAAACACATTGAATATAAATTTTTATTGAGATTAAATTTTAAATAATTTTTAATTGAATTTCGAATATTTTTATTTTAAAGAGTTAGAATATTTTAATATCATTTTTTTGGTATCTTTTTAATTGAGTCTTTGATTTTTTAAATTATAAACCTTATTTATAATTAAGAGTAATGTTTTAACACCACCAATTAGTCACACATATAAAAATACAAGAACAATTCTATTGTCATGATTATAATCTAACTTTATAAGCAATACAATACAATGAAACTATATATAAGTAATATAACTAAATTTTATCTACATCTATAGTCACATTTCATAAATAATATAATTAAATTATATTTATGTTTATAATTAAAATATGAATAAAAATACAAAAAATTATTAGGATGGTTAATTTTTTTCGTTCATAATATTTTTATTATTTTTATTGTGAAAAATTTAATTATTTTAATAATTAATTATTTTTTAAAAAAGATAATTGAATAACACAAAAAAGTCTTACTAAGAGTAGTTTATTTATATATGATTAAAAAATAATTGAATATTATATATGGTAAAAAATTAATATTATTAAAAAATAAAAATAAAATTTATTTTAAAATTAAAAATAAAGTTTATTTAAAAATAAAATTAAAAATTATGGTTTTTTTCCTTTTTCCAAAATTTATCTACGAGTAATTCTATAAATATTTTATGATGAATAAAAATATTAAACTCGTACTAAAATTTATTCTAATAAAATTTATTTTTATTCTACTAAACATTAAATAAACTATTAAAAAGAATTTTGTTTCCTCCATTAGAGAAGAATGATAAACTTCCATACTTCTATTATGTTATGGCAATAATTTGGCCTGTTATTTTTTAATGTACATAATAATAATAATAATAATAATAATAATAATAATAATAATAATAATAATAATAATAATAATAATAATAATAATAATAAACAAGTATATCACAGTAAAAAAAGAAGCACGTCACCAAATAATTTATCATCCAAATTATATATGAATCAAATTGATAATATGAGGGCTAACACTACAAAAATCGATAATAAGATTAGGAACTTACAAAACCTTTCTTAAGATCATAGAAAAAAAAAATTTATATTTGTGTGATATAAAAAATAATTATCATATTATTATTATTATTATTATTACTATTATTATTATTATTATTATTATTATTATATATATGAGCTAAAAAAGTTCAACTGTTTTAAAGTAAAATTTTCTTTTAATATTTGATTAAATATTTTTGTATTTAGTACTTTTTTTTGGCACTTCCTCTTAGTTAAAAATATAATCATTATAATTTTTTAGTTATTATTACTAAGGGTGTTTACAGATGGGATATGGCTGAAATTTCGATCCAAGCCACACTAAACTCATTAGATCAAATTCGAAGTTGTACTTTTTATGTTTGGATCAGATATCAAATATATCCATAAAATAAAAAATATTAAAAACTTTTATTTTTATAAAAAAAGTCAATAATTTTTTTTGTTTACTTTTTTAAACATATTTACTTCTATCTGATTAGAGTGTGGACACCCCTAACTACTACTATAGGTTCATTATTGCAAAAGAATGCTTCTTTTATTATAAACCATTATTAGATCTTAATTACTATTAAAACAATTTAATTGTCAACAAAGAGATAATACTTATTGGTCTATGAAATTATGTTTGTATTTCAATACATAGTTGTAAAAATCAAACTGGATCGGCTGGTTCGACCGGAAAACTAGTGAACTAGACTAGAACCGGACTAGTGTCCGGTTCGGTTTACTCCTTGGACCGTTTAAGGAATAAAACCGATGTGAACCGATAAGAACCGATGCAACCGGTCTAACCGAACTGGTCTGCTTGAAAAATTTTTTAAAATGTCTCCACAAGGTCTCGAACCAAGAATCTTGGAGCAAAAGCAACCTCTACTTGCCACTTAGCCATTGCACTTCTAAAATATAGTAACTTCTACTTACTATATTTGACAAATATTAATTATATAGTATACATAAATATCTAATTTAATTTAATTTTTGTTTTTTCTATTTTTAAAATTAATTATATTTTAATTATATACCATTATTAATATAAATATAAATTTTACTAAAAATTTATTAATTTACTTGATCTATTTTATTGCTAGTATTGTGATTAAGGTTATTTGTTTTGATGTTAGTATTAAAATCTACTAATATTATAGTTAGATGATAGGTTTTGTGAATTAATTATTTTTTTATTATGTTAAAATAAGATACTATTGTAGTATTAAAATTTTATGCTTTTTTTATATTAGTTATTTTTAGAAGTTGATACTTGATTCTTCATAAATAGTTAGTAAAGATATGTATTTCAAATTTTAATTTTAAGTTTTTAACTATTTATATTTTATATTTACGTGAGACCGATTTTATCGGTTCAACCAGTGATTTATCGGTTGAACCAATAAACCAATGAACCAGTAGCTTGACCGGTTCGATCACTGGTTCGGTTCTAACAACTATGTTTCAATCTAATTTCAAAAAATTTCAATTTACTCAATTTAGTCTCCTAAATTAATAGTTATGACTCACATTGGTTCCTAATCTTATTTTTGTCACTGTCTCACAAAATTGTTAACGACATGCTGAGATGGACTAACGACTGCTACATTATACATTCTAGCGACTATTTGATGTGACAATTGAAATTTTTTTTACCTTATTTTTTTAACTAAACACTTAAAACTCTAATATGAGTCACGGATACCTAAGTTAAAAAATCAAACTAAATAAATTGAAACTTTAAAAATCAGATTAAAGCTCGAATATAACTTCAAAACATAACTTTAACTTATGTAGTGATTAATTTAAATGAGAATCAAATAAATCAAAATTCAACATAATTTTTATCAATGTTTTCAAATTCGAAATTTTTATACCAAAATTAACTAGGATTTTTCTTTAAATTAAAAATTTAATGAAATAGTGACTTTAATTATCTTAACTAATGTTCTAATTAATTATTTTTATATCTTAAAAAAACTGTATATGAGAAGAAAATAATTAATTTATCTACTTTAATAAATAGTTATTTTACTAAAATAAAAGAAACTATTTTTTAGAATTTTTTAAGAACTAATTAATATTATATATATTTTGTTACTCTACATTTAGTTATAAAAATTTTATTTATTTCTAATGCTTATATTAAAAATAAAAAAATTTAAATTAGTGAATCTTAATCTATAATATAATAATAATATAGTAATTATTTTATATATTGTACAAATATAAATTAATTATTTTTTTATTTATAAAAATTTTAAGAGACTTGAGTTTGTTATATATATATATATATATATATATATATATATATATATATAAATGTAAATAATCTTTTAAAAAAATCTAATAGTTAATTTATTATTTTTTTTTGTTTTAGTCCAAATTAAATGTTTTTTTATTATTTTGGGAAAGAAAATTTTTTGAGAAATTTAATAATATGTGATGAGGAACACCGAATAAATTATACAGAAACTAATTAAAACACAACATGGAGACATTTTAAAAAAAAAAGATAGTTTTAGACGTCTCTATTTGAGTGGCCTCCTAAAAATAAAGTATTAAGATAAGGCAAAATCTTGACTAATAATCTAATATTGATAAAAAGTATTCTTTCTAAATCCTATTATTTCTCTTCTAAAAAACCTAAAAGCTCCGCTAATTCATCAGTATTAATCTCAAAATCCAACAACTGATTCAGATTGTAATTCAATTTCACTGGTTGGTTCATTCACAAACCTTTTCAATCTCTCACTTACTTTAGTCACACCGAATTGAAGCAAAGACGGTAAAATCTGCACAAAATTTCACAAAAAATTAATTAAGTAGTATAAGGGAAAATAAAAGGCATTAAAAGAATTTCTTTAGTTATTTAAGGACCATGTATTGCTACGTAACATATATACCTCAAGAACATCAAGCTAATAGAGAGTTTAAATTATTTGGCAAAAATAAATGAGAGGTATTTTTTTTCCAGTAATGCTAGAAAAAAAAAAACAAAAATTAGAACTTATTTTATTTATTATTGCTAGAATTTATAAATATTAGAAAACAATAAATTCAATACATTTTTTAGCTAATTTTTTTTATCAAATATTTCGGTTTTTTTTTTTTCAAAAGTAAAAAGATACTCATTTCATCAATAAATGATTTCGGGTTTGGTCCTATCTTTGACAACAAATTGGTGGTATTATATTTTAAGAATTTTAGTATATTATGCGCATTAATTAATTAAAGGTTATAAAAAAAAAAGAATGTTTGGTCCGGGATAAATAAAATAAAATTTTAAAACATTTCTTGTTTTAAAATTCTTAACCAGCAATATCTACCCCTTAATTGTTAAGATTTAATTTCGAATTTATTAGAAACACTTATAGTTTGTAATTTGTATATATGCATGTAAGTATACCTCTGCACGAACAACATGGTACATGGAATTCTCGATGAGTGAGGAATTGACACTCTTGACATCAATATTCTCTTCATTCAGAATACGAATGATTTCATAGAATATGAACTGAGTATCTAATCCACATGTCATTTCAATTTCAACACACGAACCTATTTCATGAACCTCAAGTTGTGGCGGTTTCTGGCGATCAACACCGCTGCAATCACCACGCGTCCTCTTTCTTCGGATTCCAATTCCCAACGACCTCTCTCTCTTTTCTTTAGCCATCTTCACCTTCTCCTCTAAGCTCTTTATGTAGTTTATGACCTTGTCCACTTGATCAGGTAATGGCAACGGTTCCTTTTGCATTTATTTTGTAATGATTATTATAAATAAAATTAGTAGTTACAGTCTTACAGAACAATTATATGGAACATCGAGAGAGAGAGAGAGAGAGAGAGTATACCTTGGGCCTAGGGAGAAGAGAGTTGAGTTTGGAGTAGAGCATCTTCATGTGGTTCCTTCTGTTTTTCTCAATGACCCTTCTCTCAATCTTCTTCTTGTTTGTTGAAGATGGAGAAGCTTGACTTCTACTTCCCAATTGATTCATTGAAAATTTTTTTTTCGGTTGTTTATTGTCTAGGGTTACCCTAATTATAATCTAAAAGACTAGAAGGTAGGTTTTGCACTTTGCAAGAACTTAATTATTAGA
Organism: Arachis hypogaea; assembly: GCF_003086295.3. NCBI lineage: Eukaryota > Viridiplantae > Streptophyta > Magnoliopsida > Fabales > Fabaceae > Arachis > Arachis hypogaea. The sequence continues at coordinate 89,891,682 of NC_092037.1, read as the reverse complement.
CATAAACACATATATATAGATGTATATCTGCACGTGTGTATACCTATATGGAAAATTCTAATTCTGTGATGCTGACTGCTGACACAGTTTTCAGCATGTTACGCTGTGTGTGCGTGTCAAGCTGAGAGATCGATGCGTGCTTGTGGAAGTGTGAAACGGATGTGAACGTGTCCAGCTCCGTGTGTGAGAAGCATTATGCTATTTTAGTATTTTACACCCACAACGTTCCAACCTTTAAGACTCCGTTATGGCAAACGACACTGCCGTTGTGACGTGGCGCAAAATCCCCAGCCTCAAACTAACCTCCTTCAACAACGACGATGTCGTTTTACCTAGCCGCTCCAAACATCTCCGAAACGACGCCACACTCGCCTTTGCCGCCGGCGACGCCAATGGCAGTCGAATCAGCTGTAAATTCGCGTCCGTGTCGGTGGCAAAGACGAGATTCGACAGAGAATTCGCGCCTACGGCGTCTCAGCTCCTTAGACGCCCGCTCGCTGTGGTGGCGCTCGTTCCAAAGGATGGCGCGCTGTTTCTCGCCGGAGCTATCGCCGGCGCTGCCGCGAAGACCGTCACGGCGCCTCTCGACCGTATCAAGATCCTCATGCAGGTGCGGCACGTTCGAACTTCGCGGTTCTGATCGATGTTTCTCAATTCCTTATTCTCTCTCGCATTTTCTCTATTGACAGTTTCCGTTTTCCTTTGCATCGAGGATATTTGATTTTTCGTGAAATGACATTTTGTGTGTGGTTTTTTTAAGTATTATATTTATTTTTTTGGCAGACGCATGGAGTGATAGCCGGTAAAGCAAGTGCAAAGAAAGCGATTAGTTTGATTGAGGTATATTCAATCCCTTGATTGTTTTTTCAACTTTTTTATATTTTTTTAGTAATTCTTTTTCTTTATTCGTTTGTTTTAAATCTGGATTTTGGAGAATCCGAATATGCTGTTGTCGAATGGGAAGAGAAAGGAAAGTAAAAATTAAAAAAAATAAAAGGAAAGCTTTTCTTTTTCCCCCTCTCTATGGGAAAACCCCTCATATAGTGTTATCCGTTTGTTATTTGTAAGTTATAAAATGATTAATAATGACCATATGATTGTGTGACTAATTTTACGCCATTCTTTTCCTCTTGGGGTAAAGTAGAGGGAGAAATAAAGAAAGAACAACAGCTAACTTTACATTTGTTGATAAAGAATGCTTACTTATGTTATGTCACTAATTATCTATGATTTAAGACTTATATTTGAATATTATATACTAAACTTTTTTTTAAGAAAAGAAAATTAGTCTTCCCAATCTCCATGCTTATATTTCCCCCCGTTATAGAGGCATTGAGCACTTTGATAAATCATAAGTTCTTGGAGCTTACATGAATATGATTTACAGGCTATAACAGTTATAGGGAAGGAAGAAGGAATCAAAGGTTATTGGAAGGGCAATCTCCCCCAGGTTTCTCTCTAGTTAGGGACAAGTTTATATTTATTTCTGTTTTTATGGCTCCTTGTAGTGTTGACTAGTGTTTTCATTTATTTTAGTGTTTCTACTTTTAATGCTCCAGGTTATTCGGGTTATACCTTATAGTGCTGTCCAGCTTTTTGCTTATGAAACTTATAAGGTTGGTTACTTATTTTCTCTCAAGACTTTCTAATGCAAAAGATTTATTGCATAGATCTCCGTTTTTAACTTCTCATTTACAGAAAATTTTCAGTGGCAAGGATGGTAAGCTCTCTGTTCTGGGGAGACTTGCAGCTGGTGCTTTTGCTGGCATGACATCAACTTTTGTAAGTAATTCATTCTTGTTCAGTTTGCTGTGTTGCTTTCATGATGCTATCGTGTTTCATAGCAAGGATCAATATATATGTTCTAATAATTTCTTCAATTAATGTTGATGTATATGTCTAACTTTGTAAATATGTATGCAGGTTACTTACCCATTAGATGTCCTGAGATTACGATTAGCTGTTGAGCCTGGTTATCGAACAATGTCAGAGGTACGATCCACCTTCTTTATAAATTTCGCAAGATCTGCCTTAGCTGATGCGCCATATTGTGGCTTTTCCAGGTTGCATTGAGCATGCTAAGAGAAGAAGGGTTTGCATCTTTCTACTATGGTCTTGGACCTTCTCTTATTGGAATAGCTCCTTATATTGCAGTTAACTTCTGTGTTTTTGACTTGTGAGTTCATGAGTAATCTTTTTACCTTCTACGCAAGAGATTGGATGTTGACATTTGAATTGAAACATCTTGGCTTTCTATGGGTAACAGATTAAAGAAGTCATTGCCAGAGAAATATCAAAAAAGAACTGAAACATCTCTACTAACTGCGGTGCTTTCAGCATCTCTGGCCACACTTACATGTTATCCTCTTGACACTGTACGAAGACAGATGCAATTGAAGGGTACACCATATAAGACTGTATTAGATGCCATTTCAGGTGAATGTTGCTCTTTGTCGGTCTATAGAATCACTGCATCAGAATTTTAATGCCAGCACATTTATGTGCACATAACGGCAATATACATGTGAAAAACTGGCTTCCTTGTTTAAGCATTGTTAGTTAATCTTGCTCTTGTTATTTGACCCATGGTATTGTTAGTTATCCAGTTGGTATAATTAATTTACTTAAATGGTTTATTGATTTCTTTATGATGCATTGATTTAATTGTTTCCTGTTTTTGTAGAATTTAGAATAATCAGTAATCACAATTTATAATTATATGACGAGTTTTTCTTATCCACTGAAAAAGTATTGCCATTGTTGCTTGTGACTGTATATATAATCATACAACCCTGATGTAATTCATAAGGAGGATTCTATAAGCTTCAACACACCAGTATTTTGCAGCATTGCCAAAATTATTGTTTCATTGATGCAGGTATTGTGGCACGGGATGGATTTATTGGCTTGTATCGAGGATTTGTGCCCAATGCTTTGAAAAACTTACCAAACAGCAGGTTTCTGTGATCTTCTATTTCTGGTTATGCTTTCAATCTTTATCATGTTGTTGGTGCTCAGTCCCTTTGCATAGATATAGTTGTATAATATCCTGTCTGAACCCAGTTTCTTCATTAAAGATTGATAGATCCCCATCACTAAGCTTATATTGCAATGATAAACAGGGTTAGTCATGGTTTGTATTTTACTTTGACAGTAGAATACTGGAATATGATTAGTCACTATTGTCTCTTCTTTCTTTATTTCTGCAGCATCAGGCTTACCACATATGACATTGTCAAAAGGCTAATTGCATCTAGTGAGAAAGAATTCCAAACAATTACAGAGGAAAACCGCAACAAACAAATGAAACAATAGTCAGTGATAGTGTGACTCAATTGTTTTGGTCATTATTTTGCTGCTGAAATTTTTTGTGGTGGAACTAAGTCTCCAGCGGAATTATCCATAAGTGGGAAATGCTTTAACCAGAGTCGTGAAAAACATCTCGGCGGTACTCAATGATTTATGTGTATCTTGGGCCTGTGAATTTTGTAGTATATAAGATTTTGTGATAGTTAAGTTGTAATGATGCTATTATATTCTTTTGCTGAATGTAGTGTTGTAATTTGTGTAAGGATTTTTTATCTGCCAAATAAAACGTTCTTTTTATAACCTGCCATTACACTTCTTAGGATATGTTAAATCAGTTTATTTAACAGTGACGGATCCAGAAAATTTTGGTAGTAGAGGTAAAATTTATATAACATTATAATTATTTTTATAATAAAAATAATATATGTATATAAAAAATTAAATATTAAATTATTTATTAATTATTATATATCTGTGTATAAATATATGTATTGTTTAACTTATTTTTAATGTGTATTTTATATTTTAATATATATTTTATACAAATAATTATTTTTTATGTACATATAACATAATTATTGTTATGATTATATTTTATTATTGTAAAATATGATTAGCCTTCAAAATATCTAATATATAAATTACAATACTAAAATAGTAATTTAAATAATAATATATAATTTAAATTTTTATTATTTTAGGTTTTATATTTTAAAAAATTAAATATTTTTTCTGTTAACTACCATCAAAATTTCTCTCTTTTTATATATATTACTAAATAATTATTAAAAAATTCACTTCCTAACACAATTAGAAGTCGACTCTTATTTATATTTATAGTTAAAAAAGTTCTTTCAATTAATACAGTTGCTATGCAAAAATTAAAGCTAACTTGAAAAGAAGATAAATAATATTCTTTTGAGTTAATTTTAAAAAAAGAACACTAATTTCGTTTAAATTTGAGAATTAATCATTCTAAATTCTAACGAATTTCTAATATAAAATTTTTAAATTGACGATTAAGTACCAAAAGTTGAGTAAAAATTTATTATGGGATCAAATTTAATAATCTAATGGAAAAAAATAAATATTATTATCATATATTACCCAAAAAAATTCCAAATCCCCCACAACAATGTATGTAGAACTGTCCCTACAAACTGATCAATGTATTTGGATAATAGTCCAATGATGTATCAGTATATATATATATATATATATATATATATATATATATATATATATATTTGCGAATTGGAATTATGTCATCATCTCAATAAGAAATGCAGTGCAATTATCATAATTTTTCCATTAGTGATGTACAAGCCTACTTGACAAGATTACCGATTTTGTCATTGGATAAAATTACATTGACATTCAGGATACATTCAATTGAAAAGTTAAGATAGATGGTCATAAAAATGGGTGGGTAGCTTTGAAGATCATCTTCATGGTTCTCACATTTTCCTAGATGTGCAGAAGACATCTCAATGACTTTCCGGTGGTCAAAAGATCAAAGGCTTTGTTTATGTCCTCAAAGGGAAGCTCATGAGTGATAAAATCATCCAACTTCACCACCTAAAAAGTAGAGTGTCATAGACCTTTTTTATAAGCGAAGAATTGACTTTTGAGTTGTTTTATTTTGTTTTAGAAGAATGAATATATGTTAATAGAATCTCCGCATGTATATTTTGTATTTTGTCTCTTCTAAAGATTGATTTGGAGAAACATGTGTTTATTCTATAGTTTGAGTTTTATTTTGGGTTGTCTATATATATATATAATTATATACTCTGGTCGGCCTTAGCCTCGCAGGAGTCTGAAACTTGATATCTGTGTTTTAGAAATCTGATCTGTGTATTATATTTTTTGCTTTCTTTAATCTTGCATATCCGTTTTACGCTTAGTCGTACGAGTGTGACATGATTTTCTGTTTTTTTTTTCCGTTTTTTGTTTAGCTTCTTTTTTCAAGACTCCTAGTTATAAAATTCTTTTCAACTATATGTATATAAGTCTTTTCTTTTAGAGGTCGTAATATCTCGTTACCTCTGCTTTACAACTTCAATGTAAGGCTCTGTGTGGTAGGGTGTTACATTATGGTATCAAAGCAATTCGTTCTTGTAGAGCCTGAGGGACGAACTTACTATGCTTCTGAGCATAATCTGGGTGTGTGTATATGCTAATTAGGATATCTAATTGATATATATGGCATATTCGATTATGAGCATGCATTTGGGACTTTGAAGCATTAGACTTGAGATACTGATACTTGAGATACTAATACTAATCACCTTGATATCACTTGTTTGGTGTGAACAAGAACCAAATGATGAATCATGGACGCGGACGCGGTCGAGGCAGAGGTTGGAATAGTAATGCAAATCCTGAAACAACTATGAATAATCCTGTGAACTTTATGAATGCTTTGGAGAACATGGTGGCTGCTATGCAGGCAACAGCTGAGGCCCTTGGTCAGCAAGTTAATAACGAAAACGGAGGTAACGGTGAAAATGGGCCGATGACCTTAGCAACTTTTCGGAAGATAAACCCACCAACCTTTAGAGGAACCACAAATCCAACAGAGGCTGATAATTGGTTTCAAGCAATGGAATGAGCTTTACGAGCACAACAAGTGCATGAAGATCAGTGTGTTGAGTTTTTTACTTATCAGCTGATGGGTGAAGCTCAGTATTGGTGGCAGGGGATCCGACACCTTGTGCAACGAGATAATGTTGCAATCCCTTGGGATGTATTTCAATCCAAATTTTATAAGAAGTATTTTTCAAACTCAGTAAGGATGGCGAAGGAGCTTGAGTTGCTACAACTGAAGTAAGGTCCTATGTCAGTGGCAGAGTACACCAATCAGTTTGAAGAATTATGTCGATTTTCTAGGATTTGTCAGAGTGCTCCAGGGAATTTTCTAGGGTCCTATGTCCTATGTCAATTTTCTAGGATTTTGAAGGTGGTCTACGGAGTGACATCCTGAGTATAGTGGGCTCGATGGAGATTAGAGTTTTCTCTAAACTGCTAAACAAGAGTCGAGCTGTTGAGGATTGTGCGAGAAAGGTAGCATTGGACAAGGGTGATTACCAAACTTTTGTTAGAAGAGATAAGGGGGAGGAACTTTGCGCCTAGAGGATAGAATTTCAAGCAAAGCGGTTATGTCCCACAATAACATCTGGGTCAGAATAACTTCTGGAGATTCAATAATAACAACCAAGGAAGAGGTAAAGGAAAACAGATTCAGAATCCTCCCAACAACTTGACATGTAAGAGATGTGGGGCGTTTCATCCGAACACCCTGTGCAGAGCTGGACTGGGTGTATGCTAATACTGTGGTAGACTCGGACATCTATCCTGGAATTGTCCAGAGAGGAAGAGACAGGAAGCTGAGGGAGTTCAGCAGCAGGGACGTGTATTTACCATGTCGACGGATGGTGTTGGGAGGTCAGACACTCTGATCCGAGGTAATTCTGAAATGGCTGGTAAAATTTTAATTGCCTTGTTTAATACTGGAGCATCACACTCATTTATAGCATTCGAGAAAGCCAGTGAGTTAGGGTTGAAAATAGTTATGTTGGCCTACGACTTAGAAGTGGATACTGCTACCTCTGAAGCTATTGTGACTAGGTTAGGCTGCCAACAAGTTTCATACCTTTTTTCACGATTTAATTTGTCTGCCAATGACTGGCCTCGATCTCATTATGGAATTGGATTGATTATCAAAGAATTATGTTCTGCTTGATTATTTTGAAAGATCACTGCAGTTTATGTCGGAAGGTTCAGAATGACCGGTTTGATGAATGAATATTACTTGAATTCTGTCATGGTGAATTATAGTGGAAGTAAGTGTTTGAGATTCATACTATTGGCTGCCAGTGTGTCGGACGACGAACAAAGTTTGAATCAGATTCTAGTTGTAAATGAATTTCTAGAAGTATTCCTTGAAGAAATACCTGAATTTCCCCTTCCTGAAAAATCGAGTTTGCGATTGAGTTGGTTCCTGGAACAGGACCAATTTAAATTGTGCCTTACTGAATGTCACCTTTGGAGCTGGCTGAGCTTAAGGCTTAGCTAGAGGAGTTAATGAGTAAGAACTTCAATTGTCTGAGCATTTTTCTGTGGGGAGCACCGATGTTGTTGGTGAAAAACAAGGATGAAAGTATGCAGCTGTGCGTAGATGACTGGAAATTAAACAAAGTAACCATGAAGAACAAATATCTATTGCCAAGAATTGACGACTTGATGGACCAATTGCAAGGAGCCAGTATCTTTTCCAAGATTGACTTAAGGTCTAGTCATCGCCAGATAAGAGTGAGAGATAAAGATATCCCGAAAACTACTTTTAGAATTCGATATGGTCACTATGAATACACTGTAATGTCATTTGGGTTAACAAATGCCCCATATGTGTTCATTGACTATATGAACTGGATATTTCGTCCTTTCCTGGATGGATTCGTCATCATCTTCAGTGATGATATTTTAATCCACTCTAAGACTAAGGAGGAGCACACAGAACACTTACGGATCGTGCTGCAGATTCTGAAAGAGAGGAAGTTGTACGCTAAAATTTCTAAATGTGAATTCTAGAAGAATGAGGTAAAATTTTTGGGTCACGTAGTGACTAAGTAGGGAATAGCAGTGGATCCTTCTAAGGTTGAGACATTAATGGATTGGGGACGACCTACATCAGTGACAGAGATTATAAGCTTCTTAGGTTTGACAGGATATTATCGGAGTTTTATCAAGGACTTTTCACAAATTAAATTAAGTTAAAGTAGGTTAAGTAGGGTGAGATTAAGAGTGCTCGAGTTGTTGGAAGACTTTGTTCAGTTTGTTGAATTAGTTTCACCTTGTGAATTAATAAGTTGTCTTTTTTATTAAGACGATACTATTTCTCTGAGATTAATTAGAGTTTGCTTTTTCCATATTCTGTTCATCCGTGTTCTAGGTAGGTTTTCTATCTCTAAATATAATCAATTGTTTAAGTTTTAAGCTGGACTTACTCTCCCTAGGATAGCATTTTAGGACAGAAGTGGGAGAAGGTCGCGTAGAGGCGCCTTTTTGAAACCCTTGTTTGCTGAAAAATTGTAGAGTTATAAGAGGTTTGTAACACCCTAATATTCAAATCCTTATGCTCGAGTCATAAGTCAATGATATTACGGTGGTACGACTCTCAGGTGGATTTTTAATATATAAATATAGGTAATTTCGAAAAGAATATTAATCGAGAAGCCTGAAAAGAGTAGAAATAAAATCGCAAAGACGTATCACTCACGTTCCGACAATGAAAAGATAAAACGTGAAGCCGAAAGCGATAAACGGACAAGACATAAAGGAGATTAAGAGACAGATAACAGATAGATATATATAACGTAAGTAATAGCCACTAGTCGCGACCCGCGAAGTTTAGGCCGGCCAGGGTACAGTATGAAAGTAGTTGACAACAATATATCGTAATCTCTCCCAAAGGAAACATGAGAGCCTCTATAGGCAAGTTCCAAAAGAGTTCAATACATAATATAATCTTTTCAGAACAAAGATGGAGAGATCCTAATCAAAGCACAAAGTAGAGGAAATAAATATCTTCGCCGTCTCTCAGACGAACCGCAGCTCACTTCTGAGCACCTGAACCTGTATCTGAAAAACAAGAGATATATACGGAATGAGAACCCCGGGCCCATGGGTTCCCAGTACGGTAAAAGTGCCAAATAAATCCAATGCACTGCAATAAAAACTCACTAAGCATCCTAAACTCCTTTTCACCAAATATCCAGCCTAGATTCTCACTAATCCATAAATAGGCATCTGACGTAAGGGGATGCTAAATCTAATTCATATTACACATGTTTTCCCAATCCGCTGATTCTTTCACGAATCAGACTCAGAATCATAAGCAAAACCATTACCAGTTGTTCTGCCTCAGCAACTCTATATCAATACATCATACCCTTGCCTGGAGCCAGTGAAATCACATCACTACGTCCACCAAGGGGGCTCAAATGATCTCATTCAAAAAATCATCATCATTATGCAATCGCATTATCAATTCATCTCATCAAGAACAGCCCCCAACATCCACCAACACCATCATGAGGGATCTCTCAGTTGTACAAACACAAGCAATACAGTCAAGTAATACACAAATAAGGTACAAGTAGAACAAGTAGCATGTAATCAGGTAACATAGCATATATGATATAGAAATCCAAAACAAATAGGCAAACCCAAACAATTCAAACATATGCAAATGATGTATGCCTGCCCTATGGCTGATGATATCATCTGTCGGTTATCAAGCCAACCCGACGTGTCCGGTAGCTAACCCGGGCACAGTCTCTCTGTTGCGTATTAATATCATTAGAGGGAATATGTGCCCTGTCACCATTAGAGGGTATATGCGCCCTGTCGCCATTAGAGGGTATATGCGCCCTGTCGCCATTAGAGGGTATATGCGCCCTGTCGCCATTAGAGGGTATCTGCGCCCTGTCGCCATTAGAGGGTATCGGTGCCCTGTCACCCTTGCAACCAGAGAGAAAACACAAGCATTGACCCGGAGCAAGCGGGACGTACCACAACCCTTGCTACTACCCAGGTAAAACTCGTATCTCAGATAGTGGAAGTGCAATTCACAATTATCAATAATTCAGCATAAACATGCATGAATCCTCATCCATGGATCAACATCCATTTCAGCCATCCGGCTCACGATTAAATCCATAACCAGCCAATATTCATAGCATACACAGCTATTCCGGCTCACGGTTCAATCCAGAACCAGCCAATTCATAAACAATTACGGCCCTTCGGCCAATGGCATAACAAGCACTTCCACTACCATCCTCCACATCTCACATAATCCTCAATGATCCTCATTGATTATTCATTTTCCCCTTGCTTCACTCGCAAGTTATCTCATTCACTAGCCCTTTTCTAATAGCTAGGCATATCATAATGATTTAAGATATAAGTGGTGAGATCGGAGGCTTAGAAGTATGAGATTTGGCTTTTAAAACTCAAATATCAACTTTGGCATGAAAACAATGCCACGCGTACGCGTACTCCACGCACACGCGTGGATGTCCTTAAAAACTCATCGACGCGCAAGCGTCATGCACGCTAACGCGTGGATTAAAAATTTGCCAAATCGACGCGCACGCGTCAACCACGCGTACGCGCGGGTGTTCTCGTGCCCCAGGCACAACACCGGCACAGTTCTGGCATAACTCTCTGGAAAATGGCTGGGCTTTGGGTGCAGCACTATCGGCGCGCCCGCGCACATCACGCACACGCGTGGATGGCACTTCTTGGAAGATCGGCGCGTACGCGCCTGGGGCGCCCACGCGCAAGGGGTTATTCTGCTAAAAATTTTCTAAGTTAAAAGCTGCAGAATTCACAGATTAAAACCCCAATCTTCCAACGGACATAACTTCCTCATTTTAAGTCGTTTTTCACCCGTTCTTCGAACGGCATGGACATCCCGGATCCAATTTCATTTCTAAACAGATTTGGCACAAAACAAAGATCCGTAGTCCAAGTTATGTCCCGTCAAAGTATGCCCAAAAAAACATATTTTCATATGAAACCACAAAGTGCCATTTTCAAAATAAGCCATTTTCAACTCTTTTCAAAATCAGTCAAAACATGCCATTTTCATCCCTTTTCTTTGAAATCAATCAAAATACATCAATTTCAACATCAAGCCTCCTCAACTCACACATTGACACTTTACCACAATATACAAAATCACTATCCCATCATTTTAACCCACTTCACCCAAGTGGCTCAAACTCAAACATATTGACATATCATATACTCTTCCTCATGCCAATTCTCAACAATACTATTCCCAATCAACCATCATTATACATAACCTGTAACATACTCACTATCACGTGGTTTCACCCCCAAATCAACCTTAATCATTTCTCAAGCATATATAACAACATACATATCTCTCATGCATTATCATCCCATCAAGGCATCAAAAATCATACTCACATATATGACCACATAATATATCTCAACCAAAATCAAACATACCTCATCTATACTATTTCACCCGAAATTTACCAATTTCCACACTTCAACTCCTCAAACCTCATTATTCAATAACCAACCCAATCATTCATATATTCATTATATGAAATTCATCCAATTACTTGTGTCATCATACAATGCACACATCAACTTACCTTTCTTATCTCTTTCCGGCCTCCGGCCCAAAATATACGGCCTCCGGCCCAATTTCACAATTTAAATGCATAAATCACAATTCAATACTCATTACCCAAATCATCAAATTTTCAATACACCAAGCATACAAGGCCACACAATTCTCAACCCAATCATCAATTCACATTACATACCAACTATGCATATTAGCATCAACCATTTACACAATCCAAACTTAATCCTAGGGGCATTTAGCCTAGGAATTCTCATCACATCACACGGTACTTAAATGAAACTTAAACCGTACCTCTTGTAGCAAAATCAATTGAGCCTCTTCTTTGGAAGTCTCCACCAACCTTAGCCCTAAGCCTCACCAAAGCTCCTCAAACAACACCAATCTCCCAATTGTGCACCAAAACCATCAAATGCACTAACATAACCAATATCACATACATACATCAACCTAGGGCTCATAAAAATGATAAATCACAAGGGTTTGAGTACTTCTTACCTCAGCCCATATGAAGTAGGGATAGAACCCACTTAGAATCCATGTTGGAGTATCCCTAAACACCCAAAATCACAAGATTTCAACACTAACTTCCCAAAAACGTGTAACAGTGGGGAAATTCGAAAACTGGGCAGAGATGAATGGAATACTCACCACAAAACTTAGATAGAATTGTAGAGGATGAGAAGAGCGACGCGTGGCCGCAAACGGCTCGTCGATCGGAGCTCCGTAGCTCAAGTTATGGTGATTTGAAGATCAAAGAGAGTTAGGTTTTCTCTCTTCTCTCCTCTCTTCTTAATTCAGCGCCCCACACTCCTCTTTTAGGGTAAAAATGAGCTGAAATGCTCATAACTAATGTTTATATATGTTGGGTCTTGGGCCCACTTAGGCCCAGTTCACTTATTGTTGTCCGTTGGCCCAATTTTGGACCAAAACCTTTAAGATTAGCGCTCCAAATCGCACTTTAAATATTTCTACCTCCCCTAATCATAATTCCTCATTTCTTAATATTATTTACTCATAATCAATTTTCTCAGCTGCAGTACCAGACAGGTCTCAGCCGGTACTGCCGGTCAAAATCCCACTGCGCGCTTTTACGCAGAAAACTATGTCTTCCGACTCGGAAAAATTCACTGAATCCAAATATCACATTGAAATCATCAAATTCCAATCGCCAAATCTTCCAACCATATTCGCTCCTACTTAAATCATTATTTAATTAATTTTGGTTAGACCGGGTATTACATTCTACCCCCCTAACAGAAATTTTCGCCCTCGAAAATTCCATCCATCATTACGAGTACGCGAGCGTAGTCTACCGTTATATCTAAAGCATAACAGTTCCAAGGTCCTTTTACTCTGCGCGCTTCCGTTGCCGCGCTCTGATTTCTCTATATCTGAGGATCTCGGTCATTCGTTCCTTACCTTTATCGTCTCATCGACTCAGACCTTATTAAATCTCGACTCATGTCATCAATAATATTGTCATCATCGTTAATCATAGCCATCATCCCACATCACTATAATCAATCAAAGCTTTCTTCGTTTTTAGAATTCAATGAGTTTGGACTAACAAGCTGACAAACTCTTAAGAATCCACTTTCCTTTAATAATCTATAAAAGATTTTGAGACACATCTCTTTTGTTGAAGTTACTCAGATCAAAAATCATTTTCAAAAATATAACCAACACCCCCTTCAAATTTCTGGGAGAATTTTCAACAGCACCTCCCTAAAAATTGGAGTTTACCACCCGTCACGGGTTCCCTCAAACCAATCTCAGTACCGCATCAACATTTCAATTTAATGGTTTTTACATTCTTCTTTCAAAACCGATCGTTATAAACCTCAATCTAAATCCAAGGTCACCATGACCAAACATCATAGCACTCATCTCTCGAACACAACAACTTGCACTCAATCATCATCTAAATCTAATTGTGCATTAATGAAAATTTCCTCATCCGCTTTAGAACCATCAAAGCTCGCAGCCACAATCATTTCCAACTATTTGGGGATCATTACTTGCAGTAACCCTCTTAACCCTTCTAGTATTCAAACATAAGATACTATATTAAACTTTTACAACTCTTATTCGTAGCTATCCTGTGTTACTGCTTCCACAAGTTTCAGTTGCTTTATTCTGACTTCTCGTCTAGTACGAGCTTTATCACTTACTTCCTCAAGTACTCACCACAACTTAGCATGACTGGCATTCACTAGATTTCTATCTATGATAGCCAAAACCACATACCAACTTAATCGTACCTTTAGTACGTTGTTACCAATTCCCAAACTGTCGGATCTAACGGTATCCCCCGTTGTTGTTGTGAACACACGACCTTGTTGTTGGCTCTTGGTAGTATTCCGGTTGACCTTCTTAGGACATTTCTAGGACACATGTCCAACTCCTCTACAACCATGGCAAAGTCCCAATCTACCTCGACACGGAGTTCCCGAATGATGGCTTTGACATCACCCACCAGTCATTCCATTCTGAGGTTGCTTTCCGTTAAAGGCCTACCTGATCACTTATGCTTACCAAACCTTCTATTAAGATAACTTAGGGTTATCTAGAACAGATCATAATTTTTCATTCGACCATGTATTACGAGTGAATACCAGCCTTCAGCATTATGTAAAGTGGTAAAGAATTAAGTTATCAGTTTTCTTATTACCTTAGGTACGAAAATCGGACCTGGCAGTCTCCCGATCCTTCCGGTGTGGGCAATCTCTGACCAAATGTCCTAGCTTTCCGCAATTGTAACACAAACCCGAACCATAACGACACGGTCTATTTGGGTGATGACCTCCACATCTCTGACAGCTCAAAACATCCGAAGCAGCCACTGTTTGTTTTTCCCTACCCTTTCCTTGGGAATTCTTATTCGTCGCAAGGTCATTTCGCCTTTGGGGAAAACGTTGTGGGTATCCTCTTCTCTTAAACTCTTGACCCCTCGTTGGGTAATCTTGATTGTGCTCCCTGCGGTGGAACTCCCGATGGTCATTCTTCGCCTCAACAGCCTTCCTCACACATTCTTCAGCAATACGGCTCTTGTTCACAAGTTCGGAGAAGACCCTAATCTCCATCGGTCCAACGGAGCTCAGGATTTCACTTCGAAGTCCTCCTTCATACTTAATACACTTCCATTCCTCAGAGTCTCCCGGAGTTCCTTGACACATACGAGAAAATCTGAATAACTCCTCAAATTTATCCGTATACTCAGATACGGACATTGTACCCTGCTTCAGTTGCAGTAATTCAAGTTCCTTGACCGTTCTAGCAGAATTCGGGAAGTACTTCTTATAAAATTCCACTTGGAAGGCACCCCAGGTGATAGGATCATTCCCCTGCTGCAGGAGACGTCGAGCCCCTTGCCACCAGTGCGATGCTTCCTCCGTGAGCAGATAGGTAGCAAATTCAACACACTACTCTTCAGGCACCAACTGCACTCGTAGTGCTCGCTCCATGGCCTGAAACCAAGTATCGGCTTCAGTCGGATTGGTGGTTCCCTTGAATTTAGGTGGATTAACCTTTAAGAAAGTTGCTAGTGTCATCGGGCCCTGAGCTTCCCTTCCGCCATTGCCATTATTGTTTATCTGTTGCCCAAGAGTCTCCGCAGTGGCTTGCATAGCAGCAGCCATATTCTCCAACGCCGCCATAATGTTTACCGGATTATTCGGGTTGACTTCCGGTTCCTGCGTACTAGTACGATCTCTCTCACGTCCCTGACTGGGTCCACGAGGCGCCATCTAGTTCCTATACACACCAAACAATCGATATCAAGTTGATCAGTCTCAATATCGGAAGTATAGTGCTTCAAAGTACCAAAGGTACACTCATGGACTTCATGCTAGATGTATCAGTTAGATACCCTAACTAGCACAGGCACAGACTCAGAGTATGCATTGAAGCATAAGCAGTTCCATCCCTCAGGCTCACGAGGACGAACTGCTCTGATACCATAATGTAACACCCTAATATTCAAATCCTTATGCTCGAGTCATAAGTCAATGATATTACGGTGGTACGACTCTCAGGTGGATTTTTAATATATAAATATAGGTAATTTCGAAAAGAATATTAATCGAGAAGCCTGAAAAGAGTAGAAATAAAATCGCAAAGACGTATCACTCACGTTCCGACAATGAAAAGATAAAACGTGAAGCCGAAAGCGATAAACGGACAAGACATAAAGGAGATTAAGAGACAGATAACAGATAGATATATATAACGTAAGTAATAGCCACTAGTCGCGACCCGCGAAGTTTAGGCCGGCCAGGGTACAGTATGAAAGTAGTTGACAACAATATATCGTAATCTCTCCCAAAGGAAACATGAGAGCCTCTATAGGCAAGTTCCAAAAGAGTTCAATACATAATATAATCTTTTCAGAACAAAGATGGAGAGATCCTAATCAAAGCACAAAGTAGAGGAAATAAATATCTTCGCCGTCTCTCAGACGAACCGCAGCTCACTTCTGAGCACCTGAACCTGTATCTGAAAAACAAGAGATATATACGGAATGAGAACCCCGGGCCCATGGGTTCCCAGTACGGTAAAAGTGCCAAATAAATCCAATGCACTGCAATAAAAACTCACTAAGCATCCTAAACTCCTTTTCACCAAATATCCAGCCTAGATTCTCACTAATCCATAAATAGGCATCTGACGTAAGGGGATGCTAAATCTAATTCATATTACACATGTTTTCCCAATCCGCTGATTCTTTCACGAATCAGACTCAGAATCATAAGCAAAACCATTACCAGTTGTTCTGCCTCAGCAACTCTATATCAATACATCATACCCTTGCCTGGAGCCAGTGAAATCACATCACTACGTCCACCAAGGGGGCTCAAATGATCTCATTCAAAAAATCATCATCATTATGCAATCGCATTATCAATTCATCTCATCAAGAACAGCCCCCAACATCCACCAACACCATCATGAGGGATCTCTCAGTTGTACAAACACAAGCAATACAGTCAAGTAATACACAAATAAGGTACAAGTAGAACAAGTAGCATGTAATCAGGTAACATAGCATATATGATATAGAAATCCAAAACAAATAGGCAAACCCAAACAATTCAAACATATGCAAATGATGTATGCCTGCCCTATGGCTGATGATATCATCTGTCGGTTATCAAGCCAACCCGACGTGTCCGGTAGCTAACCCGGGCACAGTCTCTCTGTTGCGTATTAATATCATTAGAGGGAATATGTGCCCTGTCACCATTAGAGGGTATATGCGCCCTGTCGCCATTAGAGGGTATATGCGCCCTGTCGCCATTAGAGGGTATATGCGCCCTGTCGCCATTAGAGGGTATCTGCGCCCTGTCGCCATTAGAGGGTATCGGTGCCCTGTCACCCTTGCAACCAGAGAGAAAACACAAGCATTGACCCGGAGCAAGCGGGACGTACCACAACCCTTGCTACTACCCAGGTAAAACTCGTATCTCAGATAGTGGAAGTGCAATTCACAATTATCAATAATTCAGCATAAACATGCATGAATCCTCATCCATGGATCAACATCCATTTCAGCCATCCGGCTCACGATTAAATCCATAACCAGCCAATATTCATAGCATACACAGCTATTCCGGCTCACGGTTCAATCCAGAACCAGCCAATTCATAAACAATTACGGCCCTTCGGCCAATGGCATAACAAGCACTTCCACTACCATCCTCCACATCTCACATAATCCTCAATGATCCTCATTGATTATTCATTTTCCCCTTGCTTCACTCGCAAGTTATCTCATTCACTAGCCCTTTTCTAATAGCTAGGCATATCATAATGATTTAAGATATAAGTGGTGAGATCGGAGGCTTAGAAGTATGAGATTTGGCTTTTAAAACTCAAATATCAACTTTGGCATGAAAACAATGCCACGCGTACGCGTACTCCACGCACACGCGTGGATGTCCTTAAAAACTCATCGACGCGCAAGCGTCATGCACGCTAACGCGTGGATTAAAAATTTGCCAAATCGACGCGCACGCGTCAACCACGCGTACGCGCGGGTGTTCTCGTGCCCCAGGCACAACACCGGCACAGTTCTGGCATAACTCTCTGGAAAATGGCTGGGCTTTGGGTGCAGCACTATCGGCGCGCCCGCGCACATCACGCACACGCGTGGATGGCACTTCTTGGAAGATCGGCGCGTACGCGCCTGGGGCGCCCACGCGCAAGGGGTTATTCTGCTAAAAATTTTCTAAGTTAAAAGCTGCAGAATTCACAGATTAAAACCCCAATCTTCCAACGGACATAACTTCCTCATTTTAAGTCGTTTTTCACCCGTTCTTCGAACGGCATGGACATCCCGGATCCAATTTCATTTCTAAACAGATTTGGCACAAAACAAAGATCCGTAGTCCAAGTTATGTCCCGTCAAAGTATGCCCAAAAAAACATATTTTCATATGAAACCACAAAGTGCCATTTTCAAAATAAGCCATTTTCAACTCTTTTCAAAATCAGTCAAAACATGCCATTTTCATCCCTTTTCTTTGAAATCAATCAAAATACATCAATTTCAACATCAAGCCTCCTCAACTCACACATTGACACTTTACCACAATATACAAAATCACTATCCCATCATTTTAACCCACTTCACCCAAGTGGCTCAAACTCAAACATATTGACATATCATATACTCTTCCTCATGCCAATTCTCAACAATACTATTCCCAATCAACCATCATTATACATAACCTGTAACATACTCACTATCACGTGGTTTCACCCCCAAATCAACCTTAATCATTTCTCAAGCATATATAACAACATACATATCTCTCATGCATTATCATCCCATCAAGGCATCAAAAATCATACTCACATATATGACCACATAATATATCTCAACCAAAATCAAACATACCTCATCTATACTATTTCACCCGAAATTTACCAATTTCCACACTTCAACTCCTCAAACCTCATTATTCAATAACCAACCCAATCATTCATATATTCATTATATGAAATTCATCCAATTACTTGTGTCATCATACAATGCACACATCAACTTACCTTTCTTATCTCTTTCCGGCCTCCGGCCCAAAATATACGGCCTCCGGCCCAATTTCACAATTTAAATGCATAAATCACAATTCAATACTCATTACCCAAATCATCAAATTTTCAATACACCAAGCATACAAGGCCACACAATTCTCAACCCAATCATCAATTCACATTACATACCAACTATGCATATTAGCATCAACCATTTACACAATCCAAACTTAATCCTAGGGGCATTTAGCCTAGGAATTCTCATCACATCACACGGTACTTAAATGAAACTTAAACCGTACCTCTTGTAGCAAAATCAATTGAGCCTCTTCTTTGGAAGTCTCCACCAACCTTAGCCCTAAGCCTCACCAAAGCTCCTCAAACAACACCAATCTCCCAATTGTGCACCAAAACCATCAAATGCACTAACATAACCAATATCACATACATACATCAACCTAGGGCTCATAAAAATGATAAATCACAAGGGTTTGAGTACTTCTTACCTCAGCCCATATGAAGTAGGGATAGAACCCACTTAGAATCCATGTTGGAGTATCCCTAAACACCCAAAATCACAAGATTTCAACACTAACTTCCCAAAAACGTGTAACAGTGGGGAAATTCGAAAACTGGGCAGAGATGAATGGAATACTCACCACAAAACTTAGATAGAATTGTAGAGGATGAGAAGAGCGACGCGTGGCCGCAAACGGCTCGTCGATCGGAGCTCCGTAGCTCAAGTTATGGTGATTTGAAGATCAAAGAGAGTTAGGTTTTCTCTCTTCTCTCCTCTCTTCTTAATTCAGCGCCCCACACTCCTCTTTTAGGGTAAAAATGAGCTGAAATGCTCATAACTAATGTTTATATATGTTGGGTCTTGGGCCCACTTAGGCCCAGTTCACTTATTGTTGTCCGTTGGCCCAATTTTGGACCAAAACCTTTAAGATTAGCGCTCCAAATCGCACTTTAAATATTTCTACCTCCCCTAATCATAATTCCTCATTTCTTAATATTATTTACTCATAATCAATTTTCTCAGCTGCAGTACCAGACAGGTCTCAGCCGGTACTGCCGGTCAAAATCCCACTGCGCGCTTTTACGCAGAAAACTATGTCTTCCGACTCGGAAAAATTCACTGAATCCAAATATCACATTGAAATCATCAAATTCCAATCGCCAAATCTTCCAACCATATTCGCTCCTACTTAAATCATTATTTAATTAATTTTGGTTAGACCGGGTATTACATTCTACCCCCCTAACAGAAATTTTCGCCCTCGAAAATTCCATCCATCATTACGAGTACGCGAGCGTAGTCTACCGTTATATCTAAAGCATAACAGTTCCAAGGTCCTTTTACTCTGCGCGCTTCCGTTGCCGCGCTCTGATTTCTCTATATCTGAGGATCTCGGTCATTCGTTCCTTACCTTTATCGTCTCATCGACTCAGACCTTATTAAATCTCGACTCATGTCATCAATAATATTGTCATCATCGTTAATCATAGCCATCATCCCACATCACTATAATCAATCAAAGCTTTCTTCGTTTTTAGAATTCAATGAGTTTGGACTAACAAGCTGACAAACTCTTAAGAATCCACTTTCCTTTAATAATCTATAAAAGATTTTGAGACACATCTCTTTTGTTGAAGTTACTCAGATCAAAAATCATTTTCAAAAATATAACCAACACCCCCTTCAAATTTCTGGGAGAATTTTCAACAGCACCTCCCTAAAAATTGGAGTTTACCACCCGTCACGGGTTCCCTCAAACCAATCTCAGTACCGCATCAACATTTCAATTTAATGGTTTTTACATTCTTCTTTCAAAACCGATCGTTATAAACCTCAATCTAAATCCAAGGTCACCATGACCAAACATCATAGCACTCATCTCTCGAACACAACAACTTGCACTCAATCATCATCTAAATCTAATTGTGCATTAATGAAAATTTCCTCATCCGCTTTAGAACCATCAAAGCTCGCAGCCACAATCATTTCCAACTATTTGGGGATCATTACTTGCAGTAACCCTCTTAACCCTTCTAGTATTCAAACATAAGATACTATATTAAACTTTTACAACTCTTATTCGTAGCTATCCTGTGTTACTGCTTCCACAAGTTTCAGTTGCTTTATTCTGACTTCTCGTCTAGTACGAGCTTTATCACTTACTTCCTCAAGTACTCACCACAACTTAGCATGACTGGCATTCACTAGATTTCTATCTATGATAGCCAAAACCACATACCAACTTAATCGTACCTTTAGTACGTTGTTACCAATTCCCAAACTGTCGGATCTAACGGTATCCCCCGTTGTTGTTGTGAACACACGACCTTGTTGTTGGCTCTTGGTAGTATTCCGGTTGACCTTCTTAGGACATTTCTAGGACACATGTCCAACTCCTCTACAACCATGGCAAAGTCCCAATCTACCTCGACACGGAGTTCCCGAATGATGGCTTTGACATCACCCACCAGTCATTCCATTCTGAGGTTGCTTTCCGTTAAAGGCCTACCTGATCACTTATGCTTACCAAACCTTCTATTAAGATAACTTAGGGTTATCTAGAACAGATCATAATTTTTCATTCGACCATGTATTACGAGTGAATACCAGCCTTCAGCATTATGTAAAGTGGTAAAGAATTAAGTTATCAGTTTTCTTATTACCTTAGGTACGAAAATCGGACCTGGCAGTCTCCCGATCCTTCCGGTGTGGGCAATCTCTGACCAAATGTCCTAGCTTTCCGCAATTGTAACACAAACCCGAACCATAACGACACGGTCTATTTGGGTGATGACCTCCACATCTCTGACAGCTCAAAACATCCGAAGCAGCCACTGTTTGTTTTTCCCTACCCTTTCCTTGGGAATTCTTATTCGTCGCAAGGTCATTTCGCCTTTGGGGAAAACGTTGTGGGTATCCTCTTCTCTTAAACTCTTGACCCCTCGTTGGGTAATCTTGATTGTGCTCCCTGCGGTGGAACTCCCGATGGTCATTCTTCGCCTCAACAGCCTTCCTCACACATTCTTCAGCAATACGGCTCTTGTTCACAAGTTCGGAGAAGACCCTAATCTCCATCGGTCCAACGGAGCTCAGGATTTCACTTCGAAGTCCTCCTTCATACTTAATACACTTCCATTCCTCAGAGTCTCCCGGAGTTCCTTGACACATACGAGAAAATCTGAATAACTCCTCAAATTTATCCGTATACTCAGATACGGACATTGTACCCTGCTTCAGTTGCAGTAATTCAAGTTCCTTGACCGTTCTAGCAGAATTCGGGAAGTACTTCTTATAAAATTCCACTTGGAAGGCACCCCAGGTGATAGGATCATTCCCCTGCTGCAGGAGACGTCGAGCCCCTTGCCACCAGTGCGATGCTTCCTCCGTGAGCAGATAGGTAGCAAATTCAACACACTACTCTTCAGGCACCAACTGCACTCGTAGTGCTCGCTCCATGGCCTGAAACCAAGTATCGGCTTCAGTCGGATTGGTGGTTCCCTTGAATTTAGGTGGATTAACCTTTAAGAAAGTTGCTAGTGTCATCGGGCCCTGAGCTTCCCTTCCGCCATTGCCATTATTGTTTATCTGTTGCCCAAGAGTCTCCGCAGTGGCTTGCATAGCAGCAGCCATATTCTCCAACGCCGCCATAATGTTTACCGGATTATTCGGGTTGACTTCCGGTTCCTGCGTACTAGTACGATCTCTCTCACGTCCCTGACTGGGTCCACGAGGCGCCATCTAGTTCCTATACACACCAAACAATCGATATCAAGTTGATCAGTCTCAATATCGGAAGTATAGTGCTTCAAAGTACCAAAGGTACACTCATGGACTTCATGCTAGATGTATCAGTTAGATACCCTAACTAGCACAGGCACAGACTCAGAGTATGCATTGAAGCATAAGCAGTTCCATCCCTCAGGCTCACGAGGACGAACTGCTCTGATACCATAATGTAACACCCTAATATTCAAATCCTTATGCTCGAGTCATAAGTCAATGATATTACGGTGGTACGACTCTCAGGTGGATTTTTAATATATAAATATAGGTAATTTCGAAAAGAATATTAATCGAGAAGCCTGAAAAGAGTAGAAATAAAATCGCAAAGACGTATCACTCACGTTCCGACAATGAAAAGATAAAACGTGAAGCCGAAAGCGATAAACGGACAAGACATAAAGGAGATTAAGAGACAGATAACAGATAGATATATATAACGTAAGTAATAGCCACTAGTCGCGACCCGCGAAGTTTAGGCCGGCCAGGGTACAGTATGAAAGTAGTTGACAACAATATATCGTAATCTCTCCCAAAGGAAACATGAGAGCCTCTATAGGCAAGTTCCAAAAGAGTTCAATACATAATATAATCTTTTCAGAACAAAGATGGAGAGATCCTAATCAAAGCACAAAGTAGAGGAAATAAATATCTTCGCCGTCTCTCAGACGAACCGCAGCTCACTTCTGAGCACCTGAACCTGTATCTGAAAAACAAGAGATATATACGGAATGAGAACCCCGGGCCCATGGGTTCCCAGTACGGTAAAAGTGCCAAATAAATCCAATGCACTGCAATAAAAACTCACTAAGCATCCTAAACTCCTTTTCACCAAATATCCAGCCTAGATTCTCACTAATCCATAAATAGGCATCTGACGTAAGGGGATGCTAAATCTAATTCATATTACACATGTTTTCCCAATCCGCTGATTCTTTCACGAATCAGACTCAGAATCATAAGCAAAACCATTACCAGTTGTTCTGCCTCAGCAACTCTATATCAATACATCATACCCTTGCCTGGAGCCAGTGAAATCACATCACTACGTCCACCAAGGGGGCTCAAATGATCTCATTCAAAAAATCATCATCATTATGCAATCGCATTATCAATTCATCTCATCAAGAACAGCCCCCAACATCCACCAACACCATCATGAGGGATCTCTCAGTTGTACAAACACAAGCAATACAGTCAAGTAATACACAAATAAGGTACAAGTAGAACAAGTAGCATGTAATCAGGTAACATAGCATATATGATATAGAAATCCAAAACAAATAGGCAAACCCAAACAATTCAAACATATGCAAATGATGTATGCCTGCCCTATGGCTGATGATATCATCTGTCGGTTATCAAGCCAACCCGACGTGTCCGGTAGCTAACCCGGGCACAGTCTCTCTGTTGCGTATTAATATCATTAGAGGGAATATGTGCCCTGTCACCATTAGAGGGTATATGCGCCCTGTCGCCATTAGAGGGTATATGCGCCCTGTCGCCATTAGAGGGTATCTGTGCCCTGTCGCCATTAGAGGGTATCGGTGCCCTGTCACCCTTGCAACCAGAGAGAAAACACAAGCATTGACCCGGAGCAAGCGGGACGTACCACAACCCTTGCTACTACCCAGGTAAAACTCGTATCTCAGATAGTGGAAGTGCAATTCACAATTATCAATAATTCAGCATAAACATGCATGAATCCTCATCCATGGATCAACATCCATTTCAGCCATCCGGCTCACGATTAAATCCATAACCAGCCAATATTCATAGCATACACAGCTATTCCGGCTCACGGTTCAATCCAGAACCAGCCAATTCATAAACAATTACGGCCCTTCGGCCAATGGCATAACAAGCACTTCCACTACCATCCTCCACATCTCACATAATCCTCAATGATCCTCATTGATTATTCATTTTCCCCTTGCTTCACTCGCAAGTTATCTCATTCACTAGCCCTTTTCTAATAGCTAGGCATATCATAATGATTTAAGATATAAGTGGTGAGATCGGAGGCTTAGAAGTATGAGATTTGGCTTTTAAAACTCAAATATCAACTTTGGCATGAAAACAATGCCACGCGTACGCGTACTCCACGCACACGCGTGGATGTCCTTAAAAACTCATCGACGCGCAAGCGTCATGCACGCTAACGCGTGGATTAAAAATTTGCCAAATCGACGCGCACGCGTCAACCACGCGTACGCGCGGGTGTTCTCGTGCCCCAGGCACAACACCGGCACAGTTCTGGCATAACTCTCTGGAAAATGGCTGGGCTTTGGGTGCAGCACTATCGGCGCGCCCGCGCACATCACGCACACGCGTGGATGGCACTTCTTGGAAGATCGGCGCGTACGCGCCTGGGGCGCCCACGCGCAAGGGGTTATTCTGCTAAAAATTTTCTAAGTTAAAAGCTGCAGAATTCACAGATTAAAACCCCAATCTTCCAACGGACATAACTTCCTCATTTTAAGTCGTTTTTCACCCGTTCTTCGAACGGCATGGACATCCCGGATCCAATTTCATTTCTAAACAGATTTGGCACAAAACAAAGATCCGTAGTCCAAGTTATGTCCCGTCAAAGTATGCCCAAAAAAACATATTTTCATATGAAACCACAAAGTGCCATTTTCAAAATAAGCCATTTTCAACTCTTTTCAAAATCAGTCAAAACATGCCATTTTCATCCCTTTTCTTTGAAATCAATCAAAATACATCAATTTCAACATCAAGCCTCCTCAACTCACACATTGACACTTTACCACAATATACAAAATCACTATCCCATCATTTTAACCCACTTCACCCAAGTGGCTCAAACTCAAACATATTGACATATCATATACTCTTCCTCATGCCAATTCTCAACAATACTATTCCCAATCAACCATCATTATACATAACCTGTAACATACTCACTATCACGTGGTTTCACCCCCAAATCAACCTTAATCATTTCTCAAGCATATATCACAACATACATATCTCTCATGCATTATCATCCCATCAAGGCATCAAAAATCATACTCACATATATGACCACATAATATATCTCAACCAAAATCAAACATACCTCATCTATACTATTTCACCCGAAATTTACCAATTTCCACACTTCAACTCCTCAAACCTCATTATTCAATAACCAACCCAATCATTCATATATTCATTATATGAAATTCATCCAATTACTTGTGTCATCATACAATGCACACATCAACTTACCTTTCTTATCTCTTTCCGGCCTCCGGCCCAAAATATACGGCCTCCGGCCCAATTTCACAATTTAAATGCATAAATCACAATTCAATACTCATTACCCAAATCATCAAATTTTCAATACACCAAGCATACAAGGCCACACAATTCTCAACCCAATCATCAATTCACATTACATACCAACTATGCATATTAGCATCAACCATTTACACAATCCAAACTTAATCCTAGGGGCATCTAGCCTAGGAATTCTCATCACATCACACGGTACTTAAATGAAACTTAAACCGTACCTCTTGTAGCAAAATCAATTGAGCCTCTTCTTTGGAAGTCTCCACCAACCTTAGCCCTAAGCCTCACCAAAGCTCCTCAAGCAACACCAATCTCCCAATTGTGCACCAAAACCATCAAATGCACTAACATAACCAATATCACATACATACATCAACCTAGGGCTCATAAAAATTATAAATCACAAGGGTTTGAGCACTTCTTACCTCAGCCCATATGAAGTAGGGATAGAACCCACTTAGAATCCATGTTGGAGTATCCCTAAACACCCAAAATCACAAGATTTCAACACTAACTTCCCAAAAACGTGTAACAGTGGGGAAATTCGAAAACTGGGCAGAGATGAATGGAATACTCACCACAAAACTTAGATAGAATTGTAGAGGATGAGAAGAGCGACGCGTGGCCGCAAACGGCTCGTCGATCGGAGCTCCGTAGCTCAAGTTATGGTGATTTGAAGATCAAAGAGAGTTAGGTTTTCTCTCTTCTCTCCTCTCTTCTTAATTCAGCTCCCCACGCTCCTCTTTTAGGGTAAAAATGAGCTGAAATGCTCATAACTAATGTTTATATATGTTGGGTCTTGGGCCCACTTAGGCCCAGTTCACTTATTGTTGTCCGTTGGCCCAATTTTGGACCAAAACCTTTAAGATTAGCGCTCCAAATCGCACTTTAAATATTTCTACCTCCCCTAATCATAATTCCTCATTTCTTAATATTATTTACTCATAATCAATTTTCTCAGCTGCAGTACCAGACAGGTCTCAGCCGGTACTGCCGGTCAAAATTCCACTGCGCGCTTTTACGCAGAAAACTATGTCTTCCGACTCGGAAAAATTCACTGAATCCAAATATCACATTGAAATCATCAAATTCCAATCGCCATATCTTCCAACCATATTCGCTCCTACTTAAATCATTATTTAATTAATTTTGGTTTGACCGGGTATTACAAGGTTGCTCACTAAAATGGTTAGAATTTGATGTGTTATTGACTTCGTGTTTGTTCTAATTTATGCCTGCAACTATTTTCTTTGTGAAAGCTATTAATTTATTTGTGAATGTCTCTGAATTAGGGAATGTTCTGCCGAAATTTCGTTTAAATTGTTCATCAATATCAACATTAATTGTTTAAATTTTGTTTCAAGGATGGTTATTAGATGTGGACAAAATATGAAGAAGTGGATGACCAGGGAATTAACCAGTCTGCCTCGATTTTCTATATTGTTGGGGGTTGATCAATGAGGGTTCGACGGGTAGTTAGAGAACCAAACATGGAAGAAATGAATTGGGAGGGTAACCAAGAGAGATACAACGAGATGGTGTTTGATGCAATAGGTGTTACTGATATGGAAGATGCTGAACAAAAGCCTAACCCGGAGGCAAAGAACTTTTACCATCTGTTAGAATTTGCCATGAAATCCTTGTATGAGGGGTTTGTTCATTCGAAATTATCTCTATATGTTAGAATAATGAATATTAAGTCTAAGTCAAATCACACCCAAGAGTATTTTGATAAGTGAGCCATTCTTTATAGTGAATTATACCTGTCGAGACTAGTGGCATCCCTCGGAGCCATTACGAAGCAAAGAACTGAAGAAGTTAGTTTTGAAATTGGGTCTTAATTCAGTAAAAATCGATTGTTATTTGAGTGGTTGTATGTTGTATTACAAGGAGGACGTAGATCTAACTGCTTGTAGATTTTGTGATGCATCGAGATTTCAAGTTAAGAGAGAACAGATTGGTAAATGACGGTTAAATAAAATTTCAAACAAACAGATGCACTACTTGCCCTTAATTCCTAGGATAAAATGATTGTATGTATCGATAAGTGTGGCCCCTCACATGACTTGGCATAGTAATAACAAGAGAAATAATAGTTTTATGACGCACCCGTTAGATGGAGATGCTTGGAAACACTTTAATAGGGTCCACCCTACATATGCGAGCAAGCTCAGAAATGTTAGATTAGCTTTGTGCTCTAACATATTTGCAGCAAATTTTAATTTCGATAACGCATACTCTTGTTGGTTTGTAGTGGTGACTCCTTATAACCTATCTCCTAAAATGTGCATGAAGGGCCCATACATATTTTTAACTTGTATCATACCTGGTCCAAGAAATTCAAAGACTAAAATAGATGTCCTTTTACAACTCTTGGTGGATGAGTTGATGGAGTTGTGGGTTAATGGCGTAAAAACATATGATATTTCAACCAAGACAAACTTCCAACTACATGCTATGTTGATGTAGACCAGTAATAAATTTTCTGCGTATGGGATGTTATCAGGTTGGTTCACTCAGGGCAGAATGTCGTGTCCCATTTATATGGAAGATGCAAATGCATGTTGGCTGACGAATGGGGGTAAGAATTTGTGGTTTGATTGTCATCGAAGGTTCTTTGATATTGATCATCCTTTTCGGCGCAACAAGGACTCGTTTAGGAAGAATATATTTGAACAAGAAGAGGCACAATGAGACTGAGTGGTTTGTAAGTTTGGCATTATGTCAGTAGAATCCCAAGGACCGTCTGATAACGAGGCAGGTGTAAGACCTTCAGGATATGGTAAGGAGCATAATTGGACTAAGTAGAGTATATTTTGGGACTTGTCTTATTGGAAAGACAATTTGATTCGACATTGTCTTGAAATGATGCACGTTGAAAAGAACATGTTTGATAATACCATGCACACGGTAATGGACGATGAGAGGATAAATGATAATGATAAAGCAATGTTAGACTTGGTGGACATTTGCAGACGACCAAATATAAACTTAACGAGACTTGGTAATGGCCAGTGGGGTAAACCAAAGGCAGTGTTCGCTCTAACGAAGGACGAGAGAAAAAATGTTTGTAGGTGGATTAGAAGATTGAAGTTTTCCGGTAGTTGCATCTCTAACTTAGGTAGGTGTACAAACGTCTCACAAGATAGGCTTGCTGGGTTGAAGAGTCATAATTGTCATATCTTTATGGAGTCATTGCTTTCTATCGCATTTCAAGAACTTCTTACCAAAATCTGGAAATCCCTTATAGAAATAAGTGAGTTTTGTAGGAATTTATGTGCTACAAAACTTAACGTAAATAATCTCATAGTCGTGGAGAATAATATTCTTTATAAGTTAGAAAGGATATTCTCTCTCGAATTTTTTGATGTCATGGAACATTTAACAATGCACCTACTATACGAAGCAAGAGTATGTGGGACAGTCCAATTTAAGTGGGTGTACCCGTTTGAAAGAATGATTGGATCATTCAAGCACACCATGAAGAACAGAGCTCGGATCGAGGATAGTATCTACGAAACATTCGTAGCGAAAGAAATATCCACATTTTATTCCTTCTATTTTGAGCCTCGTATTGAGGCACGTAGAACAAGAGTTGGAAGGAATGATGAGAGGGGAAAATCCTCGTTAGGAGAACCAACGTATCAAATATTTCTTCCGGAAGGAGTTGCAATGAGTGCGGGTAGTGAATATTTGTTAGAGAAAAAGAAAATCAATGCCGCACATCTACATCTGTTGCTTAACTGTGACCAGGTTTCACTTTACCTGATGTGAGTTTTTAAGTCTTTGTAACTATTGCATTTAGTAAAATACTATCTTTGTCATCTAATCAAAACTTTATTACACTGAAATTTTCTTATTTATCCTATTGTATCATAGTTTATTCCAAGAAATAAATCCTTATACATCACTAAACAATTTTTTTTCTTGATTCAAAGAATACGTCAAAATGCATCTAGCTGACACAAAAGATTCAGAACTAGTTACACTTAGTTGGGATCCAATGAATAAGGGCACAAGCTACCCGATATACAATATTAATAGATATTGGTTCCATTCTTTACAATGGTTGGTTGGAAAGAAAACAGATAACACCGGGGTCTAGGTTTGTGGAGATTCAGGCGGTGGTCATTCTCATTGGTATAATGTGTTGCACAATATAATTCAATTAGAATATTTTGGTCGCACTACATACAAGGTGTGCATGTTTAAATGTCAATAGTATGATCCATCTTCGTGACAAGGAATATAAAATCACAAGAACTACAATATCATTGAAGTAAATGTGACTAGGAAATATAGGCATTACGATTTTTTATTCTACCTCAAAATACATGACAAGTATACTACTTGTCTTTTTCAGGATCATGTAAGTCTAATTGGGTGGTTGTAGTTAAGATTAAGCTAAGAGGTCGTATCAAGTTTGATGGGACAGAGGGTCAGGAACCTTTCCAAATTCATGACCTAACTCCTTTGAAAATAGTGGTTAATACTGGTGATCCGATCACCCTTAGGTCGGCTATTATGAATGATGACATTATTGACCTTAAGGTAGATGATGTCACACTACTATTGGACGACGACGATCTTCAAGAAGAAGACGGAGTTGATGGAGAAGAAGAAGAAGAAGACGAGTTCGATGATAAGGAAATTATCTCGAAAGAGAAAGATGATGAACCAGAGAAAGAAGTTGATTAATCTGAATAAAATTAATGACAATATAATTCTAGTTCTATCTTCTGTATTTCGTTATCAAACTTTCGTTTCATGTTTACATTATGTATATTTGATATTTTACATTATATATAAATCATTGTTTTCAGATAAAATACTAATTTATTTGTTGTTAATTGAGATTTGACTATCAATTGTTACGTATCGAGGTCAATCTTAGATTACAAAAAAGGTATTGACGCTACCAACGGATTTTCCGCCAGTAGCGATCATTCATATTGTTTTAAAAAAATAAAAAAATATTTTTCTTCGGATTTATCAACGGATTTTTTTCATGGTAAAGTGGCACGAAGGCTCAACTTATGACTTCAACGTTACTATTGGATTTTTTCGCTGGTAATGCTCATAAGATGTTTTGACCGTAAACTATCATATTTTGATGCTAAATTCGCTGCAAGTTATCGGTGAACATCAAAATCCAATAGTAAATATTTACTGGCGAGATTTATACTATTTCGAATTTAATCCGATGGAATATTTGCTGGTAAACATAGTATTAGCAGATTTTTTTTATTTTTTTAACCGATAAATCTAACGGTACTCAGTGTTTTTTTTATAATGAGATTTGATATCTCTTAATTTATTAATGCACCCATTATTTTTATTTTATAAATTTAATTTTGTATGTTGTGCACAAAATTTTGCAGAGAGTTATTTATTTATATATTACAGCTAAACAAATTATAATGAATATCATTAACATATCACAATTATATTATAAACTAATTGCATCTTTACAATATACATAAATAAGATATAAGACTTAACATACGTAGAAAGAATGGTGGGTGTATTTATACAATGCTTCTTACATTATAAGTAATATATCTACATAATTTGCTGTTTATTTATACAATGATAACCACTTTTACATGGTATAGAGGTTCAAAAAGCTTTTAGGGAAGAGAAAAGCCAATGGCAGTAGGACACAACATGCATGATTGCATGGATTACTTTGAAAAAACAACGAAAACAATATAAAATAATCAAACAAGACAAACACCTCATTTTTTATTATTTTTGTCTGAAACCGAATATAGTTCATGTGTTGTAGTTATTTTCATCCAATTTGTTGCGTAAAGATTTTGGACTGAAAGAAGAAAAAGTAGTAGGAAAGAGAATGAAAATGAGAATGATTACTCGAGGTGACGGTAGAATTCAGTCATGGTGGAGTCCGTCATGGATCATAACCAAGAGAGAGTTGTTTTGGGTTTTGCTTGAATGCTTTTTGCATAAGTAAATTTTTATTTGTTTTATATTTTTTTAATTGTATTAAATATACATTAAAATTAACTATATTAATAGAATATATATTAAAATATAAAATATATATTAAAAATAAATTTAATTATATAAATATTTATATACAAATATATAATAACGGATTTTAATAATTATTTTTAATATGTATATAATATTTTTTGTTTTTTTATTTAAAAATAACAATATCAAATTTTAAATTTTTTTATTATAAAAATTTTAATATTATATTATAAAATTTCTTATTCAAAAAGTTTTTTTTTTTTTGTCAAAGTGGATTGAACAACCCAATCCTAGGTATTATTCAAAAGGTTAAGTTAACAAGAAAAGATAAGTGAATTTTTATGTCTCTAGTTTTTTTTACAGTGGACACTTGAACTTTTGATGAAGGCGGTTTTTTTTTTTGGTCAAGATAAAGGTGTAGGTATCAGTTTGGGTCTCTTAATTTTGGGTATTTATCAACATGATTTTTTTTGTTCAGTTTCTTTTATTGGGTCCTCATCTTTGCTTAAGTCGGAATCTCGCGGTCCCAAAAAAAGGGTCTGAATCTAACGTCTGATGATTCCTTTTATGGGCAGATGCTATATGGCCTTATAAACAATAAAGTTTTCATAGCAACATGTTACACAGAGAAAAGGGGAAAAAAGATATTGCTGATGATGAAATTATAATTAAAGTAAGAATTTTTAAAAACCGCTATGATTAATCTCTATCTCACTGCGTAGGAGTATAAAACTTTTATAATTTTTGTTCTTATCTAATAAAATTAATGCTATGAAATATTACCTAAAACCAGATTGAATTTAAGTTTGGATGTGAGGTTGAAATTGAGGTTAAAGATTTTGATTTGTTTGTTGGAATAGTAGTTTTTTTGACGTTCTCGCCTGATTATGATAAAAATATCTGGAAGAAATTTTGATGTTTAAATTAGTAAGAATTTTAGTCGGTATAAATGAAATGGGAATGAAAATACTTGAGGTATTTATATAGAGTTGTAGATGTGACTTAATTATTTTTTGGAGAGGAAGTAATCATGTTTGGTTATTTCTTTACATGGTAAAAATATTATCTCATATTAACTTAGTTATCACTTTAATAATGGTAACCAAAGTAGTAAAGAGAACATTTGGCTTGCTATTCCCAAGTCGAATCAGATATGAGTTGTAAAGACCTGTATTTAAGTTGGTTCGATTTATAAGGACGAAGCCACACAGACAAGACTCATTACTATTGGATAGACATAATTTGGCCTAATATTGAGTGTAGTTTAGTGGCTCATTCTCTAGTCGACTGAATCTATGTTTAATAGACCCAGATATAAACAACTGCTATTAGTTGATTAGGGGTTAAACTAAATTAAAATATTTTATGAATAAATTTCATATATAAATCAATTTGAATTGGTTGAGTAATTAGCCAACTCGTTCACTTAAATAAGTGATACGGATTCAAATTTCACCTTATATATGTAATAACACATTAGTCAATAGCAGATTTTTAAATAAAATTCAAATTCATAATAAATTAGTTCTTAACCTATCACACAGCAAATATTATAGACAATAAAAAAAATTTCATATCTAACTTTACACATACATTTTCTCTATGAAAGTTTTCGCATTAATTTTTACTAGCAACCAAAAATGAAATTAAGAATAAAATATAAAACAAAACAAGTCATAAAAAGGCAAACAAGAGTTCAATTCGGTCACTTTTGGATAACAAGCTACATTATGATATGGTACACTTTTAATTAGTGGTTAATGAGAGAATGGAACGTCATTATCTGATAATACTTTAAATTATCATTTGCTCCATCAATGGTCACTTTTGTTTATGGCATGGTTAAGTGGTCAGTGAGAAACTATTTGCTTGGGTGGTTGTGTGTTATCCGTAGCCAGTCACCAATAATATAAAATAATTCATAGTCAAAACTTTCGGAATGGTATATATCCAAAATACAAAGTAGTTGTTTACAATCACAAATGTTAAATTGTTATGCTTCATTTATCAAACATCACTTTGAATTTAAAAATTGTTTGTTCTTTGAACAGCGATCACCCACCACTCGTGACATGACTACTGTGCTAATAATTCAAAAGTAAAGAATGGATTTATTATGATTGAATGATAAATTAACCCAGGCCACCATATCAAATTAAAAAAAAAAAGAAGGGACAAAAATATACCTGAAAGTTCATACGTTGAACAGTAATACACTTGAATTGTTTAATGAGTCACGTGTCCACAGTAATTATACACTCTGGCGGACAGAATCACCATTCCGGCCATCAGCGTGTGGCGTGGTTAGTAAGAGTGGACATGTGGCTTTATTTTATCCTTACTGGCACGTTAAGAGTTAGTGAGCTGGCCATTTAGTGCCAACTCAGATAAAATGTTTTATTTTAATATTTAATTAGGCAAAATTAACCCTAAAACCCTAACACCTTCGTTCTCTTTTATCTTCAGAAGAAAGAAGCTCTGTGTTGAAACCCTAACACCTTAACCAATAACTAAGAACATGGCCTCACTCAAAGAAAAATCAAGCTCTTTATCCCTAAATTGTGGCAGCGCTGTTGGTGGCGGGTCTTCGTTGTTGAGGAACAAGAAGAAGAAGAAGAAGTTTGAGTACAACAACGGCAAGTATTTGCACGGATTTGAAGCTGTGGTACTCAAGTCTGGAACAAAGTGGAATCCGGACAGATTGTTTCTGCGATGTCCTCTGTGGGAGGTAGGTTTCGAAATTTCCTTTCTTCTTGTTACTGGTGTTATCCGTTTGTTTCCTTCTTCACCCCTCCTTGTATTGTTGTGTCTAATCTTCAGAGTGCTGAACATCGTTGTGAGTATTTTGTTTGGCTGGATGAAGTAGAAGGAAAAACAAGAAATGTCTAGGTAGAGGTTGTATCTGAAGAAAGGCCATTGACACAATCATACAAGAAGATGAATGAATTTACAGAGTGTTCCAGCAAGTTGGAAGAAGATGTGCAACTGTTACAGAAGACAGTTAATATGATTAGGGGTGATATAACTTGTATTAAGAATATGGTTATGGGTGTTTGTTTAGGGTTGGGTTTTTGGGCATTGTTGATTTTGATGATATATTCTCAGAAGTGAGGATCCTGTGTAATAACTTTCAAACTTTCAAAGTTGCATTAATTAAATGGAAGAAAAAAAGATCTCCTTTTTCGTGAATCACATTTTGTAAGTGGTGTAACATCAACCATTGACATAAGAAAAAAATGTAAACCTGTGAGAATTAGGTTGAAAACAAGCAATTCATAACCAAGCTAACTCATACAATATCCAACAACATCTTGTAAAATCAGAAGTCTTTGCTTCATTGTAATCACAAAATAGGCAGAGTAGTTACCATAATCATTGAGTTTTCATACAAGCCAGAAATACCTGATTAACAAGCAAAGTCACAATGTATATAACATAACATACCACATACTACTAGATTACAAAAAAAGTTCCCAAGGTTTATGCTGATAAACAAAATAGCCTTCCCCACAAAAAACAAAACATGCACATCAGTCTTCAATAAAGGTTCTATGTCTCTGTTGCAGCTCCTTGCATGGTCCCACCTTCACTTGGGCCAACTTGATCAGTTGCTGCAGCTGGGCCATTGCTTCTTCCAAGAACTCCTCTTGGGACTAGCTTTGATGGTCTTGGGCCCGAATTTGGTTGGTGCCTCAGAGTTGGAGTTGGCATAAACTGTTCAAACCTCTGCCTCATTGCTGGGCTTGCAGCATTCATGGTTTCAGTGGAGACCATAGGTTTAGACTTGGGTCTTGGAACAGTAGCAGCATCATTAGGATTCTGTTGTTGGGATGGTGGTGGCTGTGCAGGGTTATTAGTAGCAGCAACAGCTTCCTCTGCCTCCATAGCTGCAACCTCATCATTCATATCAGCATGCTTTTTTTCACAACTCCTACAATTGTGGCCACTCTACAACATATAAACATGAGAAAATGTAAATATAACAGTATCAGTGATCTCTAAAACCAACTCATAAAACATGATATTCATACCTCTCTACAGTATTTTCAAATGATTGTTCCATATCTCCTTTTAAGCTTATGTGGGTTGGAATTTGGCCGTGCCTCATTTTTCTCCTTTCTTCTCTTTTTTGTTGGTCTTCTAATGGGTGTCTTATAGTGAGGGGGTAGTGGAGGATAGCCTTCAGCTTTATCCCAAAATTCTTTGCTTGGAACGAGGTTGATGTTATGTTGGTATGCTGAGTTATATGCAGCCATTCCCAGCCAGTTATGGATCTGGTCTTCTGGCCTACGACCCCTCAGAGCAAGTGCTGCACAAGCGTGTCTGCAAGGCAAGCCTGTGAGCTGCCAAAATCGACAGGTGCACTTCTGATTTCCCAAGTCAACAGTAACCTTAGTAGGATGCTTCTCAACCTCATAAATTTCTCTATTGTCATCCCCTGCCCATGTGGGAGTCCATTTATTACTTTCTTCCTTCTCTCTCTCAAGCCTGCTAAGTTGTCTTGGTGCAACAGAACCAACATAGCCACTTAGAGATTTTTTGTTCCTCGCCATAACCCTCATGATATGAACTCTGACTTCCTCTATAATGGCTTGTCTCTGTATTTGAGAATCTTACCATTGAAAGTCTCACAGTTGTTGTTAGTGACATTGTCCACCTTAGGCCACTCACTGAAATGTGCCTTTGTCCAAGTTTTTGGGTCAAGTCGATCTAAGTATTTCCAGGCAGCATTGTTGATTCCCTTTAACCTCATCATTGTAGCCTCAAATTCAGTAACAGTGGTGGCTCTACAACATTCCCACACTACTCCTTTCAACTGTTGATTAGCTGTCAACAAGGCAAGTATGTAATCCCTCAACTCAGCATACTGCTCCCTCTCAGAGCCCTCAATATTTTCCCTTGCCTTCTTCATTGCCCTTTGTATTTTTTGTAGTTGATGGTTACATTGAACTCTCTCCTAAATCATGCCTCAGCTTCAGATGTTTTAAAGTCCCTTTGGTCCCTCAACTTCTCCTCCAGCTGTTCAATAACCCACTTTCTATCAGCTGACTTGTTGGTGTGGCTTCTTGCACAAACATATTGGTTAACAAACGTCTTAACTTGAAAACTCTTTGGTTTATTAGACCTGAAACAGTAGATACTCCAAGGACAGTTGGCCTCACAACAAATTGCCTTACACTTCAATGGTTCCACTCGGCTAAACATGATACTCCTTCCAATTTGTATATTGAACTTCCTAACAGCTCTCTTGAATTTGTAACACCCTACCACACTAAGCTTTACGCTTAAGTCGTAAAACAAATGTGGTGTGGTATTACGACCTCTAAAATAAAATGAGTACATATAATAGCAGAAGAATTATAATATGCTAGGAGCCTTGAAGAAAAGGGGAAAATAAAAATCGCACAATAAAGGCGCAACGCTCAAGGAACGAGTTAACTTACGAGCTAAGAAAACCATAACTATCAAACATAAGCTAACATAAGTGGGAATAGAGTGCCAAAGATACAAAATATCAAGCTCCTAACTCAGCCTGCGAAGTCAAGACTGGCCGGAGAATATTTACACATATATACATACGTATCCAAACCCAAAAGTACATATACACAATCCTGCCTCTCCATAAACCTCTAAGAGGATCAAAAAGAATAAGTCATGCGGAGAGAAATCTAAGTACATATATATACATCATAGCATAACAAAATATCCCAGTAACCACTTCGCTTCAAGAGTCCAGACGCCTAACGAGATGCCTCTCGACCTGCATCTGAAAAACAACAACATAGTATGGAATGAGAACCGGAGGTTCTCAGTATGGTAAAGGTGCCACACACATAATATATAAGGTCCTGGGAATGCCAGAGGCAATCCTAGAACACCGACACTCAGATTATAGAGCTTAAAGTATTAAACAGAAGCCATAAAAGGTGGTTCTCTAAAAATATTTAATCCTAACTTAACTTAACCTTAAATCTAAATCCCATACTGCCATTCCTCCATACCTCCAACTCCATCATGCATTTTCACAGACAACTAAATAGACAAAGGCAAACACAAGAAGGTTACAAGTACTGCAGATAACAAATATACATTTAACATGGCAAATACAGATAGGCACACCCAATTAGAGCACAAGCAAGTAATTCAAGTAATATGCATATGATGCATGCCTGTCCTATGGCTGATGAGGCTCATCTGTCGGTTATCCAGCCAACCCGACAAGTCTGAATTGTCCTTAGACGGTCCCCCGACGTGCATCCCCAAGAGTCTATGCATAGATTTTTCTCAAATAATCAATATTGCTCAATGGGGGTAACATTCCCGGGAATTTATATAGTGCCCGGTCACACTTACGTCGTAGGGTCAACAGAGTATCGAGTTTTCAATCACATTTCATTCATCGTCATACATCAATCATATTCAATCCTTATCCTTCATTATCACACCTCCCACTCCGTCTATCAATAGTTCTAATCCAAAACATAATTCATTCTTTTCTAAATGAATCAAACTTAAAACATGCTCATTTTCTTAATAACTCAAAATCAAACCATAACCTTTAAATCTAAATCGTTTTAAATAATCATATAAACAAAATCTCTAATTTTTATAAAATTTCGGTAGCATTTCCTCTAAAACTCGGACTTTGCCACCCTTTTCGGGTCCAAACCTGCATTCTTTTCAATCCAACATTCTCTTCCTCATTATCATAACAATCTCCACAAAAATCTACTTCAGATCAACAATTAAACTCATACAATCTTCAAATCCAATAACCAAAATTCAACTAAGAATCATAGTTCACAATTCCTGGGCTTTTAACACAAAATACCTCAAATCAATAATTCACCGAATCATTAATTAATCAACAAGCACCAAACCAACTATGTTCATCAACAATAACATTCAACTATAACTCGTTCCAAATTAACATAACAACATTCACCATCCAAAATTAATAACTAATTATCCAATAAACTTCAAACAACTATATTCATCGACAAATCACTAAATATTAAACATACACCTGCATTCCAGCTTATCCTATGGTCATCTAGCCTAAGTTTTCACAGAACATTATATATTAAATGCAAGAAACCTAAACCATACCTTAGCCGATTTCCACGTAACGACCAAAGCTATTTATTCAAAACCAAGACAGCCCCTCAAAACTCAACTAATCCGCTTCCTCCAAGTTCCAGTATTCACAATTTCAAGCTCCAATTATTTATTCACAACCTAATACACATTCATAACACATATATATATAATTTAATACTCAAAGCTCAAATTCAATGAAAATAAAATAGAATTATCGTATCCTCACCTTACCCAAGCTTCACATAAGCAAGAGTGAACGTTTCTCTCAAGCTAATTGGATCCTAAAACATCAGAAATCAAAGAAATTCAATATTCCCACTTACAATTCGAAAATTGGGGGAAGATGAAGCTGCGAGTGATTAAACAAGTTACCAATGAAATTGTTCCGGTAGAAATGTAGAGCTCGACGCGGTGAACGCGTGGCCGCAAACGGTGCAGCGATTGGAGCTCGGACGGAGAAGTTACGGGGATCGGGAGTTTACCGTAACCTTATGGAAGCTTTCTCCCCTCCCTGGAATGTTTCACGCTGCTGCATCCAAATGAGGGAGAGAAAGGAGTTCGGCTTCTTTTAATGAGTTGGTCCGGTTGGACCGACAGCCCGGTTCGGGTCCGGTTCAACCGGTTCGATCTGTTCGGTCCAATCTTGGACCGATTTTTTTGAAATTGGTGTCAAAATTCTCGTTTCGATGAGCTCTACCCTATTTTGATATAATATTCACATTTCTAATCCTCCTTATTAAAAACTAATTTATTGACTAATTATCTACTAATTTAACCGGGGTTTACATTCTACCCACCTAATAAAGAATTTTGCCCTCAAAATTCAAATCTAGTTACCTGAAAAGAGATGTAGATAGTCTTTTTGCATATCTGATTTGAGTTCCCATGTGTGTTCTTCAATACCAGCTCGACTCCAAGCTACTTTTACCAATGATACTTCTCTTCCTCGTAATCGTTTAACACTAGTGTCATCAATTCTTACCGGAATTACTGGAAGTGTTAGATCTTCTCTCACTTGGATTGGTTCTGGTTCTAGAATATGACTTGCGTCAGGAGTGTACTTCCTAAGCTGTGATACATGAAATACATCGTGCAAATTCGAAAGGTACGGCGGTAAGGCAATTCTATAAGCCACTGGTCCAATTCTCTTCAGAATCTCAAACGGTCCAATATAACGGGGGTTCAGTTTCTTAGTCTTAATAGCTCTTCCCACTCCAGTGGTTGGTGTAACTTTCAAAAAGACATGTTCTCCTTCTTCAAACTCCAAAGGCTTTCGCCTCTGATCAGCATAGCTCTTCTGGCGGCTTTGGGCTATAAGCATTCGACTACGAATCTTCTTTATCAGTTCAGTTGTTTCAGCTATCATTTCAGGCCCTAATAAACTTCTTTCTCCAGTTTCATACCAACATAGTGGAGACTGACATTTTCTGCCATACAGAGCCTCATATGGAGCCATTCCGATGCTCGCATGATAGCTATTATTATAAGCAAATTCTATTAATGGCATATATCGATCCCAGCTCGTCAGCTGGTCTAAAACACAAGCCCTTAACATATCCTCCAAGGTCTGAATAGTTCTTTCTGACTGACCATCTGTCTGAGGGTGATACGCAGTACTCAAGCTTAACTGAGTCCCAAATGCACGCTGAAAAGCTCCCCAGAACCTTGATCTGAAACGAGGATCTCTATCAGATATGATAGTAGAAGGCACGCCATGCAACCTGACAATCTCTTTAATATACATTCGGGCCAATTCCTCCATTGTGCAACTTATTCGGATAGGAAGAAAGTGAGCTGATTTTGTTAGTCGATCCACAACCACCCAAATAGCGTCACAACCAGATCGGGTTTTAGGCAAACCTATCACAAAATCCATTGCGATACTCTCCCATTTCCATTGTGGAATCTCCAAAGGCTGAAGGGTCCCTGATGGTCTCTGATGCTCAATCTTAACCTTCTGACACGTAAACATTTAGATACATGCAATGCCACATCATTCTTCATACCTGACCACCAGAATATCGCTTTTAGATCCTGATACATTTTAGTGCTCCCTGGGTGAATTGAAAACCCGCTCTTATGAGCTTCCTTCAAGATTCTCTGTCGCAGGTCTCCAATATCTGGCACAATAATCCGGTTCTTGAACCTCCACAAACCATCCTGGCCTTCTGACACTCTCCATTGTTTTCCCTGTTCAACTGCCGGTAATACTTTACGTAACGCTTCACTGTCTTGATGAGCCTTCAGAAGTTCTGATTTAAAATCACTTGAAATCTGCAACTGACTCAAACACAGGATTCCAGATTCTTCTCTAACTCCCAAATTCAAACCTTGGAATGCCTTCAGTAAATCTTCCTCCCGTAGCATCATCCAAGCTGCATATAAAGACTTCCGACTCAAAGCGTCCGCCACAACGTTCGCTTTTCCTGGATGATAATTCAATTCAAAATCATAATCTTTCAGAAGCTCCATCCACCTCCTTTGACGCATATTCAACTCTTTCTGCTCAAAAAGATACTTCAAACTCTTATGGTCTGAGAAAACAAGAAACTTAATACCATAGAGGTAGTGCCTCCAAATCTTTAAAGCAAACACAACAGCAGCAAGTTCTAAATCGTGTGTCGGGTAGTTCATCTCATGCGGCCTTAATTGCCGTGAGGCGTATGCTACAACATTCTGGTGCTGCATCAGGACGCACCCCAAACCTTTCAGAGATGCATCACAATACACTTCAAACGGTTCACTTGGTTCAGGTAATACCAATACAGGTGCAGTAGTCAACCTGTGCTTCAATTCTTGGAAACTCCCTTCACATTCCGGAGTCCAGATAAAAGGCGTATCCTTCCTAGTCAACTTAGTTAAAGGTAAGGCGAGCTGTGAAAATCCCTTAATGAATCTGCGATAATACCCCGCCAAACCTAGGAAACTTCTTATCTCTGTCACTGAAGTTGGTCGCTCCCAATTCATCACTGCTTCCACCTTAGCAGGATCCACAGCTATTCCCTGCTTACTCACCACGTGGCCGAGAAACTTCACTTCACTCTTCCAGAACTCACATTTAGATAACTTAGCATATAACTTCCTATCTCTCAGAATTTGCAGCACAATTCGCAAGTGATCAGCATGCTCCTCTTCAGTCTTAGAATAAACAAGAATGTCATCAATGAAGACAATAACAAACTTGTCCAGATACGGTCGAAAAATTTTGTTCATATAATCCATAAATACTGCCGGGGCATTAGTTAACCCAAAAGACATTACTGTATATTCATAATGACCATAACGCGTCCTGAAAGTAGTCTTCGGAACATCCTCATCTCTAACCCTTATCTGATGATATCCGGATCGCAGATCAATCTTAGAAAACACACCGGCTCCCTGTAACTGATCCATTAGATCATCGATTCTAGGCAACGGATATTTGTTCTTCACAGTGATCTTATTCAACTGCCGATAGTCGACACACAAACGCATACTCCCATCCTTCTTCTTTACTAGTAACACTGGTGCTCCCCACGGAGAAACACTTGGTCGGATGAAATGCTTACCCAACAAATCTTCCAGCTGAGCTTTCAATTCAGCCATTTCTAAAGGTGACATCCTATAAGGAGTAATCGAAATTGGACCG
This sequence comes from Arachis hypogaea, assembly GCF_003086295.3. Lineage (NCBI taxonomy): Eukaryota > Viridiplantae > Streptophyta > Magnoliopsida > Fabales > Fabaceae > Arachis > Arachis hypogaea. The sequence goes on along the minus strand of NC_092037.1, from coordinate 89,849,320 downwards.
GATCCAGGTACCAACTCGATTGCAAATTCAACCTCTCGGTTAGGTGGAAATTCATTAATATCATCCGAAAACACATCTGGAAATTCACATACAACCGGAATCTGCTCTAAACTCTGATCATCACCTGATACTCCCGCAGTTAATAACATAATACCCTGACATTCAGTTCCAGAACAGGTTACTATCATAGAATTTAAATAGTAACTATTCACCACAACCGGTGCTTCTGACCCTCCCGGCATAAACTGTACTGACTTCTCAGAACAATCAAGCAAAACATGATTCTTGGATAACCAATCCAATCCCAAAATGAGATCAAGACCAGTCATAGGCAAACAAATCAAATCATGCACAAATTCACGCTGTTGTACTCGAAAGGGAACTTGTGGACATCCTATCCTAGTCACCATAGCTTCATGAGTAGCATTATATATTTTCAAATCATAACCTAAAACCACCATTCTCAATCCTAACTCATGGGCCTTTTCAAATGCAATAAATGAATGACTTGCTCCTGAATCAAATAAAGCATTTAAGATTTTACCAGCCATTTCACAATTACCTCTAATCAGTGTCTCAGATCCCTCAGCACCTATGGTAGAAGTGGTGTATACTCTCCCTGGCTGCTGCACCCTACCAGTCTCATACTTCTTCTTCTCAGGGCAATTACTGGCTATATGTCCAGGCTGTCCACAGGAATAGCACACTCCAAGTCCTAGTCTGCACGGAACTCCAGGATGATACTTTCCGCACCTTTGACAATTCAAATCCTGCTGTGGCTGCTTCCCAAATCTTCTTCCCTGATTACCATTGGTATTCAGCCTTCTATAATTACCTTGACCCTGAGTCTGCTGCGGAATAGAATCTCCACGCTTGAAATTCCTACCTCTCGGAGCAAAGTTCCTTCCTGAAGGTCTCTGAAAAGGCACCCTCAAACTTCCTTTCTCTGCTGCCGCCTTCCTCACACAATCCTCAGCCACCCTACTCTTATTCACCAATTCAGAAAACACCCTGATCTCCATTGGGGCAACGAAGCTCAGAATATCACTCCGAAGACCTCCTTCATATTTAATACACTTCCATTCAGCAAAATCTTCAGGCGCACCTTGACAGATACGAGAAAAGCGACACAACTCCTCAAACTTACTAGTATACTCAGCAACAGTCATCTGTCCTTGTTTTAACTGCATTAATTCAAGTTCCTTGGCATTTCTAGCTGAATTAGGAAAGTATTTCTTATAGAACTCTGTCCGGAAAACCTCCCAAGGAATCGCAGCACCATCAGGCTGCAGGATACGTCGTGTTCCCTGCCACCAATACTGAGCTTCACCTTGCAACTGATAAGTTCCAAATTCAACCCATTGCTCTTCAGGAACCTGTTGTGCCTGTAACGCCCTTTCCATAGCCTGAATCCAATTATCTGCGTCAGTGGGATTTGAGGTTCCCCTAAAGGTCGGAGGATGAACTTTCAGAAATGTAGCAAGTGTCATTGGACCGCCCTCATCATTATTGTTCCCATGATTTCCCTGATTTATATGATTACCAAGTGCCTCGGCTGTCGCCTGCATAGCTGCAGCCATATTTCCCAGGGCAGCCATAAAGTCTACTGGATCAGTCCCTATGGGGGCAGGAGTAACGGTGCCTGTCCTACCTCTACCTCGCCCGCGACCGCGTCTGCGAGTTGACATCTGGTCCCTATATACACCAAACAAGTGATATTAAGTTGATCACTCTCAATATCGCAAGTCTAATGCTTTAAGTTCCAAATGCATGCTCACAAACGTTTATGCCATATATATCAATCAGATATCCTAATAGCACATAAACACATATACAGAGAATGCACAGAAGTACAATCAGTCCGTCTTTCAGGCTCTATAGGAACGAACTGCTCTGATACCATAATGTAACACCCTACCACACTAAGCTTTACGCTTAAGTCGTAAAACAAATGTGGTGTGGTATTACGACCTCTAAAATAAAATGAGTACATATAATAGCAGAAGAATTATAATATGCTAGGAGCCTTGAAGAAAAGGGGAAAATAAAAATCGCACAATAAAGGCGCAACGCTCAAGGAACGAGTTAACTTACGAGCTAAGAAAACCATAACTATCAAACATAAGCTAACATAAGTGGGAATAGAGTGCCAAAGATACAAAATATCAAGCTCCTAACTCAGCCTGCGAAGTCAAGACTGGCCGGAGAATATTTACACATATATACATACGTATCCAAACCCAAAAGTACATATACACAATCCTGCCTCTCCATAAACCTCTAAGAGGATCAAAAAGAATAAGTCATGCGGAGAGAAATCTAAGTACATATATATACATCATAGCATAACAAAATATCCCAGTAACCACTTCGCTTCAAGAGTCCAGACGCCTAACGAGATGCCTCTCGACCTGCATCTGAAAAACAACAACATAGTATGGAATGAGAACCGGAGGTTCTCAGTATGGTAAAGGTGCCACACACATAATATATAAGGTCCTGGGAATGCCAGAGGCAATCCTAGAACACCGACACTCAGATTATAGAGCTTAAAGTATTAAACAGAAGCCATAAAAGGTGGTTCTCTAAAAATATTTAATCCTAACTTAACTTAACCTTAAATCTAAATCCCATACTGCCATTCCTCCATACCTCCAACTCCATCATGCATTTTCACAGACAACTAAACAGACAAAGGCAAACACAAGAAGGTTACAAGTACTGCAGATAACAAATATACATTTAACATGGCAAATACAGATAGGCACACCCAATTAGAGCACAAGCAAGTAATTCAAGTAATATGCATATGATGCATGCCTGTCCTATGGCTGATGAGGCTCATCTGTCGGTTATCCAGCCAACCCGACAAGTCTGAATTGTCCTTAGACGGTCCCCCGACGTGCATCCCCAAGAGTCTATGCATAGATTTTTCTCAAATAATCAATATTGCTCAATGGGGGTAACATTCCCGGGAATTTATATAGTGCCCGGTCACACTTACGTCGTAGGGTCAACAGAGTATCGAGTTTTCAATCACATTTCATTCATCGTCATACATCAATCATATTCAATCCTTATCCTTCATTATCACACCTCCCACTCCGTCTATCAATAGTTCTAATCCAAAACATAATTCATTCTTTTCTAAATGAATCAAACTTAAAACATGCTCATTTTCTTAATAACTCAAAATCAAACCATAACCTTTAAATCTAAATCGTTTTAAATAATCATATAAACAAAATCTCTAATCTTTATAAAATTTCGGTAGCATTTCCTCTAAAACTCGGACTTTGCCACCCTTTTCGGGTCCAAACCTGCATTCTTTTCAATCCAACATTCTCTTCCTCATTATCATAACAATCTCCACAAAAATCTACTTCAGATCAACAATTAAACTCATACAATCTTCAAATCCAATAACCAAAATTCAACTAAGAATCATAGTTCACAATTCCTGGGCTTTTAACACAAAATACCTCAAATCAATAATTCACCGAATCATTAATTAATCAACAAGCACCAAACCAACTATGTTCATCAACAATAACATTCAACTATAACTCGTTCCAAATTAACATAACAACATTCACCATCCAAAATTAATAACTAATTATCCAATAAACTTCAAACAACTATATTCATCGACAAATCACTAAATATTAAACATACACCTGCATTCCAGCTTATCCTATGGTCATCTAGCCTAAGTTTTCACAGAACATTATATATTAAATGCAAGAAACCTAAACCATACCTTAGCCGATTTCCACGTAACGACCAAAGCTATTTATTCAAAACCAAGACAGCCCCTCAAAACTCAACTAATCCGCTTCCTCCAAGTTCCAGTATTCACAATTTCAAGCTCCAATTATTTATTCACAACCTAATACACATTCATAACACATATATATATAATTTAATACTCAAAGCTCAAATTCAATGAAAATAAAATAGAATTATCGTATCCTCACCTTACCCAAGCTTCACATAAGCAAGAGTGAACGTTTCTCTCAAGCTAATTGGATCCTAAAACATCAGAAATCAAAGAAATTCAATATTCCCACTTACAATTCGAAAATTGGGGGAAGATGAAGCTGCGAGTGATTAAACAAGTTACCAATGAAATTGTTCCGGTAGAAATGTAGAGCTCGACGCGGTGAACGCGTGGCCGCAAACGGTGCAGCGATTGGAGCTCAGACGGAGAAGTTACGGGGATCGGGAGTTTACCGTAACCTTATGGAAGCTTTCTCCCCTCCCTGGAATGTTTCACGCTGCTGCATCCAAATGAGGGAGAGAAAGGAGTTCGGCTTCTTTTAATGAGTTGGTCCGGTTGGACCGACAGCCCGGTTCGGGTCCGGTTCAACCGGTTCGATCTGTTCGGTCCAATCTTGGACCGATTTTTTTGAAATTGGTGTCAAAATTCTCGTTTCGATGAGCTCTACCCTATTTTGATATAATATTCACATTTCTAATCCTCCTTATTAAAAACTAATTTATTGACTAATTATCTACTAATTTAACCGGGGTTTACAGAATTACTCCATAGTTTTGAATTCCATCCCCAGCTCTAAATGTACTGAGCCAAAAGCAGCATTCGGGTTTCCTTGAGGCCAAACATTGCGCTCTGCCTCATACTCACTATCACAGTCTGACGAATAAGGGCTGTGCAGCTCCTCAGACTCATACTGATGGTAATCTGGATCAGAGTCATCATCATCACTCTCTGATGACTCACTGGTTGCACGAGGGACAAATATTTTTGGAGCTTCACCTATGCCTCCTTGCACAAAGGTCTGTCCACTATGAGCTGGCCTCTTGTAAGAATTTTTTCTGTTTCTTTGTTTTGCTCTTGATTCCTGGGTAGGTACGTCATCTTGTTGAAGGTTGGGTTGTGATTGAGTTCCATGTTCAGAAGTTGTTGGTGGTCTAGATTGAGTGGTTTGGGTTTAGGCCATAGGAGTTGTATATTGGGCTTGGCCCACATGTGGTGTGTGTTAGGCTTGGGCCACATATGCTGGCTTAACTTGGGCTGTGGGTGACATTGTTTTCGGTTTGGGCTGTGGGTGAGATTGTTTTGCTGGTTCAGATTGTGTGGTTTTTTGTTGTCTTTCCCTTGGGTTGGTTCTCTTCATTGAAGATAATGAACTCTGGGATGACTTCTGGCCTAGTGTTGTTGTTAGTTTTCTTGGCCTCAGAATTCTGGCTGGTTTTTTACTCTTTTGTACTCTCTTCTTTATCCTTCCCCCAGGTGATTTCATACTCTCTGCATTTACATTGGCTGGTTCTGTTTCAGGGGTAGGGACCTCTTCCGCATCTACGTCAACCACCTCAACCTCAGTTGGAATGTCTACTGTATGCTCCCAATACACATGTACCACCCTATCATCATTTCTAATTGCATCCTCATACATGTTCACCACATCCCTATCTAGCCTAAGTAGCTTAAGAGCAACACCACCTTCGGCATCAGGCTTTCCCCAGTAAAATTTCTTCCATTGAATATAACCTAAATCCTTGAACAACCCCTCCATGAAAAATAAGTTCAGCGTATCCACATTGACTCTAGGTATTAAGGACACTTGACCACCGCTGTATACTGTAACCCCTTTAGAATTTCTCTCCAACCTCCCCACATGATGATACACAAGTGTGATGTGAGTTGACATCTACGAAGAAAAACAAAACCCTCATAACCACAACTATACCCAGAAAACCCTAACTTTTTCCGGACAGCCACAAACTAGTTACTAAACAAACATCAAATAGCATGTTCGATCATAATAGGTACAATGGGAAGTTCAAAAGATGTTACCTTTAGATCGTCCCTGCCTCCAATGCGTGATCGTCGCTGTCGTCGTATGGGTTGACTTCTTCGAGTACTCCTCCAATGATGAACTGACTCACCACTTCAGAGCAATGCCATTGCTTCTCTGCTAGGGCTATCTAATTCTCTCAACGTGCAAACTATGTTACCACCAACAAAACCTTGAAGTTCATAAAAGAGAACAAAGTGTTTCAGGGTTAATTTTGCCTAATTAAACATTAAAATAAAATATTTTATCTGAGTTGGCACTAAATGGCCAGCTCACTAAGTCTTAACGTGCCAGCAAAGATAAAATAGAGCAACCTGTCTACTCTCACTAACCACGCCACACGCTGATGACCGGAATGGTGATTCTGTCCATCGGAGTGTATAATTACTATGTATGCGTGACTCATTAAACGATGCAAGTGTATTACTGTCCAGCGTATAAACTTTCAGGTGTACTTTTGTCCCTTCTTCCAAAAAAAAAAGAACAAAGAACAATGAGTTTATAAATTTTGTTTCTTGACCATCTTCCTTTTATTTATTCAAGTGATATGAACCCTTAAATTCACCTCTTTTAGATAAGTGTTATATTTTATTTAATTTTTGAGTAAATGTTATCTAAATCTCAAAAAAAGTCATTATATTTTATCTTTTACGTGTAAAAAAAATCAAGTAAAAATTCATCAAGTTTCTTTTGATAAGCATGCATATGTTTAGGTCAGGCAAAAGATGAGAGAGAGAGAGAGAGAGAGAGAGAGAGAGAGAGAGAGAGAGAGAGAGAGAGAGAGAGAGAGAGAGAGAGAGAGAGAGAGAGAGAGAGAGAGAGAGAGAGAGAGAGAGAGAGAGAGAGAGAGAGAGAGAGAGAGAGAGAGAGAGAGAGAGAGAGAGAGAGAGAGAGAGAGAGAGTGGGAAACACATGGAGGGGTAGAACGATAGGTCAGGCAAAAGATCCTCGAGTTTGGAACTGAGAAGAGTATCAACGATTAGAGCATGAGTCATTTTCAATATTTGTGGATAATCTTCCAGAAGACATATCCAAGAGGGAGCTTTTCCACCTTTTTGGTTGGACTGGACGGATAAACGACATATATTTATCAAGAAAACCAAAAAATGGTGGCGTGTACATCTTTGAGTTCATACGATATACCACGAAAGGAGGAGCCTTAAAGGCTATAACAGATATGAATCATTTGCGGTTGAGAGGTAAGATTGTGTTTGTGGGGGAAACTAAATATCGGAGAATGTCCGCTGCCAAGGAAATGAACAACGTGTAACCACGAGGCCAGCAGCCACCAGAAAAAAAAGAGAATCAGAGAAGTTTGGAGGGCCCTACTAAAGATTTAACTAAGGAGAAGACGACACAAGAGCCACACAAGAATGGATGGACGAAGAACGTGGGAGTCGTGGTGGCGAAAGAAAACTTGGTCTGATTGCAGAGAAGTTTAGTAGGTGGAACGACAAAAGCTATTGACTATAGGTCTTTGAAGGAATCGGTTGAGAGAAGCTTTCCTCAAGTTACTCAGGTGAGAGAAATGGGAGCATATAAAGCTCTACTAACCTTTGACAGTGTGCTGAATGCAGAAGAAGCTTACACGTTCAAAATGAATAGTCTGCTACAGTTGTTCCATAGGGTATGGAGATGGGATGAGTCGGAGAAGAGTGAAACTCGAAGGGTTTGGTTGGAATGCTTTGCAGTTCCCCTGCATGCGTGGTCCGTGGATACTTTCAGGATAATAGGAAACCAATGGGGTGAGGTGGTTGGGTACGATGAAGCAACCAAATCATGCCAATCTTTTAGTGTTGGCCGTATACAAATTGACACTTGTGTGCTGGACGTGATAAACGAATGGGTCCATATCACAATTGGCATAAGTGGCTTTGACGTCTTGGTAAAAGAAGTGGGACGTGAAACTTTTGGGGCAAATTGTCATGCAGGAACAGTGATCGATAAAGCGATCAGTTATGGAATACAAAAGAACATATGTGGTGCAGCAGTGATGGGGTCGAATAGCTCAAAAAGTTCAACAATCTGCACAGACCAGGCAGCAGAAGTGATAATGGAGGGACTGCGAGAGAAGGTTGAAGACAAGGATAAATTGGTACTTTCAGAAACAATTTTAAACGAATGGAATTATGATCATTTAAGGCCAAATCAAATGAATATAGTAACGATTCATTCTCATAATCCTCGCATTGATGTATTAGCTGATTTAATGAGATATGAGAGGAGTACTATAGATTCTGAATTAACCATATCATGGAGTTATTGTTGCAAACCAAATGGGCTGACCAAGGAGGCTACAAGGCCTGCTCCACTACTTTCTAACATTGGGCACACGGAAGGAAACCAAGGCAGCTATCACTTATTGGGCCATGAAGACCGAAGAAGTGAGGAAGCCCATCACGATGGAGGAATGGGGATGCATGATGGGCCGGGTTGGAGGTGTCCAGGTCATCCAAAGAGAACCCAGTAGGGAAGATGCGCGGGTGCCCCTTTTGTTGCAGCGCAGGTCGTGCTGTGTGATGCGGAAGGCTTGGGACCCATGCAGCGAACACGGCCAGGAGCAGAAGGCCGCGAGGAGTCGCCGGGGTGGGCAAGGCCGAAGCAGCAGCGTGGAACCCAGGTAGAAGGCTGTGGTGGAGAGTTGCCGATGACGCCGACGAGCCCGTACGGAATGGCTGTGATTTCATTGCTAATTCTGGCACGGCCAACGATGATAGGCTGTGGAAGGTTGGAAGCAGCAGAGCTCAGGTTATGGCTGATAGGGCACAAGGGGCCAACGAGGTAGATGCTGGACCGAATAATGAACACTCTAACAATGATGATTCTGAGGACAATGGTGGAGTCCAGCAGGAGGATGATACAATGCCAGAAACGGAAGCGACTTGCGACCCACTTATACCAGAATCTCAGGAACGAAATGGCTTCAGGGATGATGAGGATAGTGTGGAGGACATAATACTTGCAAATGTTAATGAAGCCGGTGATAATGAGAGTTCAAGACTAAATGTGCAGCTGCTGGAAAACAAAATGGCTTGGGAATTAGCAAAGGAGTCAGGAGCGGAACTATATGATGAAGAAGAGGATATTATGGCAGCTCTTCAACAGCAGAACGAAGAAATTGCTCGAAAAAAAAAAGACTGGCAAAACAGAAGGCAAAAGCTAGACGCAGCAGACCCAAAACACAAAAAAAGGTGTGCAATATTTATTTAAAATGATTATTAGCTCTTGGAATGTTAGGGGATTGAGGGGTGATGGGAAGATGAGGATGGTAAAGGATCTTAAGAGAAAAAATAGATTAAATATGTTAGGCTTGGTGGAGACTAAAAGACAGTCAGTGACTAGGTTTGATGTTTCAAAAATATGGGGGAATTAATGTGTTGGTTGGGAATATGTTGAGTCTACTGGTGGGTCTGGCGGGTTGTTGCTAATGTGGGATGACGGGTTTTTTTACATGAGAAATTGTTATAAAAATGAGAGATGGTTGTATGTTGAAGGAGTCCTACTGCAGAATAACTTTAATTGTGCTTTTATATTGGTTTATGGTGCTCACCTTCGAGACAAGAAGCTCGTTGTGTGGGAGGAGTTGAGTTACATAGCTGGCCTGTGTCAGGTTTCCTGTTGTTTCATAGGGGACTTTAATGAGGTTATTCATGGTGACGAAAGGAGAGGCACTGATAGATTGTCCTTGTCAGCGGAGGAGTTCAAAAACTAGATACAAGACATAGGCTTGGTGGATTTGCCGATTACTAACCGCAAGTTTACGTGGTTCAGAGGACGGTCCTGTAGCCGCATTGACAGGGCCATGGTGAGTTTGGAATGGTTGGAGGAGTTTCTAGAGACTCGATTACGAGGTGGTCCAAGGGGCTTGTCTGACCATTGTCCTATTATAGTAGAAGATAAGAGACTGAGAGGTGGTCCTAGACCGTTCAGGAGCCTGGACTCATGGTTTACGCATGAAGGATTCATGAGGATGGTAAAGGAAGAATGGAGAGGGTTAGGTGACATCCAGTTCACAGACAAGCTGAAGGCTTTGTCAGTTTCGTTGGGAAAATGGCATAAAGATAACTTTGGAGACATGGACAACAAAATCTTGAGGTTGGAGGAAGAGATTAAGAAGATTGATGACAGGGTGGGTGATGGGGCTTATGATGAAACGGTAGAGGCAAGAAGGAAAGCGCTTGTGACATGGTGTGAGAAGTGGTATGTGAGGAAAGAGTTACATTGGAAGCAGATGTCGCGCTCAAGACATGCGAGGGACATGGATAAAAACACGAGGTATTTCCACAACATAGCTTCGGCGAGAAGGAGGAACAACAGGGTTGATGCACTGGTCATTAATGGAAGGTTGATAAGAAATCAAGCTAGAATCAAGATTGCGATTAGGGACTCTTACAAGGACTTGTATCATCAGGAGAAGTCACCATTCGTGGGGTTTAGAGACGGTCTGGTGGAGAGAATCACTGAGGATGATGCTATGGCCCTGGAGTTACAGCCAACTTCTGAGGAGGTTAGAGAAGCAGTGTGGGATTGTGACCCATCTAAGGTGCCTGGTTGTGACGGCTACAACATGAACTTCATAAAGAAGTATTGGAAAGAAATTGGTTCGGAATTCACGGGAGCGGTATTGGGATTTTTCCAGTCTTCCAGATTACCGACGGATGCTAATCTCACATGGGTTGCGCTGGCCCCTAAGTTTACTGGAGCAAAGAAAATCAAAGATCTAAGGCCTATTAGTATGGTCGGGTGTGTGTACAAAGTCATATCAAAGATGCTGGTCAGGAAAATGCGGTCAATAATTCCACGACTTGTAGGTGAGACACAGAGTGCATTTGTTAAGGGGCAGAAAATACATGACAGGGTTTAGGGTTACGAAACTGTTCAATGGCTAAAACAAAGAAAGAAGGAAGCAGCGATAATAAAGTTAGACTTCCAGAAGGCATATAATAGAGTCAAGTGGAGATTTGTGGATCTTGTTTTACAGAAAATGGGGTTTGGAAGAAGGTGGAGGGGGTGGGTCATGGAGTGTGTAAGTACTGCCTCTATTCAGTATTGATAAACGGTTCGCCCTCTCATCCGTTTAAGATGGAAAGGAGCCTACGACAAGGTGATCCACCGTCTCCTTTCTTGTTCGTCCTTGTTGATGTCCTACATAGAATGCTTGAGGAGGCGGTTAGAAACGGGCGAATTTCTCCGCTACTGGTTTGTAGAGATCATATTGAGCTGTCGCATCTTCAGTTTGCAGATGACACCATTCTGTTTTGTCCCCCAGAGGAAGAGACTGTGAAGAACTACAGGAGGATCCTTCGCTGTTTTGAGTTGATGTAAGGGTTAAGCATCAACTTTGAAAAATCAAGCTTGATTCCTGTTAATTGTGAGGCTCAGTGGGTTCAACGTATGTGCTGCGTGTTGGGGTGCCAGGAAGCCGCCCTTCTAGTAAAATATTTGGGGATCCCACTAGGAGCTAATCCAAGGTTGGTGAAGACTTGGAAGTCGATTGTTGACAAAGTGGAGGAAAAACTCAGCCTATGGAAAGCCAAGGTTCTTAATAAAGTCGGTAAATTGGTACTTATCAAATTGGTACTGAATAGTCTCCCTGTATATTATTTGAGTCTGTATAAGATGCCAAAGGCTGTTGCGGAGAAGCTTATTTCCTTACAGAGAAGATTTCTATGGAGTAAGGAGGATGGTAGGAATGGTATGGCATTGGTAAGGTGGGAGGTGGTGCAGGCACCCAAAAAATTCGGTGGGCTGGGTGTTGGGGATGCCATGCTGCGAAACACAGCCCTTCTTTTTAAGTGGTGGTGGCACTTTTCGAAGGAGGATTGCCCGCTGTGGAAGAAGGTGGTTTGTGCTTATAATAACCTGAACCTAGATGTCTTGCTGTCCTCTCATACTTTACCTATCAAGGGGAGCCTTGGAAGGATATGTGCCAGATACAGTTTACGAGTCAGCAAGTAAGACAGAAGATAATTACTGGGCTGGCTATGGAGGTTGGTGATGGAAGAGGGACTCGATTCTGGGAGGATGTCTGGCTGCGTGGTGGTGCTCTGAAAGTCCAGTTTCCAAGACTTTTCTCAGTCTCAAACCAAAGAGGATATTTTATAGGGGATTGCGGGTTTTGGGATGGGACTGAGTGGATATGGAACTTCCCATGGAGGAGAGAGCTATTCCAATGGGAGTTGGATTTAGTGAACCAGTTGCATGATGCATTAAGACTGGTCAAACTAGATTATGGTAGTGAGGATCGAGTTGTATGGAAATTTGATAAACAAGAGATCTTTTCTACTAAATCTTTTATGCAGATAATACAGGAGGACAACCTTTCAGAGGATATAACAAGTTACAACTTTACAAGGACATTTGGAAAGGTTTAGTTCCACCAAGAGTTGAACTATTTGTCTGGTTTGTATTGACTGGTAGGGTCAATACGAAGGAGAGGCTGAGTCGGTTGGGAGTTATCCACCAGGAAGATATTATGTGTGTGTTTTGTAACAAGAGTATTGAATATGTTCACCACTTGTTCCTTGGCTGTGATTCTCCTTGGCAGGTTTGGTGTGCTTGGTTAGCATTTGTTGGAAGGCAATGGTCATGCTCGGGGACGCTGAAGGACATTTTATAAGTTGGACTGAGATATCAGCTAGTAAGGAGGAGCGTAAGATGTGGTTGATGGGCTTTTGCGCGATTATCTGAAACATCTGACTAGAAAGGAATAGACGAATTTTTCAAAACAAAAGAAAAGGGGTTGTTGAGGTCATCTATATGTCCTTCATGAATTATAAGGAGTGGTTAGGTGGAGATCTTTTTTGTTGTTGATGGCAATGTCGGAAATGACAACAGGATAAACAATAGTCTTACTTGAAATTGGATAGTTTAGTTTATGGTTTATTTGGTTCGTTTATTATTATTATTGTTCGCTCCACTTGATGTGTTGAGCTTCTTTCTTCAAAAAAAAAAATATGCATATTTTATTGAATTTTATTTAGAGAAAGTGAAATTTTAATATATAATTGATAAAATATAAATAACCCAAGAATTAAAATTGAATTGAAGAAAGATGGTGGAACATATATATAAGATATAGCGTCCCCTGGCCTCCAAGACAATTAAAGAATTGGAAGAAATCATTTTCTTATATTCATAGTTATCAAACGTTCACTTTCAACGTGAGAGGCAATTCTCCAAAATCAAACATGATTTTGTTGCTCACCTTCCTCACGTAACTGAAACAGTGAAACCAACAAAGGCTCTAGTTAACTAGACAGTTTAATGAATATGCCATATGCAAAAATAAATAAAGAAAATATAAAATAGTATTTATACTTTAGTATATGTTATCATCAAATTCTCCCTCTTAATCATGAATCATGATCGGCTATACAATGGGCCCACCTTCTCTTTTCTCTAAATTATTAGTACTAGAAAACATCTTAGCACTTAGCTTGAGTGGTTACTAATGATCCAATGGGTGCTCATAGTTTTCTGTATCGTTGCCCCCAACAATAAAAAATATATATAAATGCCTTTTCAAACTACTTCTATAAGCTGAAGGATTATTATTGTATGTGCTCTAAAATATAGGTAATCTTCTCCTAAGAAATTTAAATAATTTAACAAAAGTTATTGGGTCATTAGTAACACCATGCTACAACTCTTCGACCTGTACCCAATATGACCTCACCTAAATTATTTTATAATAAGATACTATTTTGTACATCGACAAACTATTATAATTCAAATTATGTAACTGCTTTGAGTGTATAAGGTTTTAATAATTTGAGTATACAAACTACGGCGTATTTTTAGGATATGAAAATGCTTTGATTTTACAAATTTAGAGATTTATAAGATGTTCTCAAAAAACTAAAAAGAAAAAGAGATCAGAGAGATGCATTCATCAAAATGTAGTATTATAATTTCCTGTTATATATATTTCACGTGTAAAAATATAATAAAAATTTAAAAGAATTTTACAACAAAAAAATATTAAAATAAAATATAAATCTTACACTATCCTATTTATTCCACCGTTAGTTTTGCAAAATTGTATCATTTAATAATAGTTGATATTCTACATATAATCATATAGTCTCATTCATCGTGAAGATCTCTATTTGAAGTTAAAAGGCCAGGTCCCATCGATAATCATTATTTTGAAACTAAAGTTAACATCAGTAGAAAAGAAGCAGATTAGATGTCTCAATCTAATCCTTGCTTATATATGTTACTTTAGATAAATTTATTTTCTTTTTCTTCTGTTCAATTTGTCCTTCGTCTCTCAGTCTCTCTTATAAATGCTTCAGGAAGTGACCAAGACAACTTTATAGTCCTTTTCAGGGCAAAACACCAAAATAAATTAATGGGAGAATTTTATTACCCAAATTATCCAAAATTAAAATTTTTTTGGCAATCCACCAACGAACAAATATATATAATTTGAATCAATTCGATTCGAATTGTAAATGCAAGTAATTCGAAACAACTTGTTTCGAATTATCATTGAAATAAAAAGCATGTAATTCGAATCAAGTAGATTCGAATTAATGGTGGCTAAATTGAATTGAGTCGTTTTGAATTAATATGGAAACGTGACTCAATAGAGTTCGAATCATATTGATTCGAATTATTTACAAGTTGATTCGAAAGGTAATTCGAATTAAGTTGATTCGAATTACTTGTTAGTTTCCTATATAAGGAGTTGGAACCAAGCTCATTCGAATCACTTTTACTTGTTACTTTGCTTATTTATATTAGTTCCGTTACTTTAAACAACAGACATACAAAGCGTTTGCAACTAAGAAATTTTTTAACCTTACATAACTAAAATTCAAAACATAGCACAGTAGTAAATCAAACAATGCAAAACCAACCCTACCCATCTATCACTGTCCTCCCTGGCTACCTCCGACCTGTGGGCAGCTCCGACGTGTGTGTCCGGGGAGCCGACATAAGCCGCATCTCTTAGGCCGGTTTGGATCTGCCTCGTCCATGTTCGTCCGAATCCAAGTAGACCTGGGACGACCCTCCCTTGCACGCCTCTTGTTCGGGTCCGGTATTACCGTCGGCCCATCATATGGTGGCCAGAAACCCTCTGGGATTGGAGGTTTGAATCCCATCTGATAAACACTAAAAACGTTACTGAGTCGATAGACTGGGTGGATATAGGAGTGCCAAGTGACTCGTGAGTAAGCACAGCATGCCAGTGCGTGCGGAAAAGGGAAATGCAGTGCCTGGAAGTATCCGCAATCACATGTCTGAGATCCGAGTGACACCCTGTAGCTACCAAGGGAGAAAGAACCAGTAGGAGTGGTCTCTGCGACCGTGTACTCCGAGTTGTCCCTGTCATACAAAGTAACTGTGAAGCACCTTGCCGTCTTCAAGTTGGCCTCGATACATTTAACAAGGTGTTGACTGAATTGTTGTCCTGTACCCAGCTGGGCCTCCGCCTCTCTCCCCTTGCGAACAAAAAGTTCGGCCAACCGACCATACGTTGCTTTAACCAACGAGCATACAGGAAGGTTCCTCACACCCTTGAGGATTGAATTCACACACTCAGATATATTTGTCGTCATGTGACCGAATCTTCGGCCCTCATTGCAATACTGTGTCCACAATGAATACTCAATCCGGTTTGCCCATTCACACATCGCCGGATCTTCCGAGCGAAGAATATCAAACCAGTAATGGAACTCGACCTCCGTCTTAGCATAGGCAGTGTTCACGAGAAGCCTCCTTGCGTCTTTACCCTTGAAGGTGAGGGCGAAATTTGCTGCTACGTGCCGAATGCAGAAAGCTCGGTATGCAGCTGGAGGTAGCCAGCCACCGTCGGGAGCCTCAAGGGCGGCCTTGATGCCGTTATGCCTGTCAGAGATAACGAGCAGACCTGGCTATGGTGTAACGTGCTGACGGAGGTAGGAGAGAAAGAATGACCAAGACTCAGCATTCTCACCCTCGACTAGCGCAAATGCAACATGGAGTATGTTGGAGTTCCCGTCCTGTGCAATCGTCACAAGCAGAGTACCCCCATACTTGCCATAGAGATGGGTCCCATCAATACTAACCAACGACTTGCAATGACGAAATGCCTCGATACATGGTGGGAAAGTCCAGAACAGTTTGTGAAAATAAGCCTAAGATTCGTCCAAATGTCCCCCAACTCGAACAAAACTTGTCCAAAGAACTGCAATAGAACCAGGCATTGTCACCTGCACTCCTAACACCCACCGTAGGAGCTCGTTGTAAGACTCATCCCAGTCAACATAAATGAGCGCAACAACCTTCTGCTTCACCATCCAGACCCTCCTGTAGGTCGGCCTGAATCCGTAGAGCGACGTAGTCGCATTTAGGAGCACCTTAATGCTAACGGATGCATCAGCTCTAACCATTGGCATAATGAATGCCGATATCACATGATAGTCCAAACTCATGTGATCACTGGAGATAGAGCTGGCGAGACAAGTGTGCGGTCCATTGTACCGTTTGACCTCCCATATGCCCTTGCACTGCCAGAGACTCAGCCGAATCAACCATGTGTACCCATTCCCGAACTCAGAACACTTGCCAACGTAACGGCGATAATCAGACTCCACAATCTTGTATTGTACACCTCGGCGGATGCTGTAAGTTTTCACACTTAACAGGGCATCATCCTTATCCTGAAATTGCTGACCAACTGAAACTCTGTCATACCAACTGACCCTTCAGCATCTCTAGCGCCAAATCCTGCAGCCTCCCCAGGTACCCCCGGCTGCCTCATGGCATCCAAGTCCAAAGATAAAAAATGTGAAAGGTACTGCTGTGTGCCAGAGCTAGAGCCACCACCGGCACCGGCAGGCTCACTTGCTCCGATCTCATCGCCACTATCATCAGTAATCATATCCGGCTCAACATCATCGTCCTCTACATCATCAAACAATCCATCTCCAGCCCCAGCCGGTGTAGCACAGTGTACAGAGGTAGGAACAAGTTTCGCTGTTCCAACCTCGTCGCCAACACTACCGTTGAGATCAACAGCAAACGAAGGGGAGGCAACAGGCGGGGCGGGTGGCTCGTAAGCAGGGACTGAGGAAGATGCAACGGCAGATCTTGAGCTAGAACCGGCAACCGTCGCTAAAGTGTTGGTATTCCAGTTCGAACCCCCAAGCTGGACACCACATCAACCAGCTTTGCCAACAGCTCCGGTGTCCGAACTTCGGGAAACTGCCGGCGATAAAGAAACATGACCTGCAAGTCCTCATCATTCCCGATTGTGAAACTATCATACTTCACGCTATCTTGGAGCACCGTGATTGGAATGCGATAGAAAAACTTATTTACCCTTTTAACACCTTCCAGACCAAGTTTTTCCAGTACAGACCTAGCAAGGTCATCATAGCTCGTCGTAGAACTCACGATAATACAGAGAGGATCCTTATCGGTGAACTTGACACCTGACCGAGTTTTCCTCTTAATCGATCCTCTGTGGTGAACCAACACTATAAAACTGTCCTCACCAGCCATATGACTCCTCAATGTTGAAAGCAACTCACGTTCATCACATATATATACAGGCCTGGAACACACTAATTCGAAACAACCTAATTCGAACTATATACACATAATTCGAATCAACTGAATTCGAATTAACTAATGCTTTGTTTTCCTTAGTAATTCGAGTCGACCTAATTCGAATTACGTATTGGTCCATTTTGCTACTAGTTCGAATCGACTTGATTCGATTTAATAAAGGATAATTCAAATCTGCTTGATTCGAATTACATGCTTTTTATTTCAATGGTAATTCGAAACAAGTTGTTTCGAATTACTTGCATTTGCAATTCGAATCGAGTTGATTCGAATTATATATATTTGCTCGTTGGTGGATTGCTGAAAAAATTTTGGTTTTAGCTGATTTGAGTAATAAAATTCTCCCATTGATTTATTTTGGTGTTTTGCCCTCCTTTTCAATTACATTTTTATTCTAATTATTTGATGCCTAGCTATTTTAATTTTTTCATGAAATTATTTAAATTTCATTTTATACATAACACAAATTTTTGCATATAAAATCTGAAAATTCATTACATATTCCTGATGTAATACTTATATATTTTAATTTTTATATGTTTTAATCTAGATTCTAAAAAGTCTAGATGAGCAATAGTTTTAATGTTTGCCCTATATATAGTTAATACTCACATGTTTAGATAAGAATTGTTAGAATATAATTAGGATCAATTAGTATTATTTAGTATATTTGAATATTTATTATAGAATATTACGTCTTTATTATTATGATTCTCTTAGTACCTATAAATACCTTTTTATATTGTATCATTCTAAACAACTTGAATACACTCAATAATACACAAATCTTTTCTCCAGTTTAGTCTCTTGTTTCTAACATGTTATTAGAGCAATGGTATCCTCCTTGAAGAGGATATGTTGTTTTTCTTATGATGAAATCGCCGTAGTTTTTGCATTTTTTTATGTCATTCTTCTTTCCCTTTTGTCACTCCTTTGATGCCTTTTCATCTCATCGACTAGCCTATTTTCTCTATCTTGTGTTTTTTTTTCGAGTCAAATGATCAAACACCATTGTCATCCGCTGCTTACCTATTCTCATGAAGAAATCATATGGTTTTCGCTCTCTTTCGACAGTTCCGTCTGCGTTCTCTCGTGGCAGTTCTGTCTGCATTCTCTCGTGGCAGTTCCGCCTGCATTTTCTTGTGGTGGTTTCGTTTGTGTTCTCTGGTGGCAGTTCCGTCTGTATTTTCTCGTGGCAGTTCTGTCAGTGTTTTGTCTGTGTTTCGTTGTGGCAGTTTCGTCTGCGTTTCTTTCCGGTAGTTTCGTTTGCACTTCCTTCAGATAGCGGCAGTTCCATTTGCGCTTCCTTCAGACTAACGGCAGTTTCGTCAACGCTTCTTTCAGACTAGCAGCAGTTCCCTCTGTGCTTCCTTCTTTCAGAGAGCGACAGTTCGATCTGCACTTCCTTTCAGCAGTTCCATCTGCACTTCCTTCAGACAGCGGCAGTTCCCTCTGCGCTTCCTTCCGACAGCGGCAGTTCCATCTGCGCTTTCTTCCGGCAGTTCCGTCTACATCCGTTTTATTAGTTTATGCATTTTTTTATTTCGTTATTTTAAATATGTTTCAAACTCAAGTTGTCATTTGAGTTTGAGGGGGGATGTTAGAATATAATTAGGATCAATTAGCATATCTCGATATTTATTATAGACAAATTGAATAGAATATAATTAGGATCAGTTAGGATCAATTAACATATCTGTATATTTCTTATAGACAACTTGAATAAACAATTTGATTACACTCAATAATATACCATCCTTTCTCTAGTTAAATCTCTTGTTTCTAACAAGAATAAATGAAAAACAAAATATAAAAAAAGACTACATGTTAAACAAAATAAGTTTGTAGGCTACTTATAATTTTTTTTATGAAATTAATAACAACCATAAATACAATGACTAAAATTTAGTTTATATATATATAATGCACAGATACTGACACGGACATAGGACACGACACGATATGAGACATGCTGACACGCGAATGTTAAAATCTTATAAGACACGGGAACACACATACATATAAAATATAAAATATTTTTTAAATAAATCGTAATGATATTTTGATATTTTATTGATATTAAAACATAAATTAGTTTTTTAATTTTTTTAATATCTTATTTTAATTATATAAAGTATTTAAAATATTGTTTATTTTAATAAATAATAATATATACTATTTTTAAATTTATTTTAAGAATACATGTTAAAAATAAGATTGGACACGCTGATACATGATAGTATATTGATATTTAGATGTGTCAAAGCATATTCGGAGAAAATTTTTTTATTTTTTATTAAGATAGGGTTGGAGACAGTAAACATACGTATCGAATGAGTATCAATGAGTATTGTGTCCGAAATGTGTCCGACACACAGACACGCAACTCAACAAAGTGTTCGTACTTCATATATATATATATATATATATATATATATATATATATATATATATATATTATTTTATTTATGAAAATTTAGGTTTATTAATATATGACCTGACTTGGTTATGGCCTAGTCGGGATTCAACAAAATAATACCTCACACTTAGTTTGCGCTATTATTCCATAACTCAGTCCAATAGCAACAAATCCACACCCTTCAAGCCAAGTTTGTATAGGTTGGCGCGACTAAGGTATTGATTTCATACTTCGTATTCAATTTGACTTAAAAAATAAGTTAGATGCACCTTCACTACTTTGATTATTACTATCTAAGTGATAATCAATTCTAATAGGAGATACAATTTTTCATTATGTAAGAGAATTACTATCATAATTAAGCCTCAATTACAACTCTATAAATATCCAACACTCAAGTAATTTTTTTAATCTAACTCCTACCTAATCTATTAAAATTCTTGTTAAGTATCAAAATTTTTTATAAGTATTTCCATTTTCATCCAATACAAAGATGTTAATAAATCATTTAAGATGTTTAGATCTCACGATCAGATTCAAAATCATTTTTTGTTTCAAGTAAATAATTCGGAATAATATATAAATTAAATTAGGAGTAAATATAGGAGAATGTATATATAAAAATTGTTAAGAGTTTAGAATTAAAATTAACAATATTTAATGGTGATACATATTTATTACAAAAAAATACGTTTAATATTGTCGGATTTAGCAACAGATATTACTTGCGGGTTTAGTAGGAAATTTTTTAACGGTTACGAGTGAAAATTCATCCTAAAAATAAAATATCTTTGGATTCGAATTTTCGTAACTAAATCCAACGGTAAATAGGGGCACGAAAATTAATTATATTAGTGCCAAATTTAGCATTGAATTTTTCATTAGAAATTTTCGACAGTAACATGAATTAGTGAAATGCGGCGTTTAGACAATGACCAACACCTTATCTTTGAATTTATCCGCTAATAAATTTAACGGTACAATTACACTAAATTAAGAAACATTTCCCCCTTACTTTTGCAACTTCTCTCCCTTTCCTATCTCATTTTCTCTCGCTGTTTTCACTGTTGTCCCCCATTCCTATCCTCATAGTAGTGCCTCCTTTTTGTAACAAATGAGTCCATCTCATACATTGTCCTACTCGGTCTACTAGAGGTCTAGACATCGCTGCCAGAGTCCGTCGCCGCTGCTTCGTGGTTGCCATTGTCATTGTCCATCCTCCAAGTTAGTGTGAATCTTCTCTATTCTTCAATTTGTTAATTTTTGCTATGAAATACGAGCACTTTTCTGAGTTGTAGTATCCGTGTATTAGACACATTTCGGATATGACACTCATCAATATTTGTCCGATACGCGTGTCTGTTGTGTCTAATCGTGTCTTAATAATAAATAAAAATTTTTTACCGGACACACCTGAACACACATTATTAATATATATGATTTTATTTATGAAAATTTAAGTTTATTAATATATATTTATACCTGACTTGGTTATGACCTAGTCCAAATTCAACAAAATAGTACCTCGTACTTAGTTTGGGCTATTTTTCCATAACTCGGCGCAATAACAACAAGTCCAGACTCTTCAGGCCAAGTCCGTATAGGTTGGCGCAACTAAGATATGGGTTTCGTACTTTGTTCTTGATTCGATTTAGGAAGTAAATTAGATATTCTTTCATTATTTTGATTATCACCACCCAATTGATAATCAATTCTAACATGGGGTGTAATTTTTCATTATGTGAGAGAATAATTATTACGTTTTGAAATTATTTTTAAAAGATGACCGAACCTCACTTACAACTCTATAAATACTCAATATTTAAGTAATTTTTTCAATCCAACTCATATTTCGTCCACTAAAATTCTTGTTAACTTAAGTATCAAAATTTTTTATAAATATTTTTACTATCGTCTAATATAAAAATATCGATAGATCATTCAAGGTGTTTGGATCTCACATTCAAACTCAAAATCACCATTTGTTTCAGATAATTAACTTAGAATAATATATAAATTAAATTAAGAGTAAATATAGAAGAATGTATATATGAAAATTGTTAAGAGTTTAGAATTAATATTAACAATATTTAATGGTGACACATATTCACTACAAAAAAATACGTTTAACACTGTCAGATTTAGCAACACCTTGCGGGTTTAGTAGAAAATTTTTCGACGATTACGAGTGACAATTCATCCTTAGAATAATTTACCTTTGGATTCAAATTTTCGTAACTAAATCCGACGGTAAATAGGGACATGAAAATTAATTATATTAGTGCCAAATTTAGCATCAGATTTTCCATTAAAAATTTTCGACAGTAACACGAATTAGTGAAACGCAGTGTTTAGACAATGACCAATACATTATCGTCGAATTTATCTACTAATAAATCTAATGGTACAATTGCCCTAAATTCAAAATCAGAAACCATCCCCTCTTATTTCTGCAACTTCTCTCCCTTTTCTGTCTCATTCTCTCTTGTCGTTTTCACTGCAATTGTCCTTGTAGTAGTGCCTCCTCTTTGTAGCAAACGAATCCATCTCATGCATTGTCCTACTCGAACCACCAAAGGTCTAGACATTGCTGTCAGAGTCCATCACCATTGCCGTTGCTTCGTGGTTGCTATGGTCATTGTCCATCCTCCAAGTTAGTATGAATCCTCTCCATTCTTCAATTTGTTAATTTTTGCTATGAAGTACGAGCACTATTTCTGAGTTGCTGTGTCGCGTGTCAGACACATTTCGGATACGACACTCATCGACACTTATCCGACACGCGTGTCTGCTGTGTCAAACCGTGTCTTAATAATAAATAAAATAATTTTCACCGGACACAGCTAAATATCATCACGTGTTAGTGTGTCCAACTTAAAATGAGTTTAGAAATAATATATACTTTAAATACTTTACATAATTAAAAAATAAAAAATAGTTAAAAGATTATTTTATATTTTAATATCAATAAAATATCAAAATATCATTGTAATTTATTTAAAAAGTACTTTAAATTTTATATATATGTCATGTTTATATGTCATATAAAATTTTAAAATTCGTGTATCCGCATATCTTATATCATGTCCCATATCAATGCATCATATATTTTTTTATTAAAAAATCCTAACACTACTCATTAATAACAGAAATGGAAGAAGCTCAACGTTTGTCACCGCACTATGAAATTATGAATGTCGACACCACACCTTCACCGCAACTTAACAACTAGATTTAGTTTTTTTTTTTAATTTTTATGTATTTTTATATTTATTTTATTAATTTTATATTTAGTTTTTTATTTTAAAATATAAGCCTGTTTGAAAATTTAATTTTTTTAAATTTTTTTAAATATTGTGTTTAAATTTTTTTTTTATTTACTTGTTAGAGAAGTGAATTAATTGTTGATAATTAATGAAAGTTTATTAGGATCATTATTAATAATTAGTGATTTAGAGAGATTAAAAAGAAAATGAGCATAGACGCTTCTCTCACAGAAACGGATGAACGCTCGCCGGAAGAGGAAGACCTGATATCAAGAAGTAAAAAAAAAGTCAAGATGAATGGAGAAAATATCGTAACAGAAAGTATGGAAATCACAGAAGGAGAAACAAGAGAAACAAAGCAAATATCAGTTAGTGCTAATGATAATCAGAAAACTAATGAAGGTACACATGATGCGTATAAGTCACCTAGAAGGTCCTATCGGGATATGGTGGTGGAAAATGGCTTCGAAAAACTGAACCAACAAGAAATTGTGGAGATGGTTTCAGAAGAGTATGCTCCAGAAGATTTGGATGTGGACCTTTCCACGGAGGACAAAGTTCCTTTCAATCCCAAACCTACAATTGAGGTCTCTTTAGAAGAATATGAAGACTGGTGTAGACCCTGGAAACTCTCTCTGATTGTGAAACCTTTAGGAAAAACTTTCAATCTCCAAGCCCTTGACAGATGGGTGCAACGGAGATGGATGAAAAAAGGATCCATAAGAGTCATGGATTTAGCTGAAAATTTCTTCCTGGTTAGATTTTCAGATCAGGATGATTATGCTCATGCACTTTTTGAAGGGCCTTGGATGATAGCAGACCACTATCTATTAGTGCAGAGGTGGAGGCCGCTTTTCTTACCACAAGAAACGGATGTGCAGAAAGTTGCTGTATGGATAAGAATCCCAAACCTCCCAGCTGAGTTATATAACAAATTCTTCCTTTGGAAAGTTGGAAAGACGCTTGGCACAATGCTAAAAGTGGACGAGCTCACATCTATACACTCTCGAGGTAAATTTGCTAGAATTTGTGTGGAAATTGACCTGAGAAAGAAGATTGTTCCATCCTTTACAGCTCTGGGCAAAGATTTTAACATTGTTTACGAGGGATTACACCAAATTTGTTTCAACTGTGGCAAATACGGGCATAGAATCGAACAGTGCAGTGAATCGTTGACCGGAACCACCACTAACACCGCCATAGATCCGACGGGAGGCAGGATTCCCGGTGGAGATGAGGGCAGCAACGGTAAAGAGACTAATCAGGGACCAAAAAATCAACAACTTATTCAAAAAAGGAAAGAAGATTCAGTAGAAACAAATCAGGAAAGAACACCAACTAGTTTAGGAGAGTTGCAACAAAATAGGCAAGCCTCACAAAACCAGGAAGCAAATCAGGAAGAAGTTAAGGAAATTAAGGAGGACCAAGAAGGCAACCCATTTGGACCGTGGATGATAGTTAAGAAAAACCAAAGAAGAAACAAACCAAAATCAGATCCTTCTAAAAAGGATAAAAAGGAAAGTATACCAACATCAAGATTCCATATCCTTGCAGAGGAAATTCAGGAAGGTAATCAAGAAAATGAAGAAACTGACCTGGATACTACTCCCATAGAGACGTCAGAAGCTTACAAGGACACCCAAGAAGCAAGAACTAGCAAAATAAGTGCTACCAAACAAACTAGCAAGAATGGAAGTAACTCTCCTAATCAGAGAAGCCAACAGAAACACAAAAACCCTATTCCTATCATGAAAGGAAAGAATACTGCCATTAGTAAAAAAACTCCAACCGTCTCCAAGCATGTAAAACAATCCAACCACAACCAAAGAAACATCAAGGGTCTCCAGACAAATCAGGACAGCCATAAAGTCTTTTCAGATAACCAGACAAATAACCAGAAGGCACAAGACAACCAAAAAGATAAAGAAGAGAGAAACCAAGAGTATTGGAAACAATTCTCATATCTTACTAAACAAATTTCACATACTAACTGTATGCAGCCTGCTTTAATGGGAGGACATTCGGATCATACTACCAGAAATCTCATCTCAACTATCATGGGAGGTGGGAATAAGGAGTATTCCAATAATACAGAAGCCAAAAAGCCTCCAGATCCAGGAGAATCCAGCAACAAAGCAGGAAATGATGACCCAATGGAGGGACAGCAGAGGGGAGAGGAGTGTCTCCGAAGTATAGAGGAGGTGGCACAGGCCACTAATGACAAGCCAATCGAGGCCTAGATTCCTGACTTATTTCAGGGAGTTTTTTTTCTACCTTGTTTTTTAATGGTTATTATGAATATATTAGCTTGGAATTGTAGAGGGGTTTCCTCCAAAGGATTTCCCATTATGATTAGAGACTTAACTTATCGTTATAATTTAAAATTATGCATCCTTCTTGAAACCCATGTCTCAGGAACCAAAGTTGAGGGGATCATTCGCAAATTAGGCTTTGACTCTTGGTGCATTAGTGATGCAGAGGGCTTCTCGGGAGGGATTTGGTGTCTTTGGAACGGAAAAGATTGGCAGGTGGAGCCTGTTAATGTCCAAAAACAGTTAATTCACCTAAAGATTAAAGATAATGATAACCGGTCTTGGTATTTCACGTGTATCTATGGTAGCCCCCAACCGGGAACGCGAAGTACCTTGTGGAGGGAGCTAGAAAGTATAACAGCAACTAATCAAGGACCTTGGTGTCTTGGTGGAGACTTTAATTCTATCATTTCTCTTGAGAAAACTGGGGGCAATCGTAACTTATCTCAAGACTCAAACAGATTTCAAGAATGCATGCTTAACTGCGGTCTAAATGATCTAGGCTTTTCTAGTCCGCCGTTCACTTGGCAAAGAAATCAAATTAAACGCAGGCTTGATAGATTTTTATGTAATTTGGAGTTCAATGTTTTATTTCCATCCGTTGGAGTGAAACATCTACCTAAATTGAAGTCTGACCATCTACCTATTCTCCTAGATTTTGACACCCTTGCGGTAAACGGGAGAGAGAGACTTTTCAAACTGCTCGCGTCCTGGCTACTCCATGAGGGCTACAATAATTTGGTGAGAAGTAACTGGTGCAAACAAGGTGATCTCATCAACAACATTCACCATTTCACGGAGAAAGCCAAAGAATGGAACAAAGAGGTATTTGGGCACATCTTTAGGAAAAAGAAAAGAATTCTTCTCAGGCTTGAAGGCATCAACCAAAACCTTTCTTTTAATAACAATCCTTTTTTGGAAAAACTACAAAGGGACCTTTGGAGGGAATATGAAATGATTGTGGTACAAGAGGAAAGCTATTGGATGCAAATGGCTAAATGTAAAATCATCAATTTAGGGGACAAAAACTCTAAATACTTCCACCAGAAAGCTAACGGAAGGAGACGAAGGAACCACGTTAATGCTCTAAAAAACAGCGAGGATGAATGGATTGATAACGTGGATGAACTGAAGGAGATCGGAGTATCCTTTTTCAAATCTTTATATGCTCCTAATAACTACAATTTATTTTTACCTGATTTTCCTGTCACAGGTAAGTTTCCTAGGCTGATTGAGGCTAACTTGAACCATTTGAGCAGAAATATTACCCATGAGGAAGTTAAACATGCTGTGTTTAATATGGGAAGCTGGAAGGCGCCTGGAAGCGATGGACTGCCAGCAAAATTTTTCCAGCATTCCTGGGACATTGTATCTGATTCGGTGGTGAATTGGGTGCATATGATCTTTAGAAATCCTGAGAATATAGCTGGAGCAAACCAAACCTTAATTTCTATCATTCCTAAAGTTTCCTCACCCGAAAACTTTGCACAGTTCAGACCTATCAGTCTCTGTAACGTCTGCTATAAAATTGTTACTAAAGTTATTGCAGAAAGAATAAAGCCGCACTTGGGGTACATTGTCTCTAATACCCAGGCCAGTTTCATTCCAGGAAGAATTAGTGCAGATAACATTCTGGTAGCACAAGAGGTGATCCATACTATGAGGATGAGAGCTAGTGGGAAAGGACTCATGGCGATCAAAATAGACTTGGAGAAGGCCTATGACCGTCTAAATTGGAATTTTATCATTGACACTCTCAAAGATATTGGCATCCCGGAGAATATTGTGAATGTTATTCACTTCTGCATCTCCTCTCCCACTATGAGTTTGCTTTGGAATGGTTCTCCATCAGAGACTTTCAACCCAACAAGAGGCATTAGACAGGGAGACCCCTTATCCCCTTATCTTTTTGTCCTATGTATTGAAAGACTCTCTCAACTAATTAACTCCTTAATAGAGCAGAAAAAATGGAAACCTATCAAGTTGACTAGAAATGGTCCTCATCTGTCTCATTTTTGTTTTGCAGATGATCTCATTCTTTTTGCGGAAGCAAGCAAGGAGCAGGTTCGAGTAATCAAGGAAGCTTTGGAGACCTTTTGTAAAGCTTCTGGTCAGAAAGTCAGCCCCAGCAAATCTTGC
This sequence comes from Arachis hypogaea, assembly GCF_003086295.3. Classification (NCBI taxonomy): domain Eukaryota; kingdom Viridiplantae; phylum Streptophyta; class Magnoliopsida; order Fabales; family Fabaceae; genus Arachis; species Arachis hypogaea. The sequence goes on along the minus strand of NC_092037.1, from coordinate 89,821,803 downwards.
ATCTTTTTCTCCAAGAATGTTAATCACAATAGAAGAGAGGAGCTCAGCAAAGATCTCGGTATTCCACTAACCAGCAATTTAGGAAAGTACCTCGGCGTACCGCTCATCCACAAGAAGTGCGGAAAACACCACTTCCAACCAATTCTAGACAAGATGCGGGCCAAATTGTCAAGTTGGAACATGAAAACCCTTTCTCTTGCCGGAAGATGCACCCTTGTTCAAGCGGTTTTATCTACCATTCCGAGCTATACTATGCAAACAATGAAGATGCCTAAGGAGGTCTGTAATAAAATTGATAAAATGTGTAGAGATTTTCTTTGGGGATCTAATGTGGAAAACAAGAAAATTCATCTTTTGAATTGGGATACCATTTGCCAGCCAAAGGAATTAGGAGGGCTAGGATTGCGGAAGGCTCAAGAATCCAACGACCTTTTTCTCATGAAATTGGCTTGGGGGTTGGTGCATAATGAACAAGCTCTTTGGGTGAAAGTAATGAAAGCGAAGTATGGTTGCGGGGACAACCTTATCCCAAAGGTTACTAAAAAAGCAATGTGCTCTAATGCTTGGAGAGGTATTGTTAAAATTTGGGACCGATTTCAAAGCAATTTAATATGGAGGATTGGGAATGGAAGAAGTATTAAATTCTGGAAAGATCACTGGATTCCTGGTATCTCAGATCTGAGCGAGTTATCGATGGAACAGATCGGGGAAGACAGAGCTAATGAGGATCTAGCAACCTATGCTACGGCGGAAGGATGTTGGAATTGGGAGAGGTTAGATCAACTACTCCCAGAGGAGATTATTGTTATGATTCGTACTGTTAAAGCTCCCCACCACTCTCTCGGACCGGATTCTCTAGGATGGCTACCAGAACCTCAAGGCAGTTTTTCTGTCAAATCAGCCTACAAAAGCTACTATGTTGATGATAGGGATCCAGACCAGATTTATAGAATTTGCTGGAAAACCAGGGTTCCCCAGAGACTGAGAACCTTTGCTTGGCTCCTAAGCCATAATGCGCTGCTAACTAATCTAAAAAGAAGAGTTCGGGGGCTTACCGATAATGATTGCTGTCCGAGATGCCCGAATCTTGAAGAGAGCATGCTCCATGTGCTGAGGGACTGCCCTTACGCCCAAGGCATTTGGATGAGCAACTCAAATAGAGACCTGCAGGACCCTTTCTTCAGCCAGAACCTCCAAGACTGGCTCTACGATAACCTGTCCAGGACCTCTCGCACTAGCTGTGGGACTTCATGGCCCATTTTCTTTCTCACTTCTTGTAATATTATCTGGCGGAAAAGAAATGAATTAATTTTCAATCAAGATAACATCCCTTTTCAAAGAGTAATTCCAGAAATTAGAGGGGTGGCCAGAAACTATGAGGAAGTGTTAGACCTTACAGAGAGAAGCATCAAAACCCTCAGAGCGACAAACTCGATCCTTATTGGCTGGAAGCCACCGGAAGTGGGCTGGAACAAACTTAATGTGGATGGCTCAGTCCTGCAAAATTCAAATTATGGCTCGTGTGGCGGCGTTCTCAGAGATTCGAATGGCCTAGTTATAGCAGGGTTCATGATGAACATTGGAAAGGTAACCATCACTAAAGCAGAACTTTGGACAATCTATACAGGTCTTAAAATTGCAATTGATATGGGAATGGAGAAGGTTCAGATAGAGACAGATTCTACCTGTGCAGTGAATCTGTTGCAGCATGCATCTACGGACCTCCATGATAGCACCTCCCTCATCCGTGCAATTAAAGAGCTCCAGGCAAATCCAGGTGACTTCCGAGTGACACACGTCTTGAGAGAAGCCAATTTCAGCGCCGATGTTCTTGCCAAGCACGCGCATAATCTTCCGGCAGGGCTCCACTGTTTTGTTTTGCCTCCCCCCTTTCTAGTTCCAATAATTGAAGTTGATAGAATGCAAAGAGTGTTTGCGAGAATAGAAAATGCCTGATTAGTGTGTTTGTTTTTGGACCTCTGGCCCCTTCACAATATAGTGGATCAGATTATTAATAATTAGTCATTGCTACTGCCCGATTGTTAATAACTTGAATCGTTTAAAAATTTTGCAGTTATAATCTACTTTTTTTAAAAGAAAAAAAAAATATTGAAACACACCCTGATTAAATTAATGGTTATATCTGCTTTTAACCTAATAACTTATGATTTAGCTGCAAAGAAACATTGATTTATAAGCATGATGATCTTATCTATCTACATAAATTACTATACCCTAATGTGACTTACATCATGAGAAAAAAAAGAATATACTACATTTTAAGTTTTAGTTATTAAATAAATAATAATGAAAAATAAAAAATACCAGAAGGAGCATGAAGCGAGACAAGCAAGTGGCAGCCTGATGTAAGTTGTAACTAGCTTGGTCAATAATTTTTTTTTTAATTTTTAATGTGTTTAACAATTTTTTTAAAAAAATTATTTTATAGAAATTATAATATTTTTTTAAAAAAATATTTTTTAATTAAAAAAACATTTTAACATAATAAATAGATAACAATTTTTATATTATTATATTTAAATATAATTAATAAATAAAAATATTTTATATAAAATACAGCATATTCAAATATTAAATTACTTTTATTTTTTAAATTTAAAAAAAAAGTCAATAGAAAAATCTAAATTTTTTTCTTTTAAAAAAAAACTTATTCAAACAAGTTTAATATCTTGTTTTTAAAAAAATTAAAAACAACACAAAAATTTGTGGTACTTGAATTTTGTTTTTACTTTTTAGAAAGTCAATTTAAACCGATTCTAAACGAGAGTGGGAAGATACAAAATATGAAATCTAATGACAGGCTGCTTAATTAGTGTTGTAAGATGGGATATTATCCTAAGTGACTTTATTAGATAACAAAATTTCTTACCTAGTTCTTGAAGCTTAGTGGCAATGTAGAAGGGCTTCTAGGACTAAGTATATTTTTTCGTTTTTCTAATGACCATGCCGAAAGAAAACACAAATGTAAGAGTTTTCTATTATTTGAAGGTGAATGTTACGGTGCCTAATATGCTGCCAAAAAAATAATATTTAATAAATTTTAAATATTTTATTTTTATTTTATATATTTTATTTTTTATTTATAAAAATAAGTTAAGTAATTTAGACACCACAATAAAAGGCACCATAGAATCCACATTTTTTTATAACTAACAATGAAATCTTTTGATTATTATTTTGGAAAAGTCTAGGGGACCAGCAGTTTTGTTGAATTTTGGCCAGCATGTAACCAGCAGAGGAAGGTGAGCCATTGGATGAAATCTCACACCAATCTCATACCATCAAATCATCATTGATAGCTAGTTGATGGCTAACAATCACAAAAATTGCTGGCCCCTAGCATTGCTCTATTATTTTAGCAATTCCCTCTAATAATATTCGCATAAATAATTAGCTACTGATCTTAGAATTTATTACTAAATCTTTTTCCTTTTTCACTTTTTTTTCAAATTACTTTTTTTTATTAAAATATATACTTTTGGAAAGATTTCCACCAACACAAATCAAATTTTGCACTATGTTATGAGATGATATCTTTTTAAAGTGAAAAGAAGTTAATTGAGGTATAATAATAAAATAAAATAATAAATAAATAAATAAGAATTGAAGTGGCGAGTGAAGTTGGGGATGTGTATAAAGAAGGGGGTGTTTACGTGTGCTCTAAGTCAAAACCTCGCAAAAATCTCCCACTACCTTTTTTTTTCCTTCTTCTCTTTCATTCACTCTCGTTCATTCTATTCCTTTGTTCTCTCCTCAAACAAATTGATTATTGCTTCTAGGAGCGAGGAACAACAACCACCGCTCTTTGAATCGAAATTTCATCATGGGTTTTATTCTCTTCTGAGGAAAAAAGTGACAAAATTTCTGAATGATTCTATTGTAAATAGGATAAGGAAGAAGAAGAAGAAGAAGAAGAATGGGAAAGTCTTTCAAGGATTCACTCAAAGCACTTGAAGCTGACATACACTTTGCAAATACTCTGTAATCTCTCTCTCTCTCTCTCTCTCTCTCTCTCTCTCTCTCTCTCTCCAAACATGAAACCAATTTTTTTTTTAATTTTTTTTATGAAAGTTGGGAATTTGGATAATATTTTAGTTTCAGAAAGTCTTGGTGTCTCAGTATGAAGATGAATTGCCGTTTTTTTTCAAGTGGGTTATTATGGTTTGGAAATTGGAATTAAATTTTTTACTGTTAGCTCTGAATTCTGTTTTTCCAAGTTTTGTTCCGCTTTCCAGAGTTTGTTTTATTTTCTATTTTGTTTTTTCTTATTATGTTTCGAATTTGACCGGTTTTACATTAGTAAACTTTTTGTTTTATGTAATGCTATTGAATTCTGATTTTGGATACTATTTTACCAAACATACCATTAATGTCAGAGATTCTGGACACTAGTTGTTTTAACTAGGTTGTTGTGGTTGAAATTTTTGTGGTGTTAATTTAACTCTAAATTCTGTTTTTTCTTTTTGGTTTGTTTGTCCAATTTTGCTTGTGTCCTTATCATCACAGAAATTGTTGTGTTGTTTTTGGTTTAAAAATTTTCAACAAACTCTGGTGTTACACTTTCTATGAATAAGACATGAGAGTCGATGGTTAATTATAAAGAATACAAAGAATATAGTCATAAGAAGATAAGCAACTGCAAGAGGGAGAGGAACAACAGAACAAGTGCAGAAGAATATTATTCTTTTTGCTATGACTTTGGAATCAGTATCTTTGGCTAGATTTAGGTCCTAAATTCAAGAGAAAAGTTTTTTTTTTGTACTAATCTTTGTACACTGATCTGATTCACTCCCTCCTACTTTCATGGGACCCAATTAATTTGAGTTCAACATAGGTAGAGATGAGTGAGTTAGCTCCGTGTACAAAGAAAAGTGAGTACATCTATCTAACACTACACGAATTTTGGTATTCTTCAAGATTCTTCCGTGTGAAGTTTTGATTACTAAATTGCAATTTATGTTGTTTATTTTTCTGTTACTAGCAGGTGCGTTTGTGCAAAATGAAAGGGAACATCACTTTCACTTTGTATTTAAGAAAAATAAACCCATTTCCTAAAGTTCAGGTTTTAGTTGTATTTTTGTTATTATGATTCGTTTTTGGACATGAATGCTGAAATTCATAAGCTACACGAGGATTCATGCTGTCCTTATTAAGAATATAAGGAAGCTATATGTATGAATTTGAATGATTATATGTGTATGTTTCTGCCCACAAAAATGTTAAACAGACATCCTAATATAGCCTATGTAATTCTTGTATGGAGTGATCTTATTGAAGGTTAATGTTCTTCCTGTGTTGCAATGCTTGTTTCATTATATATCTTTTAATCTGTCCTGCAAAACATGTTTTTGGACAGAGCTTCTGATTATCCGAGAGAATATGATGGCGCCACCTTACAAATGAGATTGTCTTTTAGCCCCGCTGCCCAGTTTTTCCTTTTCTTAGTCCAGTGGACCGATTGTCAGCTCGCCGGGGCTTTAGGATTGCTAAGAATTCTCATATACAAGGTACATTTATACTCAACTCCTATCTTCTTTACCTTTGAAATTTGAGTAGAACCCTATAAACCATGTATTCCATTGTCTAATATGAGTGCATAGCAATGTTTTTATCATATTGTTGAGCTTATGATAAGGTTTTTGAAATGTCGCAGACATATGAAGATGGAAAGACAACCATGTCCATTTATGAAAGAAAAGCCAGTTTGAAGGAGTTCTATGGTAAGTGCATAGTCATATTGAAATATGGTCAATTTAGTTAGATTTTTTGCTTTTCTTCTACAGAGTCGTTTCACAATCCAACTGTGATTGTTTCCTACACTCTTTAACAACAGGGGTGATATTTCCTTCTTTATTACAACTTCAGAGAGGAATCACTGATTTAGAAGACAGGAAACAAAAAGATATATGCGCCACGAAGTATAGGCTGAGAGATTCGGCAGGAAAAGGAAAATTATCTGAGATTGATATCGAGAGAGAGGAAGAATGTGGTATTTGCTTGGAAGTAAACAGCATGGTTGTGTTGCCGAATTGCTACCATTCGATGTGTATGAAATGCTACCGAGACTGGTGAGCAACTAGAGACTATGTTTTTGCTGTTACAAGTTAATATCATGATATAGTACATTGTCAACCCCAAACCTTGGTTGAAAATGGAGCCAATGATGGTGAAAATAACTTCTAATAATAAAGTGTTCATGAATAAAACACATCTAGGAGGCGTGTGGTTGGTGAAATGTTTTCACATTCCTGAAAATCTTACATTGTAAAATCATTCCCATATGACTAAGAACATGTTTTAGGATAAACTGTGATATGGTTAGGTTCATCCTGATGAAGATTTAAAATTTGGGCAGGAACATTAGGCCTCTAAGATTTTCCAAAGATATTTAATTGTCATTCATTCTTTGATAAAGCCATTAATGTTGTCATTGGCAATTGATCTTCTTGTTCTAGGCACGCGCGATCGGCATCTTGCCCTTTCTGCCGGGATAGCCTTAAAAGAGTGAACTCCGGCGACCTTTGGATATATATGAGCAACAAGGAAATAGATGACTTGGCTTCAATCAACAAGGAGAACTTAAAGAGGCTGTTTATGTACATTGATAAGTTACCTCTAGTTGTGCCAGCTCCTATGTTCATGACTTATCCTCCACATCGTTTCTGATTGAAATCCATTTCATAGTTTCAGAATTCAGATTTTGATTAGTAATATTTTTGGCTGTGATGGAATTTTCCAAACTGTAAATACATGCTTACCTTCGTATAGTTAAATAACATTTTCACTCCATCCAAATTATGAGCAGTGTAGGTCGAAAGTCCTCTTGGATTCATTTATATTGAGATGTGTGTATTTGTATATCCCTAGGAACTGCAGATGAAGTTCACTTCTTACACACAATTCAAAGTTATTGTAGATATTGATCATATTTTGATATTGATATTTCTCTCTCTATTTTAATTTTCTGTTGAAAATATGCTGATAGAATTTGGTTTTGAAATTATTTTTTTCCGAAGTCAGATAATTTTATTCATGATTCTATTCATGAAATGAAAGAAATATATGTGTGTATATATATATGGGACAAATAAAAAAATGGGGACTCTTAACTCTATTATATGAAATATTTTGGTATAAAAAAGTTTAACAGTATTCAATTGCATATTACGAATGCTAAAACGCTAATAAAATTTATTATTTTTGACCAGTAGATAGTTAGTAATGTTTGAAAATATAGGTTAAATGTATGTTAAATTATTAAAACTAAAAAAATTGAATTATTGATGACTAAAAATGTTAATAAAAAATAATAAATTTTACCAGTTTTTGAATTATTTTTTATTATTATGTTAACAAAAATTATTATTTTTTAATTATTTTTTAATTTTTTACGATATCTTGGTCGGAGTTTTGTTTAAGGATTTGTTGTTAGCTAATAAATTGTTGTATATACAAAATGAAATTTAAACTTCTAACACTTATTTAAATGAACTAGTGAATTAATTACTAGATCAAGCCAACTTGATTATCATTACTTTTTAATTTATTTCATGAATGAAATAACAACAATAATAAAGTCTTGTCCTACTGGGTAGAATCGGCTACATGAACAACGTCATTGTACTCTATCATGTATTATGTTTACAAAGAGATCGTTTATATGTAGATCTCGTTTGATTACCTCATGGATGGTCTTTTTAGGTCTTTCTCTGTCTTTTGCCCCTTGTCTATCTTCCATCTCATCCACTTTCCTGATTGGGTGTTCTATCGGTTTTATTCTCACATGTAACCACCTAAGACGCGATTCAACTATCTTTTCCATAATGATTAATGAGTCTCTCCCTTATATCTGTTTTCCTTATTTTATCCAATTGCGTATGACCACTTATCCATTTCAACATTTTTATCTTTACCACACTCAATTTATGTTCGTGTTCCTCCTTGGCCGCCAAATGAATATTGTTAAATGACTTTATAAAATATTTTAGTATATCAAAATCAAACTTGCCAAAAAATGATGTATGCAATAAAACTTGGATATGGATGATTTGATAGAATTTTTTTTGGAGAGTGTAACAATTTATATTTAAAATATGAATATTTAAAAGATAAAATATTGTGACGGGTGTGGACTAAGGAGAAACAACGGGCTCTCTTCTCATAAGCCATAGGTTATGGATTGCGATAACTTTACAATTCAAAAGAGTGAACAATTTTTGACACACAAAAACTCAGTCATAGACCAATAGAAAATAAAACAAGAATTTATAAAAAGAGGTCAAATGTGTTTTTGTGTTTATTTAAAAATATAATTTACTTATTCTTTTTTTTTTCTAATTGTTTTAGCTTTATTTGAAAATCATAGACACAGAATTTCATGTTAAAGTCCTTTCTTTATCTCGAAAAATATTTGGAATCAACAATTTTTAATATTTTTAGTCATTATTTGACCAATATAAATATTAAATTATTTTTAAAAAATAAATTTTATTAATTTATGTATATAATTTAAAAAAATGTGAGTACAAATTATATTAATTAATGTGTACAACTTTAATAAATATAAATACAAATTATATATTTTTTTATGTAAAATTTCTGTAAATATAAATACAAATTATTAATAATCAAATATTAACAAAAAATAATAATATTTACAGGACATGTAATATTACTATTGTTAATTCATTTTTAATTAAATAGGTAGAAACTCAGGTGCAGTCGATTTTACGTGAAGCTGTTAATTGAGAGCCGTTACATAATTTGACTGATTTGACTAAATTTTCATCTAACGATATCAACTTCACGTAAAGTCGACTGCACATGAGTTTTCACTATTTTTTATTATTATTATTTTTAGTATCAAAATTTTGTAAAGAAGATAAAAATAAACAAATATGATTTTATTAAAATTAGAAAATATTAAAATTAAAAAAAAATAAAGATGCAAATTCTATTTAAGCGACCAAAAAACTCGTTCCGTTACATAAAATAAAATTGAATAAGAGGGAGCCGTTTTCTCTTTTTCTTCGTTGTGCACACAGCACAGCACAAACATGGCGGTGGTTGGTGTGCTTGCGCTACAGGGATCCTTCAATGAACACATTGCTGGTATTATCTTCTTCCAATTCCACTTCATTCCTTCTTCTTGTTCACTCTCACTCACTCGTTCACTTTCACACACATATGAACTTACAATCTTTATCTTTTTGTATGTGGTGGTGGTGGTGGTGGTGGTGGTGGCAGCTCTTAGGAGGTTAGGTGTGAAAGGTGTTGAGATTCGGAAGCCAGAGCAGCTTCAAAGTGTGTCTTCACTTATCATCCCTGGCGGAGAGAGCACCACCATGGCCAAGCTCGCTGAGTATCACAACCTGGTTTCTTCCCTTACCTCTCTCTTAATCTCTATTTTTTTCCTTTAAATTATTATTATTTTGATGTTATTTGGATATACATGTTCATTTCCATGTAAGCAAGGTATTAAGTTTATGAGTGATGATAGAGCCTCCTAATGGTATTCATAATAATCTCCTAATTTCCAAAGTGAGTCGAATTCAAATGGTTTTTTTTTCTTTGTTTAGAATTAGGGGGAGGATGGTTAGGAGGATGATGTAGGAGAATTCATCGTTTTCTAAGTTTAAATCTTATAGATGGAAAATATTCTTGTTCATAGAGCTAGTGTTTCACCATGATGATGTAGGTGTTCTCGACTCAAATTGGATTGATTCCTGTGGAGGATACTTTGGTTCACACCAGAAAACTCTGAAATTTGTCCCTAGCTAACAATATTAGTTTTTGAGAAATAAGAAAAGACATTAGAGATTAATAATTCCGATGCCCTCTCAATGTTGTTGTCAATGTGAAAGAGTTAAAAGAGTTTTGCATTATTCAATAATATAAAAGTATTTGTATTTAATAAATTTGAGGCATATGGTGGATGGCTGAGTGAAATTTTTTTGTTGATGTAGCGATACATAATTAATTATTCTCCATATATTTTTTTTATTTTGGGATTCAACAAGGATCGAACTCTAGATCTCTCCGTCATAGAAACTTTGATACCGTGTCATGATACCACTTCTTCCAAAAGCTTAAGCTGATAAGAGCGAGGAGGCCCATGAATGGTTATATCTCTAACATCTTGCATCAATGTTTGTGGAGATATCTTGCTCTAAGACACCGCAAAAAGGAGATACACTTTCCTTGGCAGAACCATTTAGGTTTTTATTTTGTTTTGTTTTGTGAACAAAAGGGGATGGAAAGGGGACAGAAATGTAAAGGGAATCAGTTTTCCGGTTTTCATGTCTGGTTCCGGTTTAGTAGTTACACTTACTGATATATATTTGGATAATTCATAATTCTTTGACCCTACATTTGGAACTTTGTAACCTAATCCAATCATTACGCAATAAATCAAGTTAGGTTTCCCCATTAATGTGAACTGCCTATGGTAATTTATATTGTGTTTTAATTTTTCAGTTTCCTGCATTGAGGGAGTTTGTCGAAATGGGAAAGCCTGTTTGGGGAACCTGTGCAGGGCTTATATTCTTGGCAAATAAAGCAACAGGTAGTTTGTTTCTTTCTCCTCTTTATTCCAGGACAGTTTTAACTATTAAGTACTTTGGTTGGGGAGTAAAAATGTGGTGGAAGTTTTCATGAAGAGTTCTTTTTTAATTTTTTGGACTGTTTCATGAATGATCTTCATGTGTAATTTTACATATCAAACCTATCCATGAAAATTTTCTCCCCATTTTTATCCTCCAACTAAGCATACTCTTTCTCTGAATTTGCATCTCCTTTCATGCATCTGATAATGGATTAAAAAAATTTATAACATCAACATCATTTCAGGACAGAAGACTGGTGGACAAAAACTGGTTGGTGGACTTGATTGTACTGTGCATAGAAATTTCTTTGGCAGCCAGGTATTAATGCTTTATGCACTCCCCTTCTTTGACGATGATTGATCATTGACAACTTAAATTAGGATTTATGATTTTATGAGTTTATTTAGTATGGACTATGGAACTATTATGGTATTATGAAATATAGAACTTAAGATTTTGAATGATTAGTTATGATGCTTAATTCATGGTTTATTTTGATTTTCTGCTGTTTTTATTTATTTTTTATTTTAAAAGAATTTATATTGTTATATATATATATCCCTGAATTTCCCTTTACCTTTGTTCAACATCCCAGTTTTGGGGACATCTGGTATGCAATGAGATCCAGGAGTTCCTACAAATATATGACGGATTATAGAATTTGGGAAGAGAATAATCTGGCTTTTAGGAACAAAATTTCTGATGCAGTTAGATAAGCTTTGTCATATTTAACTGAAGTGTGTTTATTTAGATTCAAAGCTTTGAAGCTGACCTTCCGGTGCCAGAGCTTGCATCCAAGGAAGGTGGTCCTGAAACATTCCGTGGAATTTTTATCCGTGCTCCGGCAATTCTTGAAGCAGGGCCAGAAGTTCAAGTTCTGGCAGATTATCCTGTCCCTTCTAACAAATTCTTGGATTCTGATTCCTTCATTGAAGACAAAAAGGTTTGTTATTAGCAGATCTGTCTAGAGAAATCTTTCATCTTGCCTTAATATAAAATGGATGCTCGATGAAAAGTGTGCATTTCTAGCTTTTTAACTTACCTCAAGATTTAGGTTTCCTGTTACCATTGTAAAGAAAATAATTCATGGACTCAAATTCAGATAAAACATTGATTATTTGTAATTGCAGTTGTAGACTCTGAGTAGTGACTATTCTGAGCTCTAAGAATTTAGAAGGTTCATCTCTGATTCTCAGGTGAATAGAATAATGAGAGAATTTTGGAATGCGCAGGATCATAAAAGTGAACTGGGGAAATTTAAAACTTAGCTGCTTTTTTTTTTTTTTTGGTGGCTAAACTTAGCTGCTTTAGTACATGTTGGAACTTTCTCTTGAGAATGTTATTCACTTTCAAATATGAAATGCAAATATTGAAGATCCAAAATAGGAATGGAGAACTTCACTTGCAATGCTCAATTCTATCTTCAAACTGGTTGGAGAATTGGTTAATTGGCATGGCTTGGGCACATTTAAGAAAGACTTAAGTTGTAAAGGACAAAAGTAATGAAGGAAGGAACCGAAGGGGAAAATTCTAAGTTGTGTGATGATAATGATATGAAGTTTAGATACTTAATAGATTGACCCTATTAAAAGAATTTGAATTTTTTGGAACATATTTCTCCTTGGAGAAAGTGGCCCATAAATGCTCACTTCTCAAAAGAATTTTTAGTTTCCAATTTAGTATGTTATCTTTGTACAATCAGCTTAGTTTAAATTAATGTTGATTGGCCCTAGATCATTGTTAAACTAGACCAAGTCATTGCTCAATTCCATGTTTTCTTATTTGTTTTGTGGATATGACAGGAGAATGCCGAGGAAGGCGGCAAAGTCATAGTTGCAGTCAGACAAGGAAACATTCTAGGGACTGCTTTCCATCCGGAATTGACAGCCGATACTCGATGGTATGCATGAACCTTGTTTCAGCTATGGAATTTAACAACTTTATGAGACCGCAGGACCATAAGAGGGTCCAGTTCCTAGTTTGACTGGTTCCATTGGCCGCTCTAGTTCAATTTTAACATTACTAATATGAAGTTCTAATGGTCAAATTTTGCAGGCATAGTTATTTCATAAAAATGTCAAATGCAAATGTTGGGGAAGAAGCCTCAAGTAGTAGCCTTGTTCCAGCAGAGGTCGACATAACTTCTAACCAACAACCGTGCAGTGACCTTCCTATCTTTCAATAGCACCAAAGAATCACCAATACTATATTGACAATTATGGATGTTTATCTTCATTTACTTTCTTTATAAAAGTGATATCTAGTAATTTTAGATCTTAGAATATAGCTTAAATAGAGCTCTTACGGTCTTACCCCTTTGTTTCTATTGTGTCAATTACAGTACACACTGTATGTGCCTTGAAAGGCATAAAAAATGTTTATATTCTTTCAAGATTTTTTTTATCTTTTGTTTTGTTGGTTTTGGCTGTTCATCTTAAGTAGTGTGGTGTGCTACTATGGAGTCCAGGCAGGGTAGGATGTACTAGTGAGAATGAAAAATTGTGTGAATTTCATATATCGTCGACAAAAAAAAAAAAAAAAAAAAAGAAAATCTTGTCGATGTAATTTCATCCGGAAAATCAACGTTAATTTATATGTATTAGTAGAATATGGTTTTGTGAAAATAATTTGATTATTGATCATGTTAAATTGGGTGCATTTCCTCTTATCAAAATTCTTATATTTCATTTTTATTCAATTTGGAGTGTATATAGAATATTAGAATGTGATTCAACATGTTATCCAAACAAAGAAGTGGATTTAATGGCATTCCACTCGAGCCTCTAATAAATTCGTTTAGTTTTGCCGACATGTAATGACGTATGTATAAGATGATAATTGTGTATTTTGGTATCTCAATTTTTTTTATCATTCAAATAATATTACTAGTAATGTTGAACATCTTCTCTTAGTATTTTCTTTTTTTTTTTTTTGACAGAATCTCTTATATTTTCTTAGTTCTACATAAAAAGTGGAAATAAGTATGCATCAAGCAGGGATCACTCACTCTATAATACCGACGGGAATGTTATACCAAGGTTAAAAGAATCATATTCCTAATTCTTTTAATAAATTATAAAAGCAAATATGACCCTAAAACAATCAAATTAAGACTTAATTTTAACGTATTAACAGTATACTTCTCATAATCTCATTCAACGAAAATTTATCATATACATAGTTTTTGAAGTAATAAATAATAATTGGACCGAACACTTTTTTATTTACCTATGTGGATGTGATTATAAAATTTTTATTTCAAAATCTGAAATTTTGGCCAATCAAAATCACAACCATCTTAAAATTCTTTTCACATTCTTCTCCTTGCTTATCCAAAGTCCTCTGCTCCTTCATTTCCTACTTGGGATGATAAAGATTGTCTTGAGTTCCCCATGGTGGATTTCATCATCTTTATAGAACAAAAGAATAATCAGCCTAAATAAAATGAAAACTCTAATCAGAGAATTATTATGTAAATTTGGGCTGAATTTCATTTAGATGATCAAATTGATTTAATGCTTAACTAGTTCACTGACCTTTTTCACCAAAGATGCTATACAAGGTGGGGTGCCATGCAGCCTAACTGGATTCGCCTGGATTCAACAACAGTTTCTTAAATACAAAATTTCACTGTAGTTACACAATGAGAAAGTAACATACAATGCTGACAGATTAGAAAGTACTACACTTGTTTTTAAACATATTATATTATTATTTAGTAATATAAATACGAATATAGTAAAAAATATAGACAATAATATGGTAAAAAACATAAACAGTAAAAGATTAAACATGAACCCAAGGTGCTAGAATTGTGTTTATAACAAACCAATTTAACTTGTACACAAGGGCATTGGGGAAAGGAGTTTGGAATAAGATGGTAAAGTGTATCTGCAAAACAATGAGTATTTCCACAAAGTCATTGTACTAAGATGGATCGTGTTTGTCGAATTGGTTATGAAGTGTATCTGCAAAACAATGAGTATTTCCACAAAGTCCTTGTACTCATTGATTGATAGCTTTCTCAAGTTTCTGTGAGGCTTTAAATTATTCAGTATATCTTGAGAATCATCAATATAGCTGTGGCTGTAGGACCATGTCAAGTACAGACCCTTAAGGTGCTTCTTATCAGCAATTCTTGCCTCCAAAGCTTGAGCACCATCCAGGATATTCTCTAATTGGTGAATGTGAAGTGACTCGTGAATATTTGCAAGTGCTCCTAGTTCTTTAACTCCATTATTATCTGCATGCTTGCCGACAATATAGTCACTTAAAAAGTGCAAATCCTTCAACTTGCTCATTCCTTTCGGCATCTCCTCAATGCTAGCTCCTCTAATATCAAGATGGCGTAGATTTATAAGATCTTGCATATTACTTGGTAGCTTCTTCAGATGTTGACAATTATTCAACTTCAATGTTTGGAGATTGTACAAACAACACAATTCCTCAGGCAATGTCTCCACCCATGTATCCGAGAGATCCAAATATCGCAAATGGATCAAGTTACCTATTGAATCTGGTAATGAATCAAGAGGAAAGGTATTAAATGACAAAACTCTTAAGCACTTCAACTCTGATAAAAAGACATGAGGAGCATTTTCCATATTGAAAGGATCCTTTCGAGACAAATTTATTTCAAAAAATGTCCTAGTATCTTTTACCCTGTCACAAGCTGACACAAGTTGTGAGAAGGGATAATTTCCTCCTGCGTCGTGCAATAAATGACGAGTTTTATTGCTGATCCCGACATTTTCTTCAAGTTTTTCAGCTCTAAAGTAGAACTCTCCAGCACGAGCTGTTGCCAAATCATGCATGAGATCATGAATGACATAGAAGTTGTTATAAGTACTAGAGGAATGGAAAAAGGATCTGGCAACCAATTGATCAAAATATTCAGAACCAATTTCTTCTAGATCCTTTTTTTCGTTTGGCTGTAAAAGTTCTTCTGCCATCCATAGCAAGACCAACTCATCTTTCTTGAATGGACAATCTTTCGGAAACAAAGAACAATAAACAAAACATCGCTTTAGACTTGAAGGAAGATAATGATAGCTCATGTTTAATGCAGGAATAATCTCATCATTTTGATCTTCAAAAACTTCCCAAAGCTCACTTTGCAATACACGATCCCAATCCTCTTCATCATAGTTTGTTCGTAACAAGGCACCAAGCGACTCTACAGCCAAAGGTAGCCCTTTGCACTTCTTCACAAGTTCTCGACCAACAGGTTCCAGAGTTGAATACTCCTTAGATTCAGGTGAAAGAAATACACATTTCACAAAAAGTGACCAACAATCTGTGTCTGACAATAACCTCAGCTTGTATGCTGGAACAGTTTTCACTACATCAGCAGTAGTATCATTTCGAGTTGTAACAAGAACCTTGCTTCCTTCTTTTCCAAATTGAAAAGGTTTCTGAAGGGTTTTCCACTGCCTGGAATAAGAATTATCAATCCACACGTCATCCAAAACAATCAAGAATTTCTTCCTCATCAACTTATCCTTCAACTCAGTTTGAAGTAAATCTAAAGCATTCCCATTATAAGAACTACCACCTGCTGCTTCTATTAAGGTCTTTGTAACCTTAACAATGTCAAATTGGTCGGAAACACACACCCATGCTTTAATGTCAAATTTCTCATCCACTCTTTCGTCATTGTAAACATTATATGTTAGGCGATGAACTTCTAAAACATTATAGTGTATAAAATTTTTACAATGTTTTTAAGTTTTCTTTGCTAATTTTGATTTGATTATGTTTATCAATTATATATTGTCTTTGTCACTTATATATTATTTTTATTTTTAACAATTTATATTTTTTATTATTTAGTTATAATAATAATGTTAAAAAAACATAATGTTATGATTGATGGATGTTATTTTCAATTATTGAAACATTATATTCATATTTATATTACATCTAATAATAACTTCATTCTTGCACTATAATATTTAAGTTTGTTAAACATCTGAATTAAATGTTAAATTCTTTCAAACACTAGAATGTATAATGTGTTTATAATTTTATTTAGATTTAATATTAGTTTTTACGATTTTTTATTAAATAATTTTTTATGTCTAAAAATTAATTAATTTTATTTATTCACGTTTAAATCTAGTTAAATATTACCATGCGGTCCTTTTTAGTTTTTAATACGAAGAACACTAAATGCGAAGTGTATTGTTTATAGAGACTTTTTATTTCCTGTTTATATGTATTCATGCTATTGTATATATCTTCTTTACAAGAATATAATGACACTGTTTATAGAGAATGCTCAAGACAACACATAATTTATTTGAAAATGAAAAGGCATTCAGTATGTTCGTTCGCATGCAATCGAGCGTATAGAATGAGATTTAACATTTTATCCAAACAATGAAGTGGAATTCTAATTTCGCTCTTTTGAACCTTATTCCACTTCTTTTTTTTTTTGTTCCTTTTTTTTGGGTGTACACCTTATTCCACTCTCTGTAATCGCATTCTATTTGAGTTTTTTATTTTCTGAGTCCAAATATAACACTAATGCAACAGCTTGGACTTCAACCCAGAAATAGCACATATAATGATTATAGTGGTGGTTATAGTGTTCATGTGTTTTTGGGTTTGGAATATAAATTGTTGAAGTTTTGGCCACATGTAATGATATATCATATATGTATGAGATGATAATTATGTATTTGATATATGTATGAGATGATAATTATGTATTTTGGTAGCAATGTCAGCAAGCGTGATATTTCATAGTAAAATATTTTTTGCATATATTTTTTCTTAATTCTACATGAATGATATATAACACGAGTAGTTTTGGATTAATGGATTACTCACTCAATCTACAGTACTTATTGGAATGATATATTGTTTAAAAGAATCATATTCCTAATTCTTTAACAAATTACAAAAGCAAATATGACCCTACAACAATCGAATTAAGACTTAATTTTAATGTATAGATAGTATAAAAAAATTTGCATTCTCATTCAATGAAAATTTAACATATACATAATTTTGTAAGTAATAAATAATAATTAAATCAAATATTTTTATTTATGTATGTAAATGTAATTATAAATTTTTTGGTTCAAAATCTAAAATTCAGGCCAACCAAAGCTACAAGTTATACCACAGGAACAACCACCATCTTAAAATTCTTCCACATTCTTCTCCTTGCTTATCCAAAGTCCTTTGCTCCTTTATTTCCAACTTGGGATGATACAGATTGTCTTGAGCTCCCTAAGGTGGATTTCATCATCTTAATAGAACAAAAGAATACTCAGCCTAAATAAAGTGGAAACTCTAATCAGAGTATTATTATGTAAGTTTGAGCTGCATTTCATTTAGATGATCAAATTGATGAGGTGCTTAACTATTTCACTGACCTTTTTCACCAAAGATGCTATACAATGTGGATTTCAGTGATTGTTACATCCTTGCACACAGCAAAGTAAAACCTCGGACACACAAGTTATCTGTTTTGGCTCCCATGAAAAAACCAGAATCAGAAGGAATATCGTGCATATAACAAATGACAAAAAGGACTGACCCAAGCAGTAATGAAGAGTAAGAACATACCTACAATAGTTCACTTTGTTGCTCCATTCTCGGTTTCAATTTAAGGATAGTTCCATCAAATCCAAGAGTACTGTAACATCAACAAATAACTAATAAATAAAGTATAATGTCACACTAAGGTGACAAATAACACCTCATTTTCTCCACAAAGTCTGTGTCTTTTTTTTTTTTTGGTCATGCACAACGTCTGTGTCTAAATCAATAATCAAAATTCAGTCTCACGCTCAGGCCTCAAAAATTACAAAATTAGAGAACCAGAAGATATATATTTGCACAGCATGTAATAACTTTTAGTAGAGAGTGAAACGAATACCTGTTGAAGATGTTGTAACATCAAATCCATCTCCTCTCAACTTCAATGCTGCATACATGGGAAGAGCTCTCCTTTTGTCCTCAATGAGGAAGAAATTTTTGCTCCCAGATGTCACCTTCACCTTTCATTCGTGCAGACCCCCATTAATTTTAACATTTCCCAAAATCCCTTCAACGGTTCATGATTTAAGAAACTTTCCTGCATTTGGCAGTGTTCTATTTCTGAGACATTTTTTAGCAAGGTGGGGTGCCACAGCCTAACTGGATTCCCCTGAATTCAACAACAGTTCCTTAAATACAAGATTTTACTGTAGGAAAACATAAAAGATAGTAACATACAGTGCTGACAGATTAGAAAGTACTACACTTGTTTTCAAAAATATTTTTTAGTAATATAAATATGAATATAGTAACAAATCTAACAGTGGAACATTAGACATGAACCAGTGGGAGCTAGAATTGTGTTTATATAGAAACAATTTAACTTGGGCACAAGAGCATTGGGGTAAGGAGTTTGGAATACAATGATAAAGTGTATCTGCAAAACAATGAAGTGTTTCCACAAAACGCCATTGTACTAACATGGATCGTGTTTGTCAAATTGGTTATGAAGTGTTTTCAAACAGAGATAACTGTAATTCAGATGGAGACAAGAAACAACAAAGTATGAGTGGTTATAGAAAATTCAAAATAACAAAGAATATATGTATATCATAACAGGAAAAACAGTTATACCTTTATTGAAAGAAGTCAATGCACCATCAACTCAGATGTTTCTGACGTGGGACATTTTGGACAAAATGAGCTAGTCATTTATCCCTAACCGTTTCCTCAGCAAAGAAGGTCCATTTAAGTGGAGCATTGACAAGAGAGGCAGGAAAGCTTTCCCCTGCAACATCCAGTCTGGGACAATAATCTATCAATAGACGCTGGAGATGGTCAAGTCCCTTGCAGTCTAAGATTTCTAGACATGGAAAGCTTCGCAGATTGAGAGTCTCAAGGGAGGCCGGCAGGGAACCGCCCATGGGGAAGGATTTGATATTATCATATGGATGTCGGATGTCAAGACAGGTAAGACAGTGATCACACAAGTCCATGGATGCTAGGTACTTCACCAGTTTCTCACAATGCTGGATTTTAAGCTCTCTCAGGTTAGGTGGCAAACCCCCTTCAAAAAAGGATTCAATTTCTGGGCATTCTCGAAGCAAGAGATACTCTAGATGGGGTGCAACCATCTCTAGTGTGGGAAAAGATCCCAAACTTGGGCAGCTTTCGATGGTTAAAGAGTGGAGACTTGAAGCTGAAGTTGAAGCAGAAGTAGGATCTGATGCCAAAAGTGACCTCAAATTTATACAGGATGAAATTCTGAGTGTGGTGAGGTTCGGAAAGCTTGCCAAGGGGAAGGAAGTGAGCGAATGACAACTGTTAGATATTGATATCGATTGTAATGACTCATGCTGCTGCTGCAGCACTGGGAGCTCTATATATGGGCAGCCGTTGATTACCAAGTGTTGCAATGAAGAGGGCATCGAACCTACCAGAAATGATGTGGCTGAACAACAGTTTGTGATGCTTAAAGACTGTAGACAGTTTAGTTGGTTGCCTGCAATGGCCTTCAACACTGCCTCCACCTTCTGGGGTCCTTCAACTGATAACTCGAGCAATGCATCAGCTCTTGGGAGAGAAAAATCAAGCTGGCCACATTGATCAATGCAAAGGCTTTGCAAAGCCAGTAGTTGAATCGGCAAATCTCCCCTTAATGCAGGGCAACGTCGCACTGTGAGTTCCCTAAGCTGAGGAAAAGCATCCAACTCAGATGAGACTGAAAGCCACTCCTCCCAGCAATCCATTCCTTCAAAACTCAGAGTTTCAAGCACTGGAAAGGCTGCCTTACGAGAAGAAGATCCATCCTCTTTGTAAAACTCAGCACCGATGCGTTGTAGCTTGTAAAAGTTGGAGAGGCGCAAGCACTTCAAAGAGGGTAGGTGTCCAAGTGACGGAAGCTCTAAACAGTTGCTGCAGCCATACAAGTACAGTTTGGTCATACTTTTGTAGGAAGAATGTCCTAACCAATTTGGAAACGTTAGACCCTTGTACTCTTTGATTGAAAGCTCTCTCAAGTTTGTGTGAGGCCTTAAATTATTCAGTATATCTTGATAATCATCAATATGGCTGTGGCTGTTTGAGGACCACGTCAAATATAGAACCCTAATGTGCTTCTTATCAGCAATTCTTGCCTCCAAAGCTTGAGCACCATCCTCAATATTCTCTAATTGGCAAACGTGAAGTGACTCCTGAATATTTGCAAGTGCTCCTAATTCTTTAATTTGATTATTATCTGCATGCTTGCCAACAATATAGTCACTTAAAAACTGCAAATCCTTCAACTTGCTCATTCCTTTCGGCATCTCTTCAAGACCAGCTCCATCAATATCAAGATGGCGTAGATTAACAAGATCTTGCATATTACAGGGCAGCTTCTTCAGAAGTCGACAATTTTTCAACTTCAATGTTTGGAGATTGTACAAGCAACACAACTCCTCAGGCAATATCTCCGTCGTCGTATTTGAGAGATCCAAATATCGCAAATGGATCAAGTTACCTATTGAATCTGGTAACGAATAAAGAGGAAAGGCATTAAATGACAAAACTCTTAAGCATTTCAACTTTGATAGAAAGTCATGAAGAAAGTTCTTCCCTTTGGTAGATGGAGCCACGAAAGGATACTCTTGACAAAAACTTATTTCAAGAAGTGTTCTCGCATCTTTTACCCTGCCACAAGCTGCCACAATTTGTGCGAAGGGATAATTTCCTCTAGCGTTACGCGATAAATGCCGAGTTTTATTGTTGATCCTGATATGTTCATCAAGTTTTTCAGCTCTAAAGTAGAATTCTCCAGCATGAGTTGTTGCCAAATCATGCATGAGATCATGAATGACATAGAAGCTGTTATAGGTACTAGAGGATTGAAGAAAGGACCTCGCAACCAATTGATCGAAATATTCAGAACCAATTTCTTCTAGATCCTTTTTTCCTTTTGGCTGTAAAAGTTCTTCTGCTATCCATAGCAAGATCAGCTCATGTTTAACAAATAGGTAATTTTTTGGAAACAAAGAACAATGAACAAAGCATCGCTTTAAAGTTGAAGGAAGATAATAATAGCTCATGCTTAATGCAGGAATAATCTCGTCATTTTGATCTTCAAAAACTTCCCAAAGTTCACTTTTCAGTACACTATCCCATTCCCTTTCATCATAGTTTGTTCGTAATAAGGCACCAAGCGACTCTACAGCCAAAGGTAGCCCTTTGCACTTTTTGACAAGTTCTCGACCAACAGGTTCCAGTGTCGAATACTCCTTGGATTCAGATGAAAGGAATACACATTTCAAAAAAAGTGACCAACAATCTTTCTCTGACAATAAACTCAGCTTGTATGCTGAAATAGTTTTCACTACATCAGCAGTAGTATCATTTCGAGTTGTAACAAGAACCTTGCTTCCTTTTTTTCCAAATTGAAAAGGTTTCTGAAGGGTTTTCCACTGCCTGGAATAAGAATTATCAATCCACACGTCATCCAAAACAATCAAGAATTTCTTCCCCATCAACTTATCCTTCAACTCAGTTTGAAGTAAATCTAAAGAATTCCCATTATAAGAACTACCACCTGCTGCTTCTATTAAGGTCTTTGTAACCTTAACAATGTCAAATTGGTCGGAAACACACACCCATGCTTTAATGTCAAATTTCTCATCCACTCTTTCGTCATTGTAAACCAACTGAGCTAAGGTAGTTTTTCCAACTCCTCCCATTCCCACAATGGGGATCACAGATATTTTAGCATAACAAGTATCATCTAACAACAATTTTATGATGGCTTCCTTGTCATTATCCCTTCCAAATATCTCAGAACTTTCAACCAGAGATGACTCAATTCTCCATGACATGTCCTCTGGATCTCTGACAGGCTCATCTTTTAGACCAAGACCATTTTTCTCTTCAACAATAGACTCTAGTTTATCAACTAGGTCAGCTACCCCCATCTCATAATCATCATCATCACTATCTTCCAAGATTGAATCAACGATAGAGTGACACATGGAAGAATAGTTACCTGGATCCCTTTGAGTGGGAGTCAGAGTGGCAGCTTTAGTGGAGAGTTCATCAAGCAAGTCATCAGCCATGTAGAGAGCATCTTGGAGATCAAGAAGCCATTTCTTGACTTCTTGGTCATTTCTAATCAGCTTCTGCTCAGCATCATCGAGCACAGGTCGAACTGAACGGAGACTTAGCTTCAGCCTCTGCAGCAAGTCCTGGTCAGCTAGCTTCCTTGCCATTGGAGTTGAGTTGACATCGAGTGAAGACAGCTTCTTCAAAACAGCATCAACAAAGGAAGAGAGATAAGCTCCACCCTCAAGTTTTGCAGCCATGATTGAACAGTTTCAACTTCAGGAGATGATGAGCTCCGAAGAATAATAGCAATCACAAAAGTCTTTGCAGTAGGCAAAGTCGTTTACACCTTTTTTTTTTTAATCCTTTTAACACTTCTTTAATCGGTGTTTAAAGTAAATTTAATTTAAACCACTTGTGAATAAAATAAATAACTAGAGTGAGACCAGCGCGATGTGCGGAGAGGTAGATTTTTTATACTATATAGTATATTTTAATAAATGTTATATTAAAAATATTTTGGAGAACATATTAAAAATAGATTTTGAATTTATTTATTTTTAAAAAAGACATAGGTTATTTATTTTAGAATTATACAAAACTGTATCTTCATTTTTTTTTCATTTTTCGATTTATATTCATGGCTACATTTTATCTTTTCTTGTAATTTTTTAGTTTGTAAATAATTAAAAAAATAAATGAATGAGAATGAAAAATATATAAAAATGTTATATTAAATTTAAGGAATTTTTGACAATTAGTACGAGAGATTAAGAAATGAAGAATAGTAAGAATGTTAATATATATAAGTTGTAGAATTTGAATATTTATAACTGAAATTTTTTATAATTATTATTATTATGACACTTTTAATGTATGTTTATTGCATTTAATTAGTACTTGATGTTTCAATTGAATAATAATAGATAAGAGTTTTTTGTTTTAATTTTTTTAAAACATTTTACTAAATAGTGATTGGTTGATTTTCATCTTTTGCCAAATCATTAGAATTGCTGATGTGGCATCATTAGCAAAGAAAAGACGGCTTAAACTCATTGTGGATATTATATTAAATTTAAGGAATTTTTGACAATTAGTATGAGAGATTAAGAAATGAAGAGTAGTAAGAGTGTTAATATGTATAAGTTGTAGAATTTGAATATTTGTAACTGAAATTTTTTATAATTATTATTATTACGACACTTTTAAATAGTGACTGGTTGATTTTCATCTTTTGCCAAGTCATTAGAATTGCTGATGTGGTATAACTTGTACAAATCTTTCCATTTTCCAATTCGATTCGATCCATTCATTCGTAGAGCTATTTACTCGATTGCAGACATTTCGGGAACACCTCTAACAGAGGGACAAATAGTCAATTTTAAAAGAACTTATTGTAAACCTCTTTCAGATATGAATCTACCTGATTCAAAAGGAAAGAACTTGCATCAGTATCTCAATTTGAATTCAAACGTGGGTTTGATTCACATTCCATGTTCCGAGAAATATTTACCATCCGAAAAGAGGAAAAAACGGAGTCCTTGTCTAAAAAAATGCCTTGAGAAAGGGCATGTGGCATCATTAGAAAAGAAAAGATGGCTTAAATTCATTGTGGAGAGGGTTGGTATTAGCTTTTATATAAATAAATAAATAGAAATAGATAGATAGATGCAAAAGATTTCATTTTCATCCTACATAGCAAACAATTACAACAAACTATATAGATTTTTTCTATTAATTAGTTATGAGTAGCAACAATTAAAATAAAAACATGTTATAAAATAATTTGTACTCACCTGAATTGGCAATACTTCTTAATCTAAGACATAGCTTTCTTTTCAAGGGTTGTAAAATTATTATTGAAATAATTTTTTTTAAAAAAAATTATCCCATGAAGTATTAAAAATACAAATAAGCTTCTCAATTTCTTTCTCAACAATTTGATTTAACTAATGGATTGAACAATCTTATATACAATAAAATTGGAAGGATATCCATATTTTTCTACAGATCGTAAAATTACTATTCATGTGATTTTTTTACCCAAAAATTATTCTTTTTTCATTGATTTTTATGATTTTAAATATAATGCAAAATATTTTATTTAAATCTTACGTAATGATTTGTAAACAATTTACAAAAGAATTTTTTTTCTATTAGTACCAAAAATTAATACAAAAAATAGAACTGAATATGTTATAAGACTTTTTTGTACTAACCTGAACTGGAAGCTAAATTGGCACTCCTCTTCGACCATGTTGGAGGCACATATATTCTTGTCTTCTTTTTTTTTTTTAAAAGGATTGCTCTCCACCTTTTTAATCTAGCAATTTTAGGTATTAACTCTTCCAGTCTGTTATTATCACTGCAAATCCTTCGAGAATAAGATATGACATATGGTCAAAGAATGATAATCTATTCCAAGTAAATTGTGGAAGCAATATCTACTTTTATGGAATAACAATTTGAAAAAGAAGAACACATAAATATAAATTGTGGAATAATTTTAAATACACATTAATTTTGGTTGTGACTATTGGACAGAATCCGCTAAAAAAAGAGGAATACATCAACATGTGCTACTTGCAATGATTTCACAATTAAAATATTATTTATAACAATAGAATGAGAAGAAAAAACGACAAATTTAAAAATATTTAGAAAAATACCTGGGAAGAATGGTGACGTTGGCCTGAGATCCAGAATCGAGTTCCGACAGGAAACCGCAACAGGAGGAATGGAGTTTGGCCTGGTTTTTGCAATTTATGCAATGTGGCTCCACCGAAGATGGATATCGCGATGGACAATTTGTTTTGAGAAAAAAACAATTGCTCATGGGACCAAAAAGATGTAGGTAGGAAAAAACAATGGCTCATGGGATGGTATAGAGAAGTGCCAGGAGAGGAGGGTTTCGAGAAGTATGAGAAAGGTAAGGGTTTTTTTTTTGTAAATGTTAATTTGTGTTTTTGTTGTTTTAGAAATAAGGATTGATTTGAAAAAAAGTTAATTTGTTGATTTTTATTGTGTTTTTTAGTTTTGTTTCGTATTTTTTTGTTTAAAAATAAAAGTTGATTTGGCAAGATTTGATTGGTTGATTGGGTTTTGAGAAGTATGAGAAAGGTAAGGTTTTTTTTTTTGGGTAAATGTTAATTTGTATTTTTGTTGTTTTGGAAATAAGGATTGATTTAAAAAAAGTTAATTTGTTGATTTTTATTGTGTTTTTTTAGTTTTGTTTTGTATTTTTTTTGTTTAAAAATAAAAGTTGATTTGACAAGATTTGATTGGTTAATTCTAATATTTTGTCAAGTAAGCAATGTTGTTGATATGACGGTCATAGAAAAAGAAGAATAACTTCAAAATAACGTGGATAAACTTATGTATCTAATTTTATATATTAAAAATAAATTTGATCAATACTAAAGCATTGATCATTGACCGTAATGAGAGCTCTTATCTCGTCTACACAAAACTTAGTAAAAGGAATCATAATCTGATGAATAATTAAGAAGAATTTCTACTGTCCACCACGGTGTATATCCAATCTCTTCCTCGAAGAATGTCATGCGGAATGGTGGTCCCCCGTATTTCAATTTTTTATCAATCAAAGCTAACCATTGTTCACCAAAGGTGATAAATAAGGATGGACCATAGTTATGAACCTAACCGATAATAGGCCTGTCAGCCAGTCAGCCTAATACGTCATTGGATTATTAGTTTAATCGGTAAATCACTAAATTAACTATCATAGAGATATAGAATCAACAACACAGACCATAATTATGAACCTAATCGATAATCGCCTCGTCAGATCAATACGTCATTGGATTCAGATCCATAAATTTTAATATAGAAGGATTAAATTTTAGATAATCTTTTTAATTATATTTTATATTTTTTAATTACATAAAAATAATTTAAGTGTAATATATAATTATTGAATTAGTTTTATCTATATATAAAGAAAAAAATAAATTTTATAAATTATTTTTTATAATTTTATTTTTGACATAATAATTACATAAAAGAAGGATTTTTTATTTTAATAAATAAATTAATTATAATAATTACCGAAATAAATAATTTAAAAAATATTTATCGAAATAAATATCACTCTCTCATTTCATTTACACTGTAAACGAGATAATTTTGCATATATCTCGTTTATAGTGTAAACGAGATACATATATTTTAAAAAAAATTAAAATAATAAAAGATATTAATAAATTTGGATTATTGATAATATTAATATCTTTTATTATTTTTAATTTTAAAAAAAAATTACATGAATCTCGTTTACAGAGTAAACGAGATATACATGTTTCGCGTCTACTTGTCTTATCTCGTTTACACTGTACATGCAAAATTATTTCGTTTACAGTATAAACAAGATAAGAGAGGAATATTTATTTCGGTAAATAATTTTTAAATTATTTATTTCGATAATTATTATAATTAATTTATTTATTAAAAGAAAAAATCCCATAAAGATACAACAATATTAATAATATTATAAAATTATAAAATATCAGAAATTTATAATATATTTAGTTAAAAAGTTATGACATATCTTATTAATTAAAATTAGTTCTTTTAAAAATTTTAAAAAGGACAAGTTACTTAATTAAATTGTTTGAAAAGCAAATTTATCAGAATACAACTTTTAAATACTGAAAACGTTTTTATAACTTTTTTCATTTCTATAGAAACCGCTATAGGATGTATTGGATTCAAAATTGAACGGGTGTAGCAGTTTACGTGGGAATTCGTGCTAGTTAGAAATCACTACAGGATGTAGCGATTTTTGAAGAAATCTGACTATGAGAAAACCGTGAGAGGCTCTAACGGTTTCTGGGCAAATATGGTGTTGCAGAAATCGTTGCACGTTGTAGCGGTTTCTGTATAGAGGAATTCTCTATAAATACCAGTATGAGTCATTTGTGAAGAAGCATATTGTCTTTTACACAAATAGAGAGTGAGGAGAGTTTTCTAGCTTTAGTACATTGCTCTAGAAAATTTCAAAAAAGCAAAAGATACGGTGTTAAGTTTACTGATAGAGAATCAGTAAGTATTTTTTCCGATCATCAAATACGTTGTCAGAGCTAAAAATCAGTATATTACAAAAGTTGGTGTGTGTGGGACAAAATGGATGAAGAAGTTATTTTACAAGATTCCTATTGTTGCTGTGTCAACTGGTGTGAAGTATGAAATATTTGTGATAGGGTTCAACAAAGATATGTAGGTTTTGTTTCATTATTGGCGAAGTTTTTCGGAAGTGAGAATACATAAGCTGTATGAAGATGTTGTCGACAGTTTTGGGGCATCAACGCCGAATCCTCAGTCGACTACGTTGGGAGGTGCTTCTACCTCGATGCTTGTGGTTGCACCTGCTTGTTTGTTGGTTGATCCTCCATTCGTTGCAGTTGGGATAGCTAGGTCACCGTATCTGATTCCAGATATTGCTGGTGATGGTGAACCGGATCGAGTTGAAAATGTGATGTGAGAGGATGATTCGGACGAAGAGCATGTTGATATTGTTGGGGACAGTGATGAGGATACCCGGACCAACCCACCTACACATCAGGGGCCATCAAGTTTTGGCACACAGCAACATCCTCCACATTTCTCAACCTTGAACTTGGAAGCTGTTCATGTCCTGGGTCGAGCTGTATGACCCGGGCTAAATAAAGACAAGTCTACCGACCTCTTCAGGTCTGGATTCCCCGACCTCATCCCAAAGAGGTCGGCCAAATCACCATGAGAGCCCAAATCAAGCCCAATAAAGGAGCACAACCCAAATCTAAAGGCAGCAAAGCCTAGAAAGATAAGGCGGCTCCCTAGAAGATAAGATAAGATAACTAACTTATCTTGAAGGTCACCCCACATTATTATAAATACACTAGAGCACCCAAGTATAACTCATACTCTGATTCTATTAAAAATCTGCCTAAAACACGTGCTAATTTAAGCATCGGAGTCTCTTGTAGGTACCACCACCCTCCGGTGACGAAGGATCAGCAGCTCCACCAAGTCCAACAAGTCAGACACAACAGCTCCGGCCACCACTGCAAATCTCATCCGAGATCGACCTACAGTTTTAGGTAACCCTCGGAACAGATGCCATCGGCCAACAACCAGACATAGATCCTACCTTTGGGGGTCAAAGATTGCATGAGGGAAATGCTACTATGGAATTTCAGATCGGCTAATCTTTCCAAAGTAAAGAGGAAGCTGTGTTAAGTGCAAAAGATTATAGCATCTGTCGTGGAGTTGAGTACAGGGTGATAGAGTCAAATCATCTTAAGTACCATAGAAGATGCAAGGAGTTCAGTAAAAGTTGCACGTGGTTGATTCACATCATACTTCAGCAAGAAAGAGTACCTGGGAGGTTAGAAGGTACAACGGACCTCACACTTGCTTGGCTACCTCGATTTCAAGCGATCACTAACAGTTTGATTATCATGTTATTTGTGCGAGAATCATTTCCTTGGCTAGGGCTGATGCAGCGGTTATGCTAAAGGTGTTGCAGGAAGCTATTAAAGCAACCTATGGATTTAGGCTTAGTTACAGGATGGTCTAGATGGCGAAACAGAAGGCAGTAGCACAGATCTACAGAGATTAGAAAGAGTCTTATGCTAAGTTACCCTGTTGGATCTTGGGTGTGCAATCCACCATGGAGGGAACCGTTGCGCTGTTGAAGACTTCTCCAGTTAGAGTTGGTAATCAGGTTGATGAATCTACCGTGTACTTTCATCGTCTTTTCTAGACATTTTTTCCTTATTATCAACGGTACTCATTTGTATGGCAAGTATGACGGTACTTTGCTTCTGGCTATCGCGCAAGATGAAAACTCAAATATCTTGCCCATTGCTTTTACACTTGTGGAAGGGGAAAATGCAGAGTCCTGGTCTTTTTTTTCTGACTAACTTGCGATAACATGTGACTCCGCAAGAGGGTATTCTAGTGATCTCTAACAGGCACAATGGCATCAATGCTATGTTGGAGACACCTGATAGTGTTTGGCTACCTCATGCATATTGAGCATTTTGCATTTATGATGTTGCAACTAATTTCTCCCTCAGTTTCAAGGGTTAGGATGGAAAACGGCTACTTGTGAATACTACTTATGCAAAGACTAAGGCAAAGTTTGACTATTGGTTTGATATTATGAGGATTGAAAATCTGGCGATGTGTGATTAGGCAAATAGAATGGAGTATGATAAGTTGACCCTGCACTAGGATGGCGGTAGACGGTTGGGCAACATGACGACCAACATATCCGAGTGTGTTAATTCTGTATTGAAGGGTACATGGAATCTACCGGTCACTGCATTGGTGAAGTCTACATATGGTAGGCTTGTAGACCTATTTGTGATTCGAGGACAGATGGCAGAGGCGCAATTGGGGACTGGGCACCCATTTTGCCAGGGCTCTGATGAAGGCAATAGAGCCAACTTGAGAGATTTGAAATGCTTCACTGTCACTCTGTTTGACAGGCATCAATCTGAGTATAGTGTGGTCGAGATGACTTCTACCGATAACTTTTCACTAGGTACATATCGAGTTTCCCTCAGGGATCATACCTACAACTGTGGATACTTTCAGGCTCTCTATTGCCAATGTGGCCATGCGATCGCATGCTGTGCTCAGTCGCCACTGAAATGGGCTACATATGTTGATGAAATTTACAGCATGACTAAGGTGTTCAGCGTATACTGGATGGGTTTGTGCCGCCTATTCCAGAGAGACTTTGGCACCTTATGACGGTCCGACTGTCATTCCTGATCCTAACATGAGACGTGCAAGAGAAGGGCGACCGAGGTCCACCAGAATCCGTAATACCATGGATGAGGCCGATCCTAATAGACCGAAGCGTTGTGGCTTCTACAGACAGCCCGTGCACACTCATAGGAATTTCCTTCAGTGAGGCTCCATGGCCGGAGGTGATGTGTAGATGTCGCTATTTTAGTTAATCTTTCTCTTGTTGTTGTTGTTTTGCCTTTATTTTGGTTAATGTTGTTGTTGTCGTTTTGTCTTTATTTTAGTTAATGTTATTCTTGTCACCAAGGTTTTGTCATTATTCGTTTTGTCATCGTACATGTACTTTGTCTTTGAAAAACATGTATAGATTTATGTGTTGATCTATGTTATTGTCATTTTGTTGAAATGTTAATTTCATTATATTCAGATACAATATATGATGAAGCAAAGCTAGAAAGTCATACAAATAATCAAAGCTAGAAACTCAACTAAATACCCATACATAATAAAGTGACACATAAATAAGCAAAGCTAGAAAGTCATACAAATAATAAAGTTATACAACATAAGAGTCCTGCAACTAAACATAAATTTAATAAGCAATGCTAGAAAGTCATACAAATAATAAAGTTATACATTGGATAATAAAGCTACATCCTAATGATGCTATTGGTCATCGTCATTGTCATGGGCATTGTCCCCAAATGGACCAAGTAGATACGAGCCTGTGCCATACAGAGCAAGACGCCTCACTCTAGCACCTCTTTGAGGCTGATCTGTGAAACGATCAGCGGGTAGACCCACTCTCAATGCAGATGGAAGCGTCCCTCTCATAGTGAACCAAGTGTCATACGGACTTCCTGCAGGCTCGTTAAGGTCGACCACCAACTGTGGCTGGTACTCAGGCATCTGAGTCTGGCCCTCTGTTATCTGTAGCAGGTAGACCAGAATCTGAGACTGAACCTCTGGCATCTGCAACTGGTACTCCAGAATCTGAGCATGAACATCTAACATCTGATGCTGGTAATGCTGACCGTTGTCATCCCATATGATCATTGCGAAGTCGGCGTAGAATTATGAACCACCCAGTTGATCGTCAATGTCCATGGTCATGGTAATGGTAGCAAAATCAGCATACATTTGGGTGCTGACATCATGGAATACCTAAGAGCTCGATGCATGGGTAAATATGCCCCCGAATACCAGCCTCCGTGTCTCTACCAGCACCATGATCAAACTGGTGACCATGCACGGTGCCGGCGGGGCTATCACCGTGTCCAGCCGCTGCACTCCTAGCTCTAGCACCCCGACATCTAGCACTAAACCAACGCACACGATGTCGCCCCGTCCTCTACCGTCACCACCAGCTTCCTGCTCATGCATCATATCATGCAGCCATCACCACTCCTGATCAGTAGCCCGTGTACCAATGCGTCGTTGCCACTCCACACGCTTGTTATTAGACACGTCCAGCACTGGTACCCTAGCGGGCACCTGCGATGACCCTCTGTGGAAGGCATCGTACGGAATCTCGACTGGCCTAGGATCAACAAATGCGACATCCAGCGACAGAAACCTATGCGCTACCACCAGTCTAGAAACTCCGCGAATGGACCTGGATCAACCACTTTTTCGATACTCAAGACAGAATCGACTCTGTTATCCCAATGCAGGTGCCGTGTTTGAAAATAAGAGGGGAACCACCTATCTCCACTCCTACGATCCTTGCCATGAAGCCAGTCTATGTTCAGGGCTGGGTAAGGTGCATGTTATATGCCACCAAGCTGTAGGACCACCCTATCAACTTTATGCCACTCAATCACAGCAAAATATATCAGGGCAGTGACCGCCCACCATAACCGATTGTGTTCCTCAATTAGAATCTCTGGATGAACTACGGCAAGTACGTCAAGCTCAACATAAGGCTCCCACACAATCTGAAAATGATAATAGAATCTAGCATTAGAACGCTATATACAGACATGTCGGTGAACAAGTAATGAAACTTCAAATCACACACAAACAACTTACATCTCGACCACCCAATTAGTCTAATGCAATGCAAAATTGGATAATTTTTTGCTCCTTCCCATCAGATGTGGGTAAATAAGTGGGCCACCTGGAGGATAATAATGTGATATGAATGTTTAATCTGTGATCTATAACGTTAATAACTTGAAACAAATAATGAAACCCTCGATGCATCAATTGATACCTGGATGCCAACGAAAAGAAAAGTCGTCAAACTCATACAGCCTGAGAGTGGGAAATTGCCAGAAGATCCAAAACTGTAATAGTTGTAGGGGACCTACCAAGTTCGTGACATTTCTATTGGTCACTCGACACGTGCATCGATATAGCCATGCCAACGCAACTGAACCCCAGATATAAGTTCCCATCTCGTCAAGCCTTGCCACAAATGGCAACACCGAATATGTACCTGATTTGCACTCTTCTCACCAAACAGTTGAATGGATAGAAACATCATAATGTATGTACTGCGTGTATGCATACAGTATCCTCACTCGCATAAGCTGGTAGCACACTGAACCTCTCATGGAACCATCTGAAGTGGACTATGAACTGCTTGACCTTATTCGGCAATGACAACTCATCAAATAACTCCTGAAACCACTCCCAAGTTGGTCTGCCATCTTCCATAAACTGATCAAAGTCTGTGAGACACCCACTAACAGCCTTCCCATCGACGAACAACCCAGATGATATGTCATATCTTGTAGCGTGATGATGCATTCTCTGCATGGCATATGAAAAGTATGCATCTCAAGACGCCACTTCTCAATGAATGCACTGACTAGAGGCTTATCCAACTAGAACCAACACGTGTTCAACCTAGCCAAATGGTACAAACCATCCTTCTCCAAAAAAGGTATGATCCTTTCATGCAAAGGCATATTCTGTTGCCGCCGAACGCTGTAAATACATCTACTTGGCTGCATGATGTGAGAAAATGATGAGTGGATAATTTATACGCTTTTTGGCATTGTTTTTAGTATGTTTTTAGTATGTTTTAGTTAGTTTTTATTATATTTTTATTAGTTTTTAGTTAAAATTCACTTTTCTGGACTTTACTATGAGTTTGTGTGTTTTTCTATGATTTCAGGTATTTTCTGGCTGAAATTGAGGAACCTGAGCAAAAATCTGATTCAGGGCTGAAAAGGACTGCAGATGCTGTTGGATTTTGACCTCCCTGCACTCGAAGTGGATTTTCTAGAGCTACAGAAGCCCAATTGGTGCGCTCTCAACGGCGTTAGAAATTAGACATCCTGGGCTTTCCAGCAATGTATAATAGTTTATACTTTGCCTGAGATTTGATGGCCCAAATTAGCGTTCCAAATCAGCTCAAAACTGCCCGGCGTTAAACGCCAGAACTGGCACAAGAATGGGAGTTAAACGCCCAAACTGGTACAAAAGCTGGCGTTTAACTCCAAGAAAAGTCTCTACACATGAAAGCTTCAATGCTCAGCCCAAGCACACACCAAGTGGGGCCGGAAGTGGATTTTTATGTAATTTACTCATTTCTGTAAACCCTAGGCTACTAGTTCTCTACAAATAGGACCTTTTACATTTGTATTTTCATCTTTGGATCACTTTAGATCCTTTGATCATCTTTAGATCTTGGTTCTTCTGGTTCCCTCTCTGGGACCGAAGCCAATGATCACTTTTGTTCTTATGTATTTTTAACAGTGGAGTTTTTACACACCATAGATTAAGGTGTGGAGCTCTGCTGTACCTCGAGTATTAATGCAATTACTATTGTTCTTCTATTCAATTCGGCTTGTTCTTATTCTAAGATATTCATCCGTACCCAAGAACATGATGAATGTGATGATTATGTGACGCTCATCATCATTCTCACTTATGAACGCGTGCCTGACAACCACTCCCGTTCTACAAGCAAACAAGGCTTGAATGTTTATCTCTTGGATCCCTTAATCGGAATCTTCGTGGTATAAGCTAGAATTGATGGCGGCATTCAAGAGAATCTGGAAGGTCTAAACCTTGTTTGTGGTATTCTGAGTAGGATTCAAGGATTGAATGACTATGACGAGCTTCAAACTCCTGAAGGCTGGGCGTTAGTGACAGACGCAAAAGAATCACTGGATTCTATTCCAACCTGATTGAGAACCGACAGATGATTAGCCGTGCCGTGACAGGGTGCGTAGAACATTTTCACTGAGAGGATGGGAGGTAGCCACTGACAACAGTGAAATCCTACATACAGCTTGCCATGGAAAGGAGTAAGAAGGATTGGATGAAGACAGTAGGAAAGCAGAGAGACGGAAGGGACAAAGCATCTCCATTCGCTTATCTGAAATTCTCACCAATGAATTACATAAGTATCTCTATCTTTATGCTTTATTCATATATCATTCATAACCATTTGAATCTGCCTGACTGAGATTTACAAGGTGACCATAGCTTGCTTCATACCAACAATCTCCGTGGGATCGGCCCTTACTCGCGTAAGGTTTATTACTTGGACGACCCAGTGCACTTGCTGGTTAGTTGTGCGAAGTTGTGATAAAGAGTTGAGATTTCAATTGGGCGTACCATGTTGATGGCGCCATTGATGATCACAATTTCGTGCACCAGAAAAATAACCACACCCTAATTAAATTCCAATATTTACAAGTCTAAACTATAATTTATAAGGATAAAAATGTCCTAATCTGATAAAAAACTACGACTGTGTTATCTATCCAATCTTTTAACTAAAATTTTAAATATAATTCTCTTGACATTATATATAAGTCTAATTTTATTAAAATAGAGAAATATGTATGACCTTTTATATAAAAATATAAAAGAATGTTAATATACTTTAGAACAAGTATAAAATGTGCAACTTTTAAATTTATAAGTCCTAAAATTTAAAATTTAAAATTTAAAATTTAAATCTTAAATTTCAAATACTAAACTACAAACTTTAAATTCTATATTTAAAAATAAATCTTAAATTTCAAACCCTAAACTACAAACCTTCTAAATTTAAAATTTTAAATCCTAAATTTTAAATTTTAAATCTTAAATTTCAAATACTAAACTACAAACCTTAAATTCTATATTCTAATTCTTATACACTGAATACTACATTTTATGTTTTAAACTTTTAATACTTAAAAGAAAATAAACTTACCGCTTCATTGATGCCGTCGGCAACGTGAGCAATGCCGTTGAGTCAGTACAACCTGTCTTCATCCGCCATGGTCCCACTTGAATATGGCCCCTCTAGAAATCCCAAATCCTCTCGGCCTCCTCCTCCTTCTCTCAATCCACAACTCTCATTCTCTCTAAGCAAGATTGTCTCTTTAACCAAACTTAATTTGCATTTCAAATGAAGAATCCGTTACTGCTTAAAGCGGTTTTATAGGCTACCACATGCAAACTGCGGCACCCACTCATAGTTTCTGCAATGCCACATTTGCCCAGAAATTGATAGAGCCTTTCGCAATTTTTTCACAGTTAGGTTTCTTCAAAAACCGCTACATCCTGCAGCGGTTTCTGGCCAGTGCGAATTTTTACGTAAATCGCTATACCTTATAGCGGATTAGGTTCAATTTTGAGTCTACTACATACTGTAGCGGTTTCTATAAAAATAAAAAAGTTGTAAAACGTATTCAATATTTAAATGTTGTATTCTGATAAATTTGTTTTCCAAACAATTTAACTACGTAACTTGCCCTTTTAAAAAAAATTGAATGTAAAATTTAGAATAAAAAGTATTTTTTACAAGAAAAGAACATAGTACACAATGTGTTTACCAGAACATAATTTTGTAAGTCATTATCAATATTCTATATAATAATATAAATG
The DNA here is from genome assembly GCF_003086295.3 of Arachis hypogaea. Taxonomy (NCBI): domain Eukaryota; kingdom Viridiplantae; phylum Streptophyta; class Magnoliopsida; order Fabales; family Fabaceae; genus Arachis; species Arachis hypogaea. Next base: position 89,785,525 of record NC_092037.1, on the reverse strand, counting down.
TTAAATATGTTAATATTAAAAGAACAAACCAAAATTTTTAAAAATAGATATAGAGATGAGTATACAAAATCTAATTTGGAAAGTACAAAGATTATTGAGTGTATGAAATTAAATTAGTTAAGTGAAAAATATTAGTGAGTTAAATAATTGAGATATAAATCCATTATTACATAACAAAAAATAATATATATATATATATATATATATATATATATATATATATATGAGACTACTAAATTAGGTAATATTTTTTTATTTCCATAAATATAGATATAGTTTTTTAAAATTTGGGGGTCGAGGCTATTATTCGCCCTCCTCTGTATCTGTTTCTGATTGGATTATTAGTTCAATCAGTAGATCACGAGTTGAATTAGCTGATTCGAACTATGTCACAGAATCAACAACACAGGTATTGATTTTCTTAAGCTTCAATATTAATTTGGGTAAGCTTTTGTTACCTTCTTATTGCATATAGATTCATCTTATCTATTAGGTTGCATTTGTTTTTTGGAATCAAAATTGAGATTGGGAACTGAAATAAAGTATTATGTTTGGTGATTAGATATTAGAATTAAAATTTTAATTTTAAGACATGAAATTTTCAGTCTTTTCATTACTTTTAAAAAGTAGAAACACAAAGAAAAAAGAACTAAAATCTTGTGGGACAAAGACTACTAAAACTCTTATAATATTTCTTTCCAGAAATACTCTCGTTTAACTTTTTGAATTCTAAATTTATTCTTCAATTTCTATATTTATCTTAAACAAAATATGATATTGAGACAACTCTGTCCAATATATTTTACATACACCAAATGACTTAATGTAGCTTCTGTCTCTCAGTCTCTATCTCCTAATCTCTGTTTCTCAAATCACAGTCTCTTTTTTTTAGATGACAAGGGGGTCAAATACCCCAAAAATAAAACTAACTAAAACCCCTTAAAATGGGAGAACTAGACAAGTCACGCATAATCATCATAGCTGTATCCGGGGGAGCAGCTTCAAAAAGATGGAGGCCAAAGGGAAGATCATGGCCCTTCTTGGCAAGGTTGTCGGCAGCAAAATTTGCTTCTTGAAGACAGTGGTACCAAGAGATATATGGCACACGGCTGGCAAGGACAACAATGTTGTCAAGAAGTGGGGCACATGGGTGGGATGAATTATGTCCTTTCTTAATGAAGTTAACATCAGCAATAGAATCATACTCAACAACTAGGGAACTGATATTGTTGGCCACAGCAATTTGTAGACCGCGAACAATGACCCATAACTCAGCGTGCATAATTGAACAGCTTCCCAAATTTCAGGTAAAACCTTTAATAAAGTGACCAAGATGATTCCTGAAAATACCTCCACAAGCCGCACTACTACTCTGAGAAAGGCAAGATCCATCCACGTTGAGTTTGGTAACATTTTCCAACGGAGGTTACCAAGTAATGAGACGTTCTTCAGTGATCCGAGGTGCACAGTTGAGAAGGCCAGACCTCGAGTCTTTGATAATCTCATCAAACTGAGCTTTAACTTAATCTCTTCTTGCACGGGGAGATGTCATGTCGCTCTCGAAGATGAATTTGTTTTTAAAGAACCAAATGGAGGAGATGGTAACACCAAAGAGGCAGCACCCTCATCATTCGACGTAAGGTTCTGGAGAAGCCAATCATGCAGATCAAGAAGAAAGAAGTTGTTTATGTTGGCTGCACGGGTGAACGGGAGCCAGATGCCCACAGCAAATGGGCAATCTCGGAGGACGTGTAAAGTAGTCTCATCGGTACCTGAGCATCTTGGACAAGTTGCCTGAAGGGTGAGATGTCTTTTCCTTCTTTCCACTTTGATGAGGATAGCACTGTGAGACACTAGCCAGAGAAAGATCTGAATGCATTCTGGTCCTTTCCAGTGCTAGATCACGCTGTGTAATTTGCTAGCAATGCCTTCTTCTCCATTCAGCTTTTGGTATGCTGATTTGAGATCGAAAGAGCCGTTAGACGAAGGATTTCAGGCAATTTGGTCTTCTTGCTTCCAAGGGAAGGGCGGGAAAATAGGCACAATCTTCTGGATAATCTCATTAGGCAGTCAAGTAGCGAGCTTATCATAATCCCAGCTACCTGAAATAGTTAAAAAAATCCATAAGTTTGTCTTCCAAATTAATAGGCATACAAACCTGATTAGCATATGGTGCAAGAGAGCCAATATTTGGCACCCAATTATCGTTCCAAAAATTAATTTTGGAACCATCCCCAATACGCCAAATGTAGTTTTGCTCAACATTATCCCAAGACTTGTGTATGCCCTTCCAAAGATTTGATTCATTCCTCCTCCTTTCCACCTTAGGAATAATATCGGTACCACAACCATATTTAGAACGAAGGATTCTGGCCTACAGAGAGTCTCTTTTTTCAATAAGACCCCATCCAACTTTAGTCATGAAGGCACAATTCATTTTTTCCGAGTGGCAAATCTTGAGTCCTCCCAGTTTTTTTGGGGAGCAGACTTTATCCCAGTTAATAAGATGGATTTTCCTGGATTTTTCTGAGTCCCCCCAAAGAAAGTTCCTGCATTTACGATCAATTAAATTACAAGTAGATGAAGGAAATAAAGCAAATTGCATGGTATAATAAGGAATAGAAGATAGAACAGATTTCACCAGGGTACATCTCCCTGCTAGGGAAAGAGAAGACGCTTTCCAGCAATTTAGTCTGGAGTTGATCTTGTTGATAATATCACCATATGTATTATTAGAGACTTTTGAGTGAAGGAGAAGGACACCCAAATACTTCCCAAGGTTATCAGTTCTGGAAAAATGAAGAAAGTTACTGATTTCAGATCTGACATTGTGACCCTCATTTCTAAAGAAGAAAATTCTAGTTTTCTCTTGGCTAATTTTTTGATCGGAGCTAACAACAAAAAGCTTCCAAGCACCTATTGATAATATCGGCTTGCTCCAAATTCGCTTTTGCAAAGAGAATGAGGTTATCAGCGAAGCAGAGATGAGAAATATTAGGAGCATCCCTTTTAAGACTGATGGGTTTCCAAAACTCATGCTGAACAGCTGCACCGATGAGCTGAGATAAGCGTTCAATGCATAAAACAAAGATATACGGAGAAATGAAATCGCCTTGCCGAATTCCTCTAGTGGGCGTGAATTCGTCTAGCTCTTCTCCATTTCATAAAACTCTCATCTTAGCAGAGGAAATACAACAGTAAATCAAATGAATAATATGCTGAGGCAACCCAATATCGGAGAGAGTATCGTAGATAAAACTCCACTTGAGTCTATCAAAGGCTTTTTCAAGGTCAATTTTGATAGCCATCCACCCTTTCGACCCCTTTTTGCTTCTCATAGAATGAATAATCTCCTGAGTAAGAAAGACATTATCTGTACCGTGCCTCCCAGGTACAAAGCTGCACTGAGTGGGAGCAACTAATTTTTCCATGACTTTTCTTAGCCGATTAGCAAGAATTTTGGTAACAACTTTGTAGGATACGTTGCAAAGGCGAATAGGGCGCATTTGCTTGAGACTCGTCACCTGCTCCATTTTTGGAATAAGAGTAATAAGGGTCTCATTTAATTCCTCAATTTTTTCGGGATTAGCAAAAATTTGGTTCACTAAAGAGCACAGGTCAGGACCAACACGATCCCACTGGCTTTGGTAGAAGATAGCCTCGAGACTATCCCTATCCGGAGCCTTAAAGCTACCAATATGAAAGATAGCTTCCTTAATATCCAGCTCAGAAATGTTCTTGCCAACACTATACAAATCCTCTACATTAAGCTGAGGAAAGGCATTATTAAGGACAAAAAGGTGATCGGGAAGAGAATCATTATATAGATCAGCATAAAATGAAAAAGCCATATTTTCTAGAGCATTATTATCAGTTATAAGGCTATCACTAGAATCAAGGAGAGATGTCACCTTGTTTTTTCGACGTTTAATCATAGTTGACCCATGAAAGAACTTTGTGTTGCAATATCTGAATTAAATCCATTTACTCCTGGATTTCTGGTATCAGAGATGTTCCTCCTGATTGAGCATATTTTCATATTCCTTCCAGAGATCAATTTGGAGCTTCTCAAGAAATTGATTACTGCCCTGAGAAAGGTTTGAAGTTATACCATTCAATCGTTTGAGAAGAGTTCTTTTTCTTTTAAAAATATCCCCAAAAACATCATAATTCCAATTTTTTAGAGAATTTTTTAAGCTTATTATACCATCAGACCAAAAATTCTGCACATTCCAAGAATTCTCAACCAATCTGTGGAAATCAGGGTGAGAAATCCAAGCAACAACAAAACAGAAATGTCTTTTGTGTCTATTGTAAGAGGCTTCAGCAGAGAGTTGGATGCAGATGGCCGTGTAATCAGACTTGAAATTTGGTAAATACTTAAGGCTAGCTTCGGGGAAGGCCAACTGCCAGTCAAGGTTACACAGACCACGATCCAATCTCTCGACTAAATCACCCCTTCTCCAAGTGAAAGGCCAGCCCATATAACCTAAATCCACTAATCCGCAATCAGAAACACAACTTTGAAAGTCTGAGCAAGCTCCAGAATTAGCACTACGAGTACCCCCTTATCTTTCATAATCATGAAGAAGAGCATTAAAATCTCCTAAGATGCACCAAAGAAGATTGATATTGGCTGCCAGAGAATGGAGGGAAGTTCAAATGGATCTTCTATTCGGACGTTGTGGGCTGCCATAAACAGCAGAAAGGAGCCAGGTAGTAGCATTATTACCGGTAAGCCTAAGATGAACAATTTACCGATTATGTTCTAAAATATCCAACTTTCCAAGAACCTGAGTCCCATAGACACCAAATTCCTCCCGAATGACCATTAGCTTTCACAATAAAGAAATTATCAAATCCAATTTTGTCATGAACAGCAGCCCTACGCGAACCACTTATATGAGTTTCAAGAAGAATAATGAAATTTGCATTATACTCTCTTCTAATATCTCTAATAAGAGTAGGAAAAGTTTTCCCTCCAGCACCTCTACAATTCCAACTTATAATATTCATCACAAAACAAACAGAGAAAGGAGAATCACCAAGGATGAAAATCACGCCGAAGCTTGAGCCTAGGGTCTCGATTCGGACTTATCCGAAGAGTCAGCCCCATTATAGGGGGTTCTTCCATACAATGAGAGACTTGACATCGTCTGGAGGTCTCTCAACATTTGTCCCTGACTCGTATCCTAACTCCATTGGCTTTGAAGAGGAACCAGTAGAAGGGGAAACAATCATAGGGTTAGAACGAATTGTATAGTCTTCAAATTGAATCTTTACCTTTTTTTGCAACAACATCAGCTTTGTATTGCTCCCACCTTAACCGAGGCATGTAATTCATAACGACACCCTCCATGGCTTCAACTTCAGGATCTTTAGATTTAGGGGCAGGGGAGGAAACGTTCTTAAGAGTTGCCACCAAAGAGGAGGATGGCTTGGTAGTGAATTTAGGGATGGACTTCACTAATTTCTCATTCTGGGCTAGCCCAACTTTATTAAATAAAGGTTTCTTATCCATTTGGAGGTTCTTACCAGCACCTTGTTTTAGAATTTTTTTTAGAATGGGCTGAAAATTTGTTTTCTCTTTTTGGACCTTATTAGGAGAAGCTCAATTATTGGTAATACTTGAAGATTTACCTTCTGCATGTGGTTCACCCTCCAATGTGATTAATGCACTTTCTTCATGCAAAACATTGAATCTTGACTCATATTCCTTTTCCTGATTATCTTTCTCATTAATAGACCTATGATTATAGAAAGAATCATGTCATTAATTGCTTCCAGAATTATTCGGATTAAATACAACTATTTATTAGTCTTTTAAATACAACTATCTATTAGTCTTTTTACTTTCTACTATAATGTCACATTAGCTTAAGTAGCAAATTCACACAATCTGAACATACGTTATCTAATTAAATTATTTTTAAAACTTTTTATTTTTAATTACAATACTTCTCGATCCTTTTAATTCTCTTTTGTCATGTGTTCTCATTATTTATTAAATATAATATTAATTTTTAAATATAATTTAAAAATTAAAATTCGTTACTATTCATATCATTTATTATGTAATAAATTGGTGTTATTCGTATTAACAAGAGTAATCAAATGTTACAATTATCTTTTATATTTATCTATCTATCTATTTATAATATATTAAAAGTTTAAAACATAACTCAAGATAGTCTCTTAATACATTTTTAGTCTTCTAACTCTATATTATTATACCACGTGTTAGAGATATAACCATTAATGTTACCTTCTCCTATCAGCTTAAGCTTTTGGGATGAGTGGTTTCAGGACATGGTATCAGAGCTCTATGTCTGAAAGGTCAAGAGTTCGATCATTGGAGAACCCCAAAAAAGTGAAAAAGAATAGAAAATCAAGCAAACCCAAAAGAGAGGCTCTTGCTTGAGGGGAAATGTTAGAGATATAACCATTAACGTACCTTTAAGTGGCTATTATTTATTATTTATCTAATTAAATTATTTTTAATTAATTTACTTTTTATTGAATTATTTTTAATCTTTTTACTTCTATTTCTTATGTATTTTATAAATATAATAAAACAATCGTTAACATTTTCATTATTTATTAATTGTAATATTAAATTTTAAATATAATTAAAGATAACATGATTGTTTATTACATAACGAATGACTACTGAAACGTTAATTAATTAATAAATTATAACCGTTCTTTGAATCTTCAATACAAATGATAAAGAGATCTAGAACTTCTTCAAGCATTTCACTCTCCTCTTTGTTTGATTGTTGACTCTCTCTCTCTCTCTCTCTCTCTCTCTCTCTCTCTCTCTCTCTCTCTCTCTCTCTCTCTCTCTCTCTCTCTCTCTCTCTCTCTCTCTCTCTCTCTCTCTCTCTCTCTCTCTCTCTCTCTCTCTCTCTCTCTCTCTCTCTCTCTCTCTCTCTCTCTCTCTCATCGATAAAAGCTATAGGTAAAGGTTTTATCTGGACCTTGTGATTTATAAACTAAGAAAAGACTAATTATACATACATATTTCATCAATTTGATTTGATTTGGTTATCTATTTTTTTTTTACAAAGTTCAATGATGTACTAATATGATAATTTGGATTATGTAGAATTGTAAAAATCAGAAGAATATTCAATGGCAAAACAACAGCAATTACATAAGCAAGAGAATAGGTACTCTATTTGATTGATTGATGGTGTAATGTCTCTATTGATGGTTCTCTACTATGTTAATTTCGGCACTTTTCAATCTAGTGTCTATCTTAATCAATCTCTTTTTGATTCATATGTAATAACTGCCTTGAAGTTTTAATAACATTTATATAGATAGTTATCTTCATGACCATGTCCAAGAAATAGCTATCGCCTTATTGGTAGAGTATATGAAATTTGAGTCTCTTTTACTACAATCATCAGATGATGAGAATTAATATAAGCTAAGCTAAGCTAATATAATTATAATTATGATTGGATTTGGTATTTAAAAGATAGAGTGACCAAAGTTTACAGAAAATACATTGTTGAAGGAAATTTTGGCTAAGATAGGATAGTTGATCACCATCAAGGCATTCTTGGAATAACATTTTATTGTTTGGTGTATCTAAATTTTGTAAAAAGACAGTTGGTATATTGTACTGGTGTATATATTTGTAAGTTTTGTTGTATTGTTTTTTTATTCTGCTTTAGTTTATTAGGATGTATTAAATTTGTCATTTGAATTTTTTGAGACTTTTGAGCCAGCTAATTAATTTATGTTTTTAAAAAATATTAATTACAATGAGAATTATCAAAATAAAACTATTATTTCAAGAAGAAATAATGTATTATATTAAAAGAAATTAAAAAAAGTGGTAATGCAACTACAAGTACTTGAACATATGGGATAACAGCATGAGTGAATTGCTCTACTTATAGCAATGACCTATGGGTTCATGATTTTGATTAAGGTAGTAATTTGTTTGGGATATTTAATTAATGATATTAGTTTTTTAATTTGTATTACACTGAAATTGTTTTATTATCTCTCTTTCAATTCATTTATAAGATGTTAAAATAACCATATTCTACAAAATGTTTGTTTCCACTTTTATTATTTCAGTATATTAATTTTTTTCATAGTTGTTATATTATATAGTTATAATATAATTTGTTCTGAAATAATATTCCTCTTCAATTCCTTGTACTACATAATTACTAACAATTACAACATTATAACAACACATACAAATGTATTTATGGATTAAAGATAAAAAATACATAATTTAGTTTTTTAAAAAATTATTTTACCAAAAATATAATACTTTGAGATTTAAAATAATTAAAATTCATATGTAATTTCATAATAATTAGGTATTTTTTAAGTTAAAATTTAAAAGTTTAGTAATCAAGATATAATGAGGGTTTGATCAGTTAATTTGAATAATTAGAATTTAGTGTAATTTCATGAACTAAAACATAATTTAATTATCTCTAATTTAAAATTAGAGTACTTGTTTGAAATCAATGAGTAAGTTGATAAATAGTGTTCTTAAAATTTTTTTTAATGGATTATATTTGGTTTTAAAATTACTACTCCACCTTCCAATTTTATCAAAATATATATTCTACTCTTATCCCTTTATAAAATTCCTAATCCTAGCCTTTCTAATTTTTGCCCTAATTCCACCATCCAACACACACACACACTGAACAAAGAGAGGGATATGGAGGAGAGTGTGAGGAAGAAGAGAGAGGAAGGAAGGAGGAGATGGTGTCGGTGGAACTGGGAGCCGGCGTCGCCATTGCTAACTCAAGGAAGAGAGGGAGAGATCGATCAGAAGAGAGAAAGACGCAAGAGAAAAGGGGAGATGTTGTCCCACGTCGTCGTGCCTCAGTTGCTGCTGCTGCTAAGGCTCGTCACGGATAGTGTCGCTGTCGTTGTCAATTGCAGTCACCGCCGTCACAGTAGATGAAGCCCGAAGTGAGAGAGAGTCATTCCTCTGTCGCTTCTGCCTAGCGTCGTCACCACTAGAGTTCTCCAGTGAAACCTTGAATTGGTCGTCGCCGTCGCCGAGCTGCTGTGTCACAATCAAAGGAGGAGGAATCGTTCGCTACCGCTGGAGTTCTCTGTCGCTGTTCTGCTCGCTGGACGTCATCGTTGGAGGACTGGAGGGGGAGGTATAATGTAAGATCCAAAAGTTATTAACCATTTAAAATAAAATAAAATAAAAATTTAATTGTTCATAATAGGTTTAAAAATTTTAGAAGTATTAATTAGAAAATTTATAGGTGAGATTTGAATTCAGTATATTTTTCTGAGTGGGAAAATATAATTTGCTGTGAAAATTTGTGTAAAAATGCGGACCGGTAAATTAGCCAGCAATATCAGCTTAAATCTTTCTAGTACTTCGTGAGAGAAATTAAAACTGCAGCAAAACTTAGAAAAATAATTAGAATTAAAAATCGGGTGCTAATTTTAAAGATTTTGACCCAAAATTGAGTCAAACGAACCAAAAACGCTAAATGTTCATTAAAAGTGTAGAGATTCTAAGCAAAATATAAAGTAGAGAATATAAAAATCTTCGCCGTCTCTCAGACGAACCGCAACTCACTTCTAAGCACCTAAACCTGTATCTGAAAAATAAGAGATATATATGGAATGAGAACCCCCGACCCAAGGGTTCTCAGTACGGTAAAAGTACCAAATAAATACAATGCACTGCAATAAAAACTTACAAAGCATCCTAAACTCCTTTTCACCAAGTATACATCCTAGGTTCCCGCTAATCCATGAATATACAACTGTCATAAGGAGATACTAAGTCTAATTCATATTTCCCATGTTTTCCAACTCGCTGACTTTCCCACGAATCAGACTCAGAATCATAAACAAAATCATCACCAGTTGTTCTGTCTCAGCAATTCTATATCAATACATCATATCCTCACCTGGAGCTAGTGAAATCACTTCACTGCGTCTACCCAGGGAGCTCAATTTATCTCATTCAATTACATTATTAATTCATATCCTCAAGAATAGCCCTCAGCGTCCACCGACACCAGCATGAGGGACCTCTCAATTGTACAAACACAAGCAATGTAGGCAAGTAATACACAATTAAAGTACAAGTAGAACAAGTAACACATAATCAGGTAACATAGCATATATGATATAGCAATCCAAAGCAGATAGGCAAACCCAAGCAATTCAAACATATGCAAATGATGCATGTCTGCCCTATGGCTGATGATATCATCTGTCGGTTATATAGCCAGCACGGCAAGTCCTGATAACTAACCATTAGACTGTCCCTCTGTCGTGCATCTCCAACTCGAGTTATTCTCGATCATCATCATGATCATAATCATAATCATACAACACCCACACTGGTGTTTATCCACGGGGGCGAGCTCATCCGGAACTTTCACAGTGTTCGGCCACACGTACGACATAGGGTTAGCAGAGTATCGAGTCTCCACCTGGAGCACGTGGTGGCTAGCCACTGCTTTCACCTAGGTAAACTCGTATCTCAGATAGTGGAAGTGCAATATTCACATTTCATTCAATACGCATATATGCAATTATACTTAGCCATAATCAATAATGGCTCCGCCGTAACTCCGTCATAAACTCAGCCACCCGACTCATGGTACAATCCAAAACCAGCCAATTCATAAACAAATATAGCCCTTCGGCTCATGGCACATAAAGCACTTCCACCGCCATCCTCCGTATCTCATACAATTATCTTTGATCATCATTGATCATTAATTCTCCCCTTTCTTCTTTCACAAGTTACCACATACCCTAGCTCCATTCCCATCACTAGGCATATCATAATGATTTAAAACACCAGGGGTGAGATTGGAGGCATAGAAGTATGAAATTTGGCTTTTAAAACTAAAAAAATCAACCTTGGGATAAAAACAGGGTCACGCGTGCACGTCTTCCACGCGCACGCATGGATGGCCCAAAAGTTCATCGACACGTATGTGTCGCCCACGCGCACGCGTCGATGCGTTTGTGCCCCATGCACAAAACTGGCACAATTCTCGCACAACTCTCAGAAAAATGGCTGGGCATCTGTTGCAGCACACCGACGCGTACGCGCCGGCCACACGCACGCGTGGGTGGTGAAAATGACGCGTATGCGTCTGTCACGCCTATGCGTGGATGCGCGTTCTGCCAAAAATTTTCTAAGTTAAAAGTTGCAAAATTTACAGTTTCAAACCCCAATCTTCCGACAGACATAACTTCTTCATTTCAAATCATTTTTCGCCCGTTCTTCGAACGTCATGAACATCCCGGATCCAATTTCATTTCTAAATAAGTTTGGCACAAAATGGGGATCCAGAGTCCAAGTTATTCTCCATCAAAGTATGCCTAAAAACCATATTTTCATACAAAATCACAAGTTCCATTTTCAAAACAAACCAATTTCAACCCTTTTCAAAAATAACCAAAACATACCAAAATTCAACCTCAAGCCTCCTCAACTCATACATTGACAATTTTCATCAAATTCACAAACACTTTTCCCTCATTTTAACCCATCTCAATCAAATGGCTAAATTCCAAACACATTAACATGTCATACATCCTTCCTTATCTCAATTTCCAACAACACCATTTTCAATCAACCATCATTATACATAACCAATATCATACTCACCATCAACATAGTTTCACCCACAATTCAACCTCAATCAATCATCAAGCATATATCACAACATGCATATCTCTCATGCATCATATCATCAAGGAATCAATAATCATAATCACATATACACAATTTCACCCAAAATTACCAAATTCCACACTTCAACTCCTCAAACATTATTATCCAATAACCAACCCAATTATTCACACATTCAATATCTAAAATTCATCCAATCACTTATATCATCACACAATGCACACATCATCTTACCTTCCTTACCTCTTTCCGCCCTTCGGCCAAAAATTCACGGCCTCCGGCCCAAATTCACAATTTAATCGTATAATCCACAAACCAATACTCATTATCCAATTCATCATATTCTCAACACGCCAAACACACAATTTCACACAATTCTCAACCCAATATTAATTCACATTACATATCAATTATGCACATTAGCACCAACCATTCACACAATCCAAACTTAATCCTAGGGGCATCTAGCCTAGGAATTCTCATCACACCACACGGTACTTAAATGAAACTTAAACCGTACCTCTTGTAGCCAAACCAATTGAGCCTCTTCTTTGGAAGTCTCCACCAATCTTAGTTCCAAGCCTCACCAAAGCTCCTCAAGCAACACCAATCTCCAATTGTGCACCAAAATCACCCCAAATATACTAACATAACCAATTTTACATAGATACATTAACCTAGGATTCATGAAATTGATAAATCACAAGAATTTGAGTACTTCTTACCTTAAACCACTGAAGTTTGTGATGAATATCACCCATGGCTCATACTAAAGCACTCCTAAACAACCAAAATCACGAGGTTTTCTCAAAACCCAACCCAAATTCGAATTTAAAGAGAAAAACAAAGAATGGGCAGAGGACAGTGGATTACTCACCACAAACTTATATAGAATTGTAGAGGATGAGAAGAGCGACCCGTGGCCGCAAACGGCTCATCAATCGGAGCTCCGTAGCTCAAGTTATGGTGATTTGAAGATCAAAGAGAGTTAGATTTTCTCTCTTCTTCCTCACCTCTTCATTTCAGCGCCCCACACCCTTTCTTTAGGGTAAAATGAGCTGAAATGCTCATAACTGATGTTTATATATGTTAGGTCTTGGGCTCACTTTGGCCTGGTTCACTTATTTTTTGTCTGTTGACCTAATTTTGGGCCAAAACCTTTAAGATTAGCGCTCTAAGTCGCACTTTAAATATTTCTACCTTCCCTAATTATAATTCCTCATTTCTTAACTTTATTTACTTATAATCAATTTTCTTAGCTGTAGTACCAGACAGATCTCAGCCGGTACTGCCGGTCAAAATTTCAGTGCGTGTTTTTACGCAGAAAACTATGTTTTTCGACTCCAAAAAATTCACTGAATCCAAATATCATATTTAAATTATCAAATTCCGATTGCTCAATTTTCTAACCATATTTTCTCCTATTTAATTTAGTATTTAAATAAATTATGGTTAGACCGAGTTTTACATTCTACCCCTCTAACAGAAATTTTCGCCCTCGAAAATTCCATCCGCCACCACGAGTACGTGAGCGTAATCTGCCTTTATATCCAACGCATAATAGTTCCAAGGTCTTTTTACTCTACGCGCTTCTGTTGCGGTGCTCTGATCCCTCTATATTCGAGGTTCTCGATCAATTGTCCAACGTCGACTGACAGCCTCGTTTATTACTTTCGTTATCTCATCAACTCACATCTTATTAAATCTCAAGTCATGTTATCAATAATATTACCATCATCCTTAATCATAGTCATCATCCCACATCACTATGATCAACCAAAAATCATCACCATACCTTAATCATACTCCATCCTTATCCTCTCTCTCTGCCAAGCCAATTACCACTAATCACAGCTTAACTCCAAGCATAACCTCCAGACTTACTTTCTTATTCCTAAACCCTCGAATTTATAATAAATTTCTGTCTTAAAGTCTTTAACTAATCAATCAAAGCTCTCTTCGTTTTTAGAATTCAAATGAGTTTGAAATAACAAGCTAACAAAATCATAAGAATCCGCTTCCCTTTAATAATCTATAAAAGCATTCGAGACACATCTCTTTTGTTAAAGTTACCCAAATCAAAAATCATTTTCAAAACCATAGCCAACACTCTTTCAAATCCTTGGGAGAATTTCGACAGCACCTCCCTTAAAAACTGGAGTTTACCACCCGTCACGGGTTCCTTCAAACCAATCTCAGTACCACATTAGCATTTCAATTTAATGGTTTTCACATTCGTCTTTTAAAACCAATCATTATAAATCTCAATCTAAATCCAAGGTCACCATGACCAAACATCATAGTACTCATCTCCCAAACACGACAACTTGCACTCACTCATCATCTAAATCTGATTACGCATCAATGATAATTTCCTCATCTGTTTCAGAACCATCAAGGCTCACAGCCGCAATCAATTCCAATTATCTAGAATCATTATCTGCATAAGCTCACTAACCTTTTAAGTACTCAAAGCATAAAGAATTTCTAATCATACCCCACTTTTCTTTATTATTACCATACTATGCTAACGCTTTAGCAAGCTTCTGCTATGCCACTTTGATTTCTCGTCTAGCATTAGTTCTATCACTTATTTCCTCAAGTACTAAACCACAACTTAGCATGACTGGCATTCACTAGATTTCTAGCTATGATAGCCAAAATCAAATACCAACTTAATCGTACTTTTAGCACGTTGTTACCGACCTTTCACTTACCTATTCCCAAACCGTTACATCTTACGGTACCACTCGTCGTCGTAGTGAACACACGACCTTGTTGTTGGCCCCTGGCAGTATTCCTGTTGACCTTCTCAGGACAGTTCCAAGATATATGTCCAGTTCATCCACAACTTTAGCAAAGTCCCAATCCAGCTCAACACGGAGTTCCCGAATGATAGCTTTCACATCACCTATAAGTCAATTTATTCTGAGGTTGCTTTCCATACTTCCTCCCTTGGTGATTGTTGTTGTTGTTCCTTCGGGAATTGTCTAAAAAAATCTCTCGTATAGGGATTCGGTCTCGTCTTCACTCGCCCCTCAAACGATGAGCAAGTAAAGGCTGAATTAGCTCTATTCTCTCTTTTTGGAGTTCACTGACACTGGGTTTCGAACAATAACTCCGTACAGTTCTTAACACTTCCGATCCCTTAGATATAATTCAACTCGCATCTGCTGTGTCACTCTTATTCTTAACCTTTAAAAGTCTAGCTGCTCCTCTAAGTTAACTAAATATCGCTCCATCTCAGCAACTAATGGTCCTCGACTAATCATCAACTTGGACTCTACGATTATCAACACTTATCATTCATCACGAACGAATATTACATATTAATGATATGCAGGGGAGACATAGCGCTCAGTGAAGAGAAGAGAACTGAGCGCTCCCTTGCTTGCATTTGTTTCCCTCTTCGAGCCCTGGCCATTTCCCTTTGCTAACAATTTCCTTGTAGTAGCGCTCAGTGAGAACCTTTGAACGTAGCACTCCTTTGTGTGCATGGTTCCCCTTTCGAACCTTGGCTGCCCCATTTTAAGAGTGTCGCGCCTTGTTTTTCTTCAAATGGGCCACGAAAACATTGAAAGAGTTAACGTAGCGCTCACTTCAATTGAGCGCTGGTACCTTGTAGTTGAGCGCTCCGTTTTGATTATCAACGTAGCGCCATTGCTCCCCTTGCTTGGCCTCTCCATACTAGCGCTCACCTTGTGAACACCCCGCTCAAATAGAGAGCGCTACAACTTCCTTTGTTGTGCGCTAAGCCTTGCTTCCTTGGTGCCTTATTGCATGCGCGAGTTTGGTTTTCCTCTATTGGAGCGCTATGTTCAATGTCCCTTACTCCCTTGGTTGAGCGCCACGCTTTATTTTCATGGGCCACACTTTGGTTGAGCACGCTTTCCTGGTTCTTTATTTTATTCATCATTTCTTCATCTGCAAGCAACCAAATAACTACTCAAAGTATCACTAAATTCACAAGGTTTCTAAATCATTCATAAAATCAACTAATTCTAGCTTAAACCTTATGATTTTGTGTCAAATAAAGGATGGTTGATTGATTTAACATAATCATGAAAATCCTCTCCAAATCACTTACTTACATTGTAAGAAAGTGCATAAAACCTAATGAAACAAGTGAAAAATATTTGAAAAGCTAGCATAAGATGACTTGTCATCACAATACCAAACTTAAATCTTGCTTGTCCCCAAGCAAGCACTAAACATGAGAAGAAATAAAATCAAACAGAGAAGCATACATGTCCTTATTTAGCAGATAATTGAACTTGGTTCATGGGATTTTATGCAGACAAATGTAGCTCAATTATTCTTAGCTAGCTGATATGGAATGTCTCTTTGATGGTTCACTAGGGCTGCTGCTATAATGCCTTGCTTTTAATTGATCCCTGTTAGCTTTTTCTTTCTTTCTTTTGCTTAGGAAGCTTATTTCTTAATGAAAGCTTGGTGTTAAGTGTTGCAGCAGCCTTTTGGCTCAATTTTGCTCAACACTTTTTCACCACAGACACTTGGCTCACAATTTCTTCCTAGGAACATTGATGCCTAGCATCTCTTTGAATTACTAAATGCTTTGTAACTAGGTTGCTCTTGATAATGGACTTTCGGTTGGCAATCCAGATTAGTTAATCTAAGTGGTCAAGTTTTAAAATACTCCTCAGAACCTAATTCTCCAAGCATATCCTAGTAAAGAGCACCACAGGCATATGTCCTAAGGTCCAAGCTATTGATGTCTAGCCTTATTATTTGTTTCTTTGCCAATTCTTGGCTTTTCTCTTTCTTTTTCTTTCTTACTTTGATCATTCTCAAGGAGATATTCATTAATAAAAGGCTTTATAGCAGCAACCTAATTCACACTTCAAGGAACATTTTATTATGCAGATTTTATTATTGAGCTAATCATTACATCAAACAAGTACCACCATTGAATTTCATTCTAATTCCTACAACATTGGACAATCACTTTCTGTTTCACACATTTTTCTTTTATTTATGCAGAAGGGAACAAAACAGAATTTAAGCAAATGATTGACAACAAGCACAATGCAGATCACTTGTAAGAAAACTACTTAGAATATGAAGGTGCAAAACATAAGGCATTTGGAGGCATATCATGTTTCAGGTATGCATCATCCTTATTTAATTGAAAACCATGAAAGAAACTTCACCACCTCCTAATTTCGTGCTCCTTGCTCCTGCTTGATTCTCCTTTCTTCTTCCTCTTTTGGTTGCATCTTGAGGTTCTTCAATAGGGCACCTTCGTTCCCAAATAGGGTCTATCAGACCTAAGAGTCCAGCCTCCTCCAACCCATGCTGCATGTGTGCTGTATGTTGCTTGGTTCTTGCTCTCTGATGGTCTACCAACTCCTGGCATTGCTCAAATGGCTTGATCTGTGGGTTCAATGCTGGCATGCTGTGGACTACATAATCCAACTTTGATTGGGTTTCTATATCATACTCCATTCTATCCACGTGTCTATGCTCCCCAATGGTTGATATATGTTCTTCCACTGATACAGATTCTGAGTGTATTCCCCATACTTGGCCTGTCGTAGGAACAATCTATTAACTGATTCTTGAACTTTTGTTGACTGTTCCCTTTGCCCCTCAAGAATTTTTGCTTGAAATTCTTTTTGTTGCTCCATCATTTGTCGCTGCCAGTTCTCTTGTTGCTCTCGATCCTTTAGATACTGCTCCTGTTGCCTCAAGTATTGCTCTTGATGTTGCTCCTGTGCTCTCATGATTTTCTGAGACATTTCTTCAATGGCTCTTTGTATTTGACTCAAATCTAGTGCACTAGAAGCTTGCTCTCCCTCCACTTGTGGTCTTCTTCTTCTTCTTCCTTGGGATCTTCTTTCCTCTTGATTGTCATCATCGGTAGCACCTTCCATGCTTTGCCTTGTGATTCCCTTGCCTCTTTTACCTTCTCATTATCTTCATCTTCAAAGAGCACCCCAGCCCTGTTGCATAGCCTCAGAATAGTGCTTAGGTGACCAAGCCTACTTGATTTGCCTGTATCCTCAGCTATCTCCTGAATGCTGTCTACTATGAGCTGTGAGAAGTTTATTTCTCCTCCCTTTAAGATGCAATATGTCAGGATAGCTCGCTTGATTGTGACTTCTGAGGTGTTTGCAGTAGGGAGTATAGACCTCCTCACTATCTCATACCACCCTTTGGCCTCAGGTATGAGATCTGTTCTTTTCAAGTGGCTTGGAGCTCCTTCTGAGTCTCTTTCCCAGTCTCTGTCTTCAAAGTATAATCCATGTAATATCTCATCAGGGTCATTCTCACCCTGCAATCTTTCCTCAAAGCTAAGCTCTCCATAGGTTATTACTCTCAACTGTAGGACCCTCATGACGGATGATGGACTAAAATCTACCTCAACACCCCTGACATAGCTCTTATAAGGGGTGCTGTCCTTGCTTGTCTTTACAGCATTTGCGTAGAAGCCTTTATCATGACTGCACTGATGTTTGCGAGAGGTTCACACAAAAGTTCTCACCTCCTTTCCTAGGTAATTCTTCTCATAATAGGATACTCTCCATTCCTCAGTCTAAAGCCCATCTCTGGAATGACATGCTTTGATTCCATGAGCCTATGATACTTTAATTCATGAAATTGAGACTTAAATCTCTTTGTATCATAAGTTGATGGTTCGGCTACCATTGGTTCTTTTTCCTTCCTTCTCTTAGAACTTGATGAAGCCATGAATTCGAAAAGAATGGAGAAGAAGGGTGAACTTGGGTTAAGGCACAGTCTTGTTATGAAAGGGGATGGGAGATACGTTGTTGTTGGGTATTTTGTGTTGTCTTTTGGGCAAATAGGGGCTGCTGTAACGTGTTTGGGATGAAGGCATGAGTGAAACAAAAGCAAATAGATGAGGAAGTCTTGTATGAGGAGAGAAGGGATATGTGAGCTAGGAAGTGTCACCACCTATTTATAGTCAAGGCATGAATCTTTGGAACAACCCACAAGTGGGAAAGCTTCGGTTAAGCAAAATAAAGGGTGAAGATTAAGCAAAACATTGTATAAAGCTCATAGCATGGACGGCTAACATGCAAAGATGAAAGAGGACAAGGATTGCTCCCCCATTACTGCATGTGGTTCGGCCTCCAAGGCATTAATGCATGCAGATTTTGTCTCCAAGAGAGCACCATTCCCTAGGCACATGTGGCTTTCTTTTCATCTTGTCATAACCGTGCATGCTCCCTTTTGTCTTCTTCTCAATCTCCTTTGTACCTATACAATTAAATCAAGACAATGGTAAGCTTTAAGGTTTGAATTACGGTGGTGTAGTGCCAAGCAATAAAGAAAAACAAAATTCTACATGTTCTTTATTCATAAATAACCAATTGTGCTCCTTAGATAGTTAACCAAAATTTGGTGAACACCAAACTTGTCCCCTGATAAATGATCCATATAAAATGCAAAGAACATCCATCACAATGGTACATTCATCATAAGGGACATTTTATTTTCTACCATAAACTCATTAAATGAAACAATGTATGGTTCATCTATTCATAAATTTGATCCTTTGAGCAAAAATGGTTTTTCTGAGATTCAATGCATATGTAGATACCAAACTTAATGTTTGGCTATATACTCCACCTAAATGAATAAGTATATATCCTAAGATAGCTTGAGAAGCTATTTTTAGAGTGCCTTTAGGTACACCAAACTTAGGAATCAGACATATGCTTCACAATGATATGTGCAATTATCAAATCTGCTTGTAAGGATTCAAATATATGCTAGGAAAACTATTTATTGAAATTAAAATAAAGCAAGAATATTAAATCATGGGCTGCCTCCCATGGAGCGCTCTTTTATTGTCATTAGCTTGACATTGACTCCTTATTAGGGTGGCTGATGATTGTGGTGCCTCAGTTTGTCTCCTCTCATTGTAAGCTTTCTTCCAATGTCTTGATGTTCAATCTCTGTATGCTCTAGTGAGAGTATCTTGTTGAGTGTAATAATAATCAGATTGTTGCTCTGTCCCTAACTGTTGGTAGATTAATTGCACTTTATCTCCCTTTGAGAATCCTTCAGTTGGGATCTTTTTGTTTTTCCTCCTTTTTAGAGCCTTTTTCTTGCTTTTTCCCCCTTTGTGGTGATCATTCTATTTTGATAGTGGGCTGTATTTTGGGATCTGTCTTCTTAGTGGCCAACACCTCACTTTCTTCTTGCTTTCTCTCATCATTCTGTACAGTCTCATTCTCCTTTTGTCATGCTTTGCTGCTTATCTCTTGCCCTGGAGGGAACTAATAAGTATCTCCTTGGATTCTTCCTTCTAATACAAGTCTTCTCTGTCATTCTTCATGCAATTTTCCTTTTCATCAATATGCTGTGCTTCTGGAAAGACATTTAGAGTGATGCTCTCATCATGTACCCTTAGGGTCAATTCTCCTTGTTCAACATCTATGATGGCTCTTGTTGTGGCCAGGAATGGTCTTCTCAAGATAATAGAGTCACTTCCTTCTTCTCCTAGGTTTAGGATTACAAAGTCTGCAGGGAATATAAACTTATCCACCTTGACCAAAAGGTTTTCAATCACTCCTTTGGGAAATACCAATGATTTGTCCACAAGCTCTAGTGACATCTGTATGGGCTTTACCTCCTCTATGCATAGCTTTCTCATCATAGAATAAGGCATTAGATTGATGCTGGCTCCTAAGTCACACAGTGCTTTTTTATGGTAATATTACCAATGGTGCAAGGTAAAAAGAAGCTCCCAGGGTCTTGGAGTCTTGGAGGGAGCCCTTTTTGGATCACTGCACTGCATTCTTGTGTCAGAAGCACTGTTTCCTTCTCATGCCAGCTTCTCTTCTCGGTGATGAGCTCTTTTAAGAATTTAGCATATAGAGGCATCTGCTTTAATGCTTCAGCAAGTGGGGTATTAATCTCCAGCTTCTTGAAGACTTCAAGGAACTTGGAAAAGTGTTGATCCTTGATCTCCTTGTTAAACCTTTGAGGATATGGCAGAGAAGGTGTGTAGGCCTTCGCCACCTGCTTCTATTCTTGTGATGATTCCTCCATTACTTGTTTCCCTTTCTTTGAAGCTTGTAGCTGCTCCTCCTTCTCTTTGAGCTTCTCCTGTTCTTGCTTGTCTTCTTCCTTGTTGATGGCTTCATCTTTTTTGCTGCTATCCTTGTCATTGTCCATAAGTTTCTTGTTAGCTTCCTTATTTTTCACCAAGGTTCTTCCACTCCTTAACTGGATGGCTTTGCATTCTTCTTTGGGATTTGGAATGGTATCACTTGGGAGTGAGCTTGTTGGTCTCTCAATCACTACTTGCTTGGACAATTGACTAATTTACCTCTCTAGATTTTTCATTGAGGCTTCATGGTTCTTGCTGGTTAGCTCTTGGTGCTTCATCATCCTTTCCATCATTATCTCCAAGTCGGAGATTCTTTGGGAGTCTTGAGGTGGTTGTGGTTGATTATGGGATGTTGAGGGTTGGTGAAAAGTGTTTTGGTTAGTTGATGGATTATTGGGTGGATAGAAATTGGAATTGGGGTAGTTATTTTGTGGTTTTCTGTATTGGTTTTGGTTAGTTTGCTGATGGTTTTAGTGGTTTGTGTTTCTTGAGTTGTTTTGGTTGGAATTTCTTTACCATGGCTGCTGGTTTTGATTCTGGTTGTCTCCCCATCTCAGGTTTGGATGATTTCTCCAAGAAGGGTTGTAAGTGTCTCCATGAAAGTCATTTGATCCAGAACCTTGGTTGTGCACATATTGAACTTGTTCCTACTGCTGATCTTCTTGGTTTTCTTTATTTTGCCCCATGTGGGTGATGGTTGACTTGTATTCACTATTGCAACTTGGAGGCCATTAATCTTCTTGGCCATCATCTCCATTTACTGCTGGATTTGTTGGTGCATCACCTTGTTTTGAGCTAAAATAGTGTCCACACCTTCAAGCTCCAATACACCTTTCCTTTGAACTGGTTGGCGTTGCCTCTGATGACCATAGAAGTATTGGTTGTTTGTTACAGTGTCAATGAGATTTTGAGCCTCCTCAGTTATCTTCATGAGGACTCTTCGAAGATTAATAAGAGAAGTAAGAGGTAAAAGTGTTGTTAGAGAGGAAGGATCTGAGGAAGAAAATCAAGAGATGGAGGATAATCCACCCAACCCACCTGATGGAGTAGCCAACAACAATGGCCAACCTCAGAGAAAAGTTTTAGCCTTTACACTTTCCCCAACCCAAGATATTGTGGGAGTAGCATCCTTACTCCCAATGTCAATACAAACAACTTTGAATTGAAGTCTCAACTCATCACTCTCATACAGAACAATTGTTCCTATGGTGGAGGCCCCTTGGAAGATCCAAACCAACACCCATCCACCTTTCTGAGGATATGTGACACAGTGAAAACCAATGGTGTGCATCCTGACATTTACAAATTATTGTTGTTTCCATTCTCCCTGAGAGACAAGGCTACTCAATGGTTGGAGTCATTTCCAAGAGATAGCATTAACAATTAGGAAGATCTAGTGAACAAGTTCTTAGCTAAGTTCTATCCTTCCCAAAGAATCATCAGACTCAAGACAAACATTCACTCAGATGGATGGAGAGTCATTGTATGAGGCATGAGAGAGATACAAAGCTCTAATCAGGAAGTGCCCACCAGAAATATTCAGTGAATGGGATAGGCTCCAAAACTTCTATGAAGGATTGACACTGAGAGCTCAAGAAGCACTTGATTATTCTAAAACAACAAGAAATACAAAAAACCATAAAATAATCACTCTACTACTAAAGTAAGGTTATGGTTAGATTAAACAAAAATTCAAACAGTTAGTGTGTTTGTTAAAAACAAAGAAAAAAGTGCTTAATCTAGATTATCACCTTACTTAATCATTGTCAATCTAAGTCAATCCCCGGCAACGGCGCCAAAAACTTGATGGGTGGAAATTAGATTTCCACACAAAACTCACCGGCAAGTGTACCGGAATGCATCAAGTAGTAATTACTCACAAGAGTGAGGTCGATCCCACATGGATTGATGGATTGAGCAATTTTAGTTAGGTGATGAATTTAGTTAAGCAAATAGTTGATAATTTGAGTGAATTTTGATTAACAGAAGCTAAATTGCATGTAAATAAAAGAGAGAGGGGAAATTGACAGAATCTAAAGTGCAGAAAAAGTAAATTGCATGAAACTTAGAGTGCAAGAAAGTAAATGAGTTGAAACTTAAATTACAAAAAATGTAAATTGTAGAAACTTAAAATGCAAAAAATGTAAATTACTGAATCTAAATTTCTGAGAAATATAAATTGCTTGAAGAGTAAAGGATTTGGGTACTGGAATTCAAAATTTAATAAGAGATTGCAAATTGAAGTAAATTAGAAAGCTATTAGATGAAGGGATTCAATCCAGTAGTAAAACAGAAAGGAAAATTTGCTTGAAGGAACAAATAGCAAGAAAACTTAATTTAATTATGAAATTATTAAAGACAATTTGAAGATCGAAGAAGAGAAATGAGATTGGAAAGCAGATCTAAATCTCAATTGCTCTCTTGATCAAACAGAAAAGTAATTGCAAAAGAGATGAAAAGAAAAACAGTAAATGAAACTCAGATCCAATTCTTAGAACAATTGAGAAGAGAGGTGAAAGATGATTCTCAGATTTAGAATCAATGGAGCTCTTCAATCTTAATTCAAATTCCAAGAACAGATAGCAGAAGTTGCAGAAGAAAGTAAAATGAAACAGAAAGAAAACTAAACCCAATTCCCAATTCCCCAAATGAAAAATTCAAAAGTGAAAAGTAAAAAAATGAGCTAAAAGTCAAAAGCGAAAAGTAAAGTCCTCTACAAATCAAATAAACTCCTATTTACACACTTTCTATTTTTGGTTTTCAGAATTTGGAGTGGGCTTTTCAAGTTGGTGAAGAGGTGGATCCAATATGGCATAATAGACCAAGGGTGCTAGCTCCAATGGAGCGCTCATTTAAGAAAGATAACGTAGCGCTCACTGGCTCCTTCTGTCAAGCCTCGTGCCAAGCTTCTTGGTGTATACATAGCGCTCAGTGAAGAGAAGAGAACTGAGCGCTCCCTTGCTTGCATTTGTTTCCCTCTTTGAGCCCTGGCCGTTTCCTTTTGCTAACAATTTCCTTGTAGTAGCACTCAATGAGAAACTTTGAACGTAGCGCTCCTTTGTGTGCATGGTTCCCCTTTCGAACCTTGGCTGCCCCATTTTAAGAGTGTCGCGCCTTGTTTTTCTTCAAATGGTCCATGAAAACATTGAAAGAGTTAACGTAGCGCTCACTTCAATTGAGCGCTGGTACCTTGTAGTTGAGTGCTCCGTTTTGATTGTCAACGTAGCGCCCTTGCTCCCCTTGCTTGGCCTCTCCATACTAGCACTCACCTTGTGAACGCTCCGCTCAAATAGAGAGCGTTACAGCTTCCTTTGTTGCGTGCTAAGCCTTGCTTCCTTGGTGCCTTATTGCATGCGCGAGTTTGGTTCCTCTATTGGAGCGCTACGTTCAATGAAGTGAATGTCCCTTGCTCCCTTGGTTGAGCACCATGCTTTATTTTCATGGGCCACACTTTGGTTGAGCACGCTTTCCTGGTTCTTTCTTTTATTCATCATTTCTTCATCTGCAAGCAACTAAATAACTACTGAAAGTATCACTAAATTCACAAGGTTTCTAAATCATTCATAAAATCAACTAATTCTAGCTTATACCTTATTATTTTATGTCAAATAAAGGATGGTTGATTGATTTAACATAATCATGAAAATCCGCTCCAAATCACTTACTTATAGTGCAAGAAAGTGCATAAAACCTAATGAAACAAGTGAAAAATGCTTGAAAAGCTAGCATAAGATGACTTGTCATTAGGGGAGTCAGAAATTCAACTATTAGTTTACAATTACCTCGGGTATGAGAATCGAATTCGGTTGCATCCCAACCTTCTCTGTAGGGACAATTCCAAGACATATGCCCTGATCTCCCACACTTGTAGCATACACCTAACCCCAATCACCACGTCCTATTTGGGTGATGACTTCCACATCTCTGATAGCTCGAAACATCTGAAGCACCCATTGTCTGTTTTTCCCTACCGTTTCCTTGGGACTCCTCATTTGTTGCAAAGTTATTCCATTCTTGGAGAAAGTGTTATGTGTATCCTTGGTTATGCTCCCTATGACTCTATTTCTCTGTAGCCACCTTTTTCACACACTCTTCAGCAACTTTGCTCTCATTCTTACTTAAGCATAAAGTCATGGCGATACATGCTAAGCATCCGATGAATCCCTGATGAACGGATAATTTATACGCTTTTTGGCATTATTTTTACATAGTTTTTAGTATGTTTTATTCACCTTTTAGTATATTTTTATTAGTTTTTAAGCAAAATTCACATTTCTGGACTTTACTATGAGTTTGTGTATTTTTCTATGATTTAAGGTATTTTCTGGCTGAAAATGAGGGACCTGAGCAAAAATCTGATTCAGATGCTGACAAAGGACTGCTGATGCTGATGGATTCTGACCTCCCTGCACTCGAAATCGATTTTTTGGAGCTACAGAAGTCCAAATGGTGCGTCTCAACTGAGTTAGAAAGTAGACATCCAGGGCTTTCCAGAAATATATAATAGTCCATATTTTTCTCGAGTTTAGATGACGTAAATTGGCATTTAACGCCAGCTTTCAGCACTATTCTGGCGTTAAACGCCAGAAACAAATTGCAAAGCAGAGTTAAACGCCAGAAACAAGTTACAAACTGGCGTTTAACTCCAAGGAAGACCTCTACACGTGAAATCTTCAATGCTCAGCCCAAGCACACACCAAGTGGGCTCGAAAGTGGATTTCTGCATCATTTACTCATTTCTGTAACCCTAGTAACTAGTTTAGTATAAATAGAACTTTTTACTATTGTATTAGACATCATTT
Source organism: Arachis hypogaea (assembly GCF_003086295.3). Classification (NCBI taxonomy): domain Eukaryota; kingdom Viridiplantae; phylum Streptophyta; class Magnoliopsida; order Fabales; family Fabaceae; genus Arachis; species Arachis hypogaea. The sequence continues at coordinate 89,759,946 of NC_092037.1, read as the reverse complement.
GATCACCTTTTGATCTCTTGATCACGTTTTCGAGGCTGGCCTCACGACCATGCCTGGACCATTATCACTTATGTATTTTCAACGGTGGAGTTTCTACACACCATAGATTAAGGTGTGGAGCTCTACTGTTCCTCGAGTATTAATGCAAAGTACTACTGTTTTCTATTCAATTCATGCTTATCCTTATTCTAAGATATTCATTCGCACACAAGAACATGATGAATGTGATAATTATGTGACACTCATCACCATTCTCACTTATGAACGCGTGATTGACAACCACTTCCGTTCTACATGAAAACAAGCTTGAATGTATATCTCTTGGATTTCTAATCAACGATTCACATTGACTCCCCTCTGATAATGGGGCATCTGAATCCTAGATTAGAGTCTTTGTGGTATAGGCTAGAATCAATTGGCAGCATTCTTGAGATCCAAAAAGTCTAAACCTTGTTTGTGGTATTCCGAGTAGGATCTGGGATAGGATGACTGTGACGAGTTTCAAACTCGCGACTGTAGGGCATGGTGACAGACGCAAGAGGATAGTAAATCCTATTCCTACACGATCGAGAACCAACAGCTGATTAGCCATACGATATCTGTGCATGGTATTTTTCATCCGAGACGAGCAATCTGACAGTTGATTAGCCATACAGAAACCGTAGAGGACCACTTTCATTGAGAGGATGGGAAGTAGCCATTGACAACGGTGACACCCAACATACAACTTGCCATAGAAAGGAGTATGAAGGATTGGATGAAGGCAGTAGGAAAGAAGAGATTCAAAAGGAATGAGGCATCTCCATACACTTATCTGAAATTCCCCACCAATGATTTACATAAGTATCTCTATCTTTATTTTATGTTTTATTTATCTTTTAATTATTAAAACTCCATAACCATTTGAATCTGCCTGACTGAGATTTACAAGGTGACCATAGCTTGCTTCAAGCCGACAATCTCCATGGGATCGACCCTTACTCACGTAAGGTTTATTACTTGGACGACCCAGTGCACTTGCTGGTTAGTTGTGCGAAGTTGTGAAAAAGAGTTGAGATTACAATTGTGCGTACCAAGTTGTTGGTGCCATTGTGTATCACAATTTCATGCACCAAGTTTTTTGCGCCGTTGCCGGGGATTGTTCGAGTTTTGACAACTGACGGTTCATCTTGTTGCTTAGATTAGGTAATTTTCTTCTTATTTTATTTTCAAAAAGTTTTCAAAAATATTTCAAAATTTTTTCTCTTTTTCTTTCTTTTCAAAAATTTTTTCGAAAAATCCAAAAAATAATAAAATTATAAAAACCAAAAATATTTTGTGTTCTAGTTTGAGTCTAGTGTCAATTTTTAAGTTTGGTGTCAATTGCATCTTTTTAATTTTCTAAAAATTTTCGAAAACTCATGCATTGTATTCTTCATGATCTTCAAGTTGTTCTTGATAATTCTTCTTGTTTGATCTTCATATTTTCCTATTTTGTGTCTTTTGTTGTTTTTCATATGTATTTTTGCATTCTTAGAGTCTAAACATTAAAAATTTCTAAGTTTGGTGTCTTGCATGTTTTCTTTTCTTGAAAATTTTTCAAAAATAAGTTCTTGATGTTCATCATGATCTTCAAAGTGTTCTTGGTATTCATCTTGACATTCATAGTGTTCTTGCATGCATCATTGGTTTTGATCCAAAATTTTCATGTTTTGGGTCATATTTATGTTTTTCTCTTTCCTCATTAAATTAAAAAAATAAAAAAATATATTTTCCTTATTTTACTCATAATTTTTGAAATCTTTCGGTTGACTTTGTCAAAAATTTTTAAAATAATTTGTTTCTTGTTATTCAAGTCAAGATTTCATTTTTAAAAATCTTATCTTTTCAAATCTTTTTCAAAAATAAAATCTTTTTCATTTTTTCTTTAATATTTTCGAAAAATTTTAAAATTGCTTTTCAAAATCTTTTTCTTAATTTCATTTCAAATTTTCAAAAACTTTACTAACAATTAATGTGATTGATTCAAAAATTTCAAGTTTGGTACTTTCTTGTTAAGAAAGGTTCAATCTTTAAATTCTAGAATCATATCTTTTAGTTTCTTGTTAGTCAAGTAATCAATTTTAATTTTAAAAATCAAATCTTTCTAAATTTCTTTTTCAAATCTTTTTCAAAATAAATTTCAATCATATCTTCTTTTTATCATATCTTTTTCAATAATTTGATTTCAAAAATCTTTTCTAACTTCCTATCTTTTCAAAATTGATTTTCAAATCTTTTTCAACTAACTAATTGATTTTTGTTAGTTCTACTATTTCTTATCTTTTTCAAAGCCACCTAACTACTTTCTCTCTCTAATTTTCAAAAATTCCTCACCTTTTTCAAAATTCCTTTTAATTAACTAATTATTTTAAATTTTAATTTTAATTTTATTTCTTCTCTTAATTTTTAAATTCTAACTTAAAATTAAAATAAAAACAAAAATAATTTCCTTTTCTTAAAATTAATTTTTGAAAACTCCTCTCTCTCTCTCTCATCTCCTTCTATTTATTTATTTATTTACTAACACTTTTTTCTACTCATAATTCGAACCCTCTTCTCTTCTCTCTATGTGTTTGAATTTTCTCCTTCTTCTATTCTTTTCTTCTTCTACTCACATAAAGGAATCTCTATACTGTGACATAGAGGATTCCTCTTCTTTTCTGTTCTCTTCTTTTTCATATGAGCAGGAGCAAGGATAAGAACATTCTTGTTGAAGCAGATCCTGAACCTGAAAGGACTCTGAAGAAGAAGCTAAGAGAAGCTAAAGCACAACAATCCAGAGAAAACCTTACAGAGAATCTCGAAAAAGAAGGAGACATGGCCGAACCTAACAACAATGCAAGAAAGATGCTTGGTGACTTTACTGCACCAAATTCCAACTTACATGGAAGAAGCATCTCAATCCCTGCCATTGGAGCAAACAATTTTGAGCTAAAGCCTCAATTAGTTTCTCTGATACAACAGAATTGCAAGTTTTATGGACCTCCATCAGAAGATCCTTTTCAGTTCTTAACTGAATTCTTGCAGATCTGTGATACTGTTAAGACCAATGGGGTTGATCCCGAGGTCTACAGGCTTATGCTTTTCCCTTTTGCTGTAAGAGACAGAGCTAGAATATGGTTAGACTCTCAACATAAAGATAGCCTGAACACTTGGGATAAGCTGGTCACGGCTTTCTTAGCCAAGTTCTTTTCTCCTCAAAAGCTGAGCAAGCTTAAAGTGGATGTTGAAGCCTTCAGATAGAAAGAAGGTGAATCCCTCTATGAAGCTTGGGAGAGATACAAGCAACTGACCAAAAAGTGTCCTTCTGACATGCTCTCAGAATGGACCATCCTGGATATATTCTATGATGGTCTGTCTGAATTGTCTAAGATGTCATTAGACCATTCTGCAGGTGGATCTATTCACCTGAAGAAAATTCCTGCAGAAGCTCAGAAACTCATTGACATGGTTGCAAATAACCAGTTCATCTACACTTCTGAAAGGAATCCTGTGAGTAATAGGACGCCTCAGAGGAAGGGAGTTCTTGAAATTGATTCTCTAAATGCCATATTGGCTCAGAACAAAATGTTGACTCAACAAGTCAATATGATTTTTCAGAGTCTGAATGGATTGCAAAATGCATCCAATAGTACTAAAGAAGCATCTTCTGAAGAAGAAGCTTATGATCCTGAGAACCCTGCAATGGCAGAGGTGAATTACATGGGTGAAGTGGTCTGGTATTTTATAACCCACACTATTAACCGGCAAGTGCACCGGGTCGTACCAAATAATACCTTACGTGAGTAAGGGTCGATCCCATGAGGATTGATGGATTAAGCAACAATAGAATTTGATAGGATTAGTTAGACAAGCAGAAAATGGTTTTGAGATGTTCAAAAGGTTTAAGTTCGAACTCAGAATATCAAAAGGATAGACAAATAAATAAGTTGAGAATAAAATATTAAGAAGGCAGTTAAGGTTTCAGAGTTATCTAATTTTTGGATTAACTTTATTACTAATTAATTTAATCATGCAAGATTTAATTTCATGGCAAACTATATGTGACTAGACCCTAATTCCTTAGACCTTCCTAGTCTCCTCTAAAATTCAGTAATTGCCAATTCCTTGGTCAATTAATTCCAATTGGAGGGTGATGATCAATTTCTAGTTTATATGCCAAAAGAATCCTAATTATCCACAAATAAGGGGATTATATGTCACGTATCCCTTTAAATACAAACAATTAAAAATTCAGTATAATATGTTTTCAAGCTGTTGTTCAAGTAAAGAGCTTTTCCAAGTTTTACAAGAACTCAATTAGAACATGGGTCATACTTCCGTTCCACCCATATTCATAAAATAAAGAACGAAAACAATTATTGAAATATAAATCAAGACATGAATTAAATTAAAAAGATCAAACGAATCAATCCATGAAAATAGACAGAGCTCCTAACCTTAACAATGGAGGATTAGTTGCTCATGGTTCAGAGAAGAAAAATAACGGTTCTGGTAACAATATGTTCCCTGTCTAAATGTACAGAGTTCCTATTTATAACTAATCCTAATAATTTAATTATCTCAATCCTATCTTTTCCTTAAAATCATATTTGAATTTAAATACGAATTAATTAACAAGTCTTCCGCTGATGGGTGGGGATCACTTGATTTGTCCATTCCGCAGCTTCTAATCTGTGTTTTCTGGGCTGGAAACTGGGTCAAAATAGCCCGGAAATCGTAACCAGCGTTTTCTGTATTATTGCAGATTACGCATGTGACACGTCCGCGTTGTCCACGCGCTCGCGTCATTTGTGCAGATTCCAGTCCACGTGTTCGCGTCAGGCACGCGATCGCGTCGTTGCGATTTCTCCATTCCACGCGGTCATGTAAGCCATGCGTCCGCATCGGTCTTCGCTGGTCATCTCTTTGGTTTCTTCTTTTTCTCTGCAGAAACTTCATCAAATCCCTCCAAATGCTACCTAAAATAAATAAAATTGCACAAAACTCAAAATAGCATCCATAGTGGCTAAAATATAATTAATTCTTAATTAAACTCAACAAATTAGATGCAAATTCACTAGGAAAAGATAGATAAGATGCTCACACATCACAACACCAAACTTAAATTGTTGCTTGTCGTCAAGCAACAAAACTAATATAGGGTTGGGATCTGAATTTGCATGAGAATGAGAGTTTGATTAAGCTCATGTCTCTTTTTATAGTGGGGTTTATAACTGTAATCCTGAATAGGTTTGGCATCTCACTCTCCTTTGAATCAAGAATGTTATTGTCATTCGGAATTAGAATCCAGATAATATTATGAATTCTTTGATCTTTATATTTCAGTTTAATCCTTGAACACAGCAAAATTTACTTTAATTTATTTTTCTTTGGTGCTTTGTACCTTGAGCCTAGCCGTGACTTTAAATATTGTCTCAAGCTTTACTTGACACAGAAACACCACAAGCACTTAACTGGAGAACTTTCTTTGAGTTCTGATTTTTCTTTTAATTACTCCCAGACAGTGGTGCTCAAAGCCTTTGGCATACTCTGTTAAATGCAATTGATCTCGACTCTAAGTGTTCTGTCTCAAGGATTACTTGACACAATCACACCACAAGCATATGGCTAGGGAAACAACTCTTTGAGCTTTTAATCATGTCTGACCTCCCTAGTCATTGATGCTCAGAGCCTTGGACCTTGCTTTTATTTTTATTCATTTATTTATTTATTGATTATTTTTTTTACTTTTTTTCACTTTTCTTTTGCTTCAAGGATTACATTTTTATTTATTTCAGAGAAGTCATAATAATTCTCTAAATTTCAGTTCCTTATACATCAACATCCCTTGATTCAAATTCAAATATACACTGTTCATATCATGCATTTAGAAATCACAGAAAATGCCACCACATTTAAGTAAATAAGACTATTCTTAAAATTAAACTCAATTTCTCATGCAATACATCAAAAAAATTTTGATTTCAAGCTCAGTGGGCAATGCATGAGACATCTTTCAAAATTAAAGCATTTTAAGGGAAAACTAAACTAGTCCTAGGATTCTAACTAATAAAAGATCATGCAACAAACAAAGCAAAATAGCAGAAACCAAAACATAACATAGAAGAAGAGGGGGAGGAATAAAAATGAAAGGAACTCAACTACCTTAGTTATCCTAGCGGTCGCTTTATTTTTCAGGTTGTGCTTCTCAGTGAAGATGATTCGCCTCCCTTTTGGTGCCATAGGAATAGACAGAAAACTTCTAAGCGAAGCGTCAACACCAAACTTAAAGTTTTTCTTGTCCTCAAGCAAAGAAGAACTGAAAACAGAAAGAGATAAATTATTATGAAGAAAGAAAAAGAAGAGGTTAAAAGAATAAGAGAGAATAAGGGTTGAGAGAGAGAGAGAGAGAAATGAAACTGGGCGGCGCAAGCGACGCGTTCGCGTATGGCACGCGATCGCGTACGTCGCGCATTCTTCATAATGACGTGTTATCGTCAGGCACGCGTCCGCGTGCCCTGGATATTGTGCGATTCGCGCGAAGCTAGCCACGCGCCTGCGCGACTTTTTGTTCGCATGGCTTGGGAGCCAAATTTTCATACGACGCGTTCGCGCCGTGCATGCGTTCGTGTGGATGGCCATAAGTGCAACTGGCACGGACGCGTCAGTCACGCGTCCGCGTGCCCAAATTTGTGATTTTAGCACACTTCCTGCCCCAAGCCAGCGCAACTCTTTGCCTAACCACTCCTTTACGTCGATTTTGTAGGCCACGCGTACGCGTCAATGACGCACCCGCATGAATGGCAAAAATCACAAACGACGCGAACGCGTGGGGTACGTGATGAGTGGATAATTTATACGCTTTTTGGCATTATTTTTAGTATGTTTTTAGTATATTTTAGTTAGTTTTTATTATATTTTTATTAGTTTTTAGTTAAAATTCACTTTTCTGGACTTTACTATGAGTTTGTGTGTTTTTCTGAGATTTCAGGTATTTTCTGGCTGAAATTGAGGGTCCTGAGCAAAAATCTGATTCAGAGGCTGAAAAGGACTGCAGATGCTGTTGGATTCTGACCTCCCTGCACTCGAAGTGGATTTTCTGGAGTTACAGAAGCCCAATTGGCGCGCTCTCAACGGAGTTGGAAAGTAGACATCCTGGGCTTTCCATCAATGTATAATAGTTTATACTTTGCTCAAGATTTGATGGCCCAAACCGGCGCTGCAAATCAGCTTCAGAATTCCCAGCGTTTAACGCCGGAACTGGCATAAAAATTGGAGTTAAATGCCCAAGCTGGCATAAAAGCTGGCGTTTAACTCCAGAAAAAGTCTCTACACATGAAAGCTTCAATGCTCAGCCCAAGCACACACTAAGTGGACCCCGGAAGTGGATTTTTACGTCATTTACTCATTTATGTATACCCTAGGTTACTAGTTCACTATTAATAGGATCTTTTGACATTGTATCGACACCTCATGACACTTTACACGTTTCTCATTGTATCTTCTACAACATGAGTCTCTAAACCCCATGGTTGGGGTTGAGGAGCTCTGCTGTGTCTTGATGGATTAATGCAATTACTACTGTTTTTCATTCAATCACGCTTGCTTCTATTCTAAGAATTCACTTGTTCTTCAACTTGATGAATGTGATGATCCGTGACACTCATCATCATTCTTGCTTATGAACGTGTGCCTGACAACCACCTCCGTTCTACTTTAGATTGAGTGAATATCTCTTGGATTCTTTAATCAGAATCTTCGTGGTATAGGCTAGAATTGATGGCGGCATTCAAGAGAATCCGGAAGGTCTAAACCTTGTCTGTGGTATTCTGAGTAGGATTCAAGGATTGAATGACTGTGACGAGCTTCAAACTCCTGAGGGCTGGGCGTTAGTGACAGACGCAAAAGAATCACTGGATTCTATTCCGACCTGATTGAGAACCGACAGATGAATAGTCGTGCTGTGACAGAGCGCGTTGAACATTTTCACTGAGAGGATGGGAGGTAGCCATTGACAACTGTGAAACCCTACATACAGCTTGCCATGGAATGAGCCTTGCGTGCATGAAGAAGAAGACAGTAGGAAAGCAGAGATTCAGAAGATAGAGCATCTCCAAAACCTCAACATGTTCTCCATTACTGCAAAACAAGTACTTATTTCATGTTCTTTTACTTTTTACAATCAACCCTGATAATTATTGATATCCTGACTAAGAGTTACAAGATAACCATAGCTTGCTTCAAGCCGACAATCTCCGTGGGATCGACCCTTACTCACGTAAGGTATTACTTGGACGACCCAGTGCACTTGCTGGTTAGTTGTGCGGGATTGCAAAAGTGTGATTGCAATTTCGTGCACCAGTACGCGAACGCGTGGGATCGTTTGTGCGAAAGGCTCCATTCTGGCACCACTCCTGCGCAACTCTCTGTCAAATTTATTTTTTCACTCACACATGATCGACGCGTTTGCGTCAGTGATGCTTGCGCGTCGTATGCGCTTTTTTTCTTTTATTTATATATATAGAGCTTGAGGTGTTCGGTTCCTGTGATAAAATAGCAGCATCATCAGAAAATTAGTAAGAACTCAATAAAAATCAAATAAGAAAATTACTACTACGAAAAATAAAAATAGCTAAGGATACGAAATTATCGGGTTGCCTCCCGACAAGCGCTTCTTTATCGTCACTAGCTTGACTGTCAGCTCCTCTAAGGAGGAGGATCATAGGGGCTCAGCTCTTCACCCCTTACTTTTAACTTCTTTCCTGTGTCTCCATAACGTAGCTCAATATGCTCCAGAGAGAGGATTCTGATTACTGTATAAACCCATGCTGGATTGTTGGTCAACACCACATTCATTCTTGGGGAGAAACCTTCAGTGGGAATCTTTTTGTTTCTCCATCCTCTGGGTACTTTCTTCTTTTTGGGAACCTCCTCCTTGGTAGATGATGCATTCCCAACACCAAACTTAGGTTTGATATCAGGAGGAATTTTATTGACTATTACCAAGGGAGGTTTGAGCTGCAGATTCTGCTGTGCATCATCAGGGGGTTTTTGAAGGTTTGGATCAATAAGCTCAGCCTGCATGCACCTCTCTTCTTCACCTGTTGGATGTATATCTTTGAAGACATGAAAGACCAGTTGCTCATTATGCACTCTAAGCACTAATTCACCTACTTCTACATCAATCAGAGCTCTTCCAGTGGCTAGGAATGGTCTTCCTAGAATTATAGAGGCATTCTCATCCTCCCCCGTGTCAAGAATCACAAAGTCTGCTGGGAGGAAGAACTTACCCACTTTGACCAAGATATTCTCCACTAATCCGTATGCAGGCTTCATAGATTTGTCTGCCATCTGTAATGTTATCTTTGTGAGTTGTGCCTCTTGGATTTACAGCTTCTTCATCACAGATAAGGGCATTAGATTTATGCTTGCCCCCATATCACATAGGGCTTTCTCAAAGGTTGTGCTCCCAATGGTGCATGGAATTTGAAAGCTCCCTGGATCTGGCATCTTCTTTGGCAAGTTATTCTGAATTACAGCACTATATTCCTTAGTCAGGATTACTGTCTTATCTCCATTTAAATGCTTTTTCTTTGACAACAGCTCCTTCATGAATTTGGCATAGATAGGCATTTGCTCCAAAACCTCAGCAAAAGGAATATTGATTTGTAACATTTTGAAGATTTCCAAAAACTTTGAGAACTGCTTGTCCTTGGTCTCTTTTTGAAGTCTCTGAGGATATGGCATCTTAGGTTTGTACTCAGGAGCCTTTGGCAAAGTAGGATAAGTGTCAAGAGAATATGGGAATGGGTTGTCCGCACGCTTTGGAGGGGCGTGCTCCAATTCTCCCTTTTTCTCCTCTGGAGCTTCCTCTTCAACTAGCTCTTCATTGGCCTTGGTCTCAAAGCCAGCTACTTTACCGCTTCTCAATTGAATAACCTTGCAATCTTCTCCTGGGTTCACCACTGTATCACCTTGAAATGTACTTGCAGACCTCTCAAGTAATTGCTTGCTCAGTTGGCCCACTAGTACCTCTAAATTTCTAATGGAGGCTCTGGTTTCTTGCATAACTTGTGCTTCTGTACTTGCCACTTGTCCATTTATCACGGAGATAGCCTTGCATTCCTCTCTTGGATTTGGAATTGTGTTACTAGGAAGGCTATTAGTGGTCCTCTGATCAATTTCATTAACTCTGGTGGCTATTTGACCCATTTGAATCTCCAGGTTCTTGATGGATACTCTGGTTTCCTGTCTAAAACCTGTCAATATTACTTCCAGATCATTGTTCTGTTGAAAACTGCCCTGAGAATTATTGTTAAAGTTTTGAGGTCTCTGAGGTTGATCCCTCCATCCAAAATTTGGGTGATTCCTCCATCCCTGGTTGTATGTCTTAGAATATGGATCATTGTTAGGATTCCTAGGACCACTCCCCATGTAATTCACCTATTCAAAAGAAGGTTGAGTATAATCATAATTATCGTTTTGCATAGAGTTACCTGCCATGTCATATGAGACTTCCTGTGGTGGATTTTGTGTGTTGATAGCTGATATTTGTATGCCACCCATCTGGTGAGTAAGTAGATTTATTTGCTGAGACATCAGCTTGTTCTGAGAGGGAAGAGCATTAATAGCTTCTACTTCCAACACGCCTCTCTTCTGAGGGGTTTCAGAGTTCATTGGATTCCTGTTAGATGAGTATAAATATTGGTTGCTAGCAACCAATTCAATAAGCTCAATAGTCTCCTCCGGTGTCTTCTTCTTGTACAATGAACCTCCTGCAGAATTGTCTAAGCACATCTTGGACATTTCACTCAAGCCTTCATAAAAGATATCCAGTTGAGTCCATTTGGAGAACATGTCTGGAGGGCATTGCCTAATCAGTAGCTTGTATCTCTCTCAAGCTTCATACAGAGTCTCACCATCCTTCTGTCTGAAGGTCTGAACCTCCATCCTAAGCTTAGTCAGCTTCTTTGGTGGGAAAAATTTAGTGAGAAACTCAGTAACCACCTTATTCCAAGTGTCCAAACTCTCTTTGGTTTGGGAATCTAGCCATAGCTTTGCTCCATCCCTCAGAAAAAATGGGAAGAGCATGAGTTTGTACACATTAGGGTTTACTTCATTTGTCTTCACAGTATCACAAATTTGTAGAAAACTAGAGATAAATTGATTTGGGTCTTCATGGGGAAGACCATGATACTGGCAATTTTGTTACACTAGAGTGACCAGTTGAGGCTTCAACTCAAAGTTGTTCGCAGTAATAGGAGGCACCATAATGCTCTTTCCATACAGATCTGCAGTAGGAGCAGAGAAAGAGCCAAGTACTCTCCTTTGTTCATTCCCATTCGGGTTTGCCGCATTGGTATTCTCAGTGTTAGTCGGGTCCATAGTGGATTCTGCAGCCTTATAAAGTCTTGCTTGTTATAAACGCCGCCTGAAAGTCCTTTCAGGTTCAAGATCAAAGTCTAAGAGATGTTCTTTGTCTCTGTTCCTGCGCATAAACAAACAGAAAACAAGAAAGAATGGGAATCTCTACGTCAGAGTGTAGAGAATTCCCAGTGAGGTAACCTGTGTAAAGAAATAAAAAATATATATATATATATACTAAATAAAATAAATAACCAGGTAACACCAAACTTAATTTCAAAAATTAAGAAAGATATTAGTGCTATTTATTTATTTAAAATTTCTTTTTTCGAAAAAATATTTTTTTTGAAAATTTAAAATTTAATTAAAAAATATTTTTTTCGAAAATCAAGTAATAAAAGAAAAAAAAATGAAACAGGGGGAGGGGGTTCACGTAAAATAAGAGAAATATATATATATATATTTTGAAATTAATTTTTTTAAAAATATATTTTTAATAAAATTAAAAATAAAATGCCTAATCTAAGCAATCAAACAACTAATAGCTGTTAATCACTATCAATCCCTGGCAACGGCGCCAAAAACTTGGTGCGGTATTTTATAACCCACACTACTAACTGGCAAATGCACCGGGTCGTACCAAGTAATACCTTACGTGAGTAAGGGTCGTTCCCACGAGGATTGATGGATTAAGCAACAATAGCGTTTGATAGGATTAGTTAGACAAGTAGAAAATGGTTTTGAAATGTTCAAAAGGTTTAAGTTCGAACTCAGAATATCAAAAGGATAGACAAATAAATAAGTTGAGAATAAAATATTAAGAAGGCACTTAAGGTTTCAGAGTTATCTAATTTCCGGATTAACTTTTATTACTAATTAATTTAATCATGCAAGATTTAATTTCATGGCAAACTATATGTGACTAGACCCTAATTCCTTAGACCTTCCTAGTCTCCTCTAAAATTCAGTAATTGCCAATTCCTTGGTCAATTAATTCCAATTAGAGGGTGATGATCAATTTCTAGTTTATATGCCAAAAGAATCCTAATTATCCACAAATAAGGGGATTATATGTCACGTATTCCTTTAAATACAAACAATTAAAAATTCAGTATAATATGTTTTCAAGCTGTTGTTCAAGTAAATAGCTTTTCCAAGTTTTACAAGAACTCAATTAGAACATGGGTCATACTTCCGTTCCACCCATATTCATAAAATAAAGAACGAAAACAATTATTGAAATATAAATCAAGACATGAATTAAATTAAAAAGATCAAATGAATCAATCCATGAAAATAGACAGAGCTCCTAACCTTAACAATGGAGGATTAGTTACTCATGGTTCAGAGAAGAAAAATAACGGTTCTGGTAACAATATGTTCCCTGTCTAAATGTACAGAGTTTCTATTTATAACTAATCTTAATAATCTAATTATCTCAATCCTATCTTTTCCTTAAAATCATATGTGAATTTAAATACGAATTAATTAACAAGTCTTCCGCTGATGGGTGGGGATCACTTGATTTGTCCATTCTGCAGCTTCTAATCTGTGTTTTCTGGGCTGAAAACTGGGTCAAAACAGCCCAGAAATCGTAACCAGCGTTTTCTGTATTATTGCAGATCGCGCATGTGACGCGTCCACGTCGTCCACGCGCTCACGTCATTTGTGCAGATTCCAGTCCACACGTTCGCGTCAGGCACGCGATCGCGTCATTGCGATTTCTCCATTCCGCGCGGTCGCGTGAGCCATGCGTCCGCGTCGGTCTTCGCTGGTCATCTCTTTGGTTTCTTCTTTTTCTCTACAGAAACTTCATCAAATCCCTCCAAATGCTACCTAAAATAAATAAAATTGCACAAAACTCAAAATAGCATCCATAGTGGCTAAAATATAATTAATTCTTAATTAAACTCAACAAATTAGATGCAAATTCACTAGGAAAAGATAGATAAGATGCTCACGCATCATGAAGCCTATGGAAACATCTATAATCCCTCATGGAGAAATCATCCAAATTTCTCATGGAAGGATCAACAAAAGCCTTAACAAGGCTTTAACAATGGTGGAAGAAACAGGTTTAGCAATAGCAAGCCTTTTCCATCATCCTCTCAGCAACAAACAGAGAATTCTGAGCAGAGCCCCTCTAGCTTAGCAAACATAGTCTCTGATCTATCTAAGGCCACTCTAAGTTTCATGAATGAAACGAGGTCCTCCATTAGAAATTTGGAGGCACAAGTGGGCCAGCTGAGTAAAAGAGTCACTGAAACTCCTCCTAGTACTCTCCCAAGCAATATAGAAGAGAATCCCAAAAGAGAGTGCAAGGCCATAACTGTGAGTAACATGGCCAAACCTGGAGAGAGTGGAAAGGTAGTGATTCCTAGTGAGGAAGACCTCCTGAGACGTTCACTGACCAATAAGGAGTTCCCCTTTGAGGAACCAAAGAAATCTGAGGCTCATACAGAGACCATAGAGATTCCATTAAACCTCCTTTTACCATTCATGAGCTCTGGTGACTATTCATCTTCTGAAGAAGATAAAGACATTGTTGAAGGGTAAGTTGTCCAGTACTTAGGAGCAATCATGAAGCTGAATGCCAAGCTATTTGGTAATGAGACTTGGGAGGATAAGCCGCCATTGCTCATTAATAAACTGAATACCTGGGTTCAACACACTTTACCTCGAAAGAAATAGGATCCTGGTAAATTCCTAATTTCCTGTACCATAGGAACCATGACCTTTGAGAAGGCTCTGTGTGACATGGGGTCAGGCATAAACTTAATGCCATTCTCTGTAATGGAGAAACTGGGAATATTTGAGGTACAGGCTGCCAAATTCTCATTAGAGATGGCAGAAAAATCCATGAAAAAGGCTTATGGATAGGTAGAGGACATGCTAGTAAAGGTTAAAGGCCTTTACATCTCTGTTGATTTCATAATCCTAGACACTGGGAAGGATGATGATGAATCCATCATCCTTGGAAGATCCTTCCTAGCCACAGCAAAAGCTGTGATTGATGTGGACAGAGGAGAGTTAATCCTTCAATTGAATGAGAACTACCTTGTATTTAAGACTCAAGGTTCTCCTTCGGTACATATGGAGAAGAAGCATGAAAAGCTTCTCTCAATACAGAGTCAAACAAAGCCCCCACAATTAAACTCTAAGTTTGGTGTTGGAAGGCCACAACCAAACTCTAAGTTTGGTGTGGTAAAAGCATTGCTTTTTGTTTTTCCATAACCATTTATGGCACCTAAGGCCGAAGAAACCTCTAGAAAGAGGAAAGGGAAGACAAAAGCTTTCACCTCCGAGTCATGGGAGATGGAGAGATTCATCTCAAAGGTCCATCAAGACCACGTCTATGAAGTTGTGGCCAATAAAAAGGTGATCCCTATGCAATTCAGCTGGAACTGTCATAGAGGAAGGCATCCTCATTGAAGAGGACAAGCCCATCACCAAAAAGAGGATGGAGCAAACAAGAGAGCCCACTCATGGACCTCAACAAGAGCATGACGAATTCCCTCATCAAGAAATCCCTGAGATGCCTCAAGGGATACATTTTCCTCCACACAACTATTGGGAGCAACTAAGGATAGGAGCACCAAAAGCACTAAGGATGGAGCAACAAAGACAAGAAAGAGACATAGAGGAGCTCGAGAGCACCATTGGTTCTTCAAGAGGAAGACGCCACCCTCACTAAGGTGGACCCATTCCTTAATCTCCTTATCTATTTATTTTTCTATTTCCGGTTTTGAGCTTTATGTTTGGCTATGTTTTGTGTCTTTATTACATGATCATTAGTGTCTATGTCTTAAAGCTTTGAATAACTCCATGAACCCTTCACCTCTCTTAAATGAAAAATGTGCTTAATTACAAAAGAACAAGAAATACTTGGATTTCAAATTTTATCTTGAAATTAGTTTAATTATTTTGATGTAGTGGCAATACTTTTTGTTTTATGAATGAATGCTTGAATAGTGCATATTTTTTATCTTGTTGTTTATGAATGTTAAAATTGTTGGCTCTTGAAAGAATAATTAACAAAGAGAAATGTTATTGGTAATCTGAAAAATCATGAAATTGATTCTTGAAGCAAGAAAAAGCAGTGAAAAAGAAAAAAGCTTGCGAAAAAAAGTGGCGAAAAAAAAGAAAGAAAAAGAAAAAGCAAGCAGAAAAAGCCAATAGCCCTTTAAACTAAAAGGCAAGGGTAAAAAGGATACAAGGCTTTGAGCATTAATGGATAGGAGGGCCCAAGGAAATAAAATCCAGGCCTAAGCGGCTAAATCAAGCTGTCCCTAACCATGTGCTTGTGTCATGAAGGTCCAAGTGAAAAGCTTGAGACTGAGTGGTTAAAGTCGTGATCCAAAGCAAAAGAGTGTGCTTAAGAACTCTGAACATCTCTAACTGGAGACTTTAGCAAAGCTGAGTCACAATCTGAAAAGGTTCACCTAGTTATGTGTCTGTGGCATTTATGTACCCGGTGGTAATACTGGAAAACAAAGTGCTTAGGGCCATGGCCAAGACTTATAAAGTAGCTGTGTTCAAGAATCAACATACTAAACTAGGAGAATCAATGACACTATCAAAAATTCTGAGTTCCTATAGATGCCAATCATTCTGAATTTCAAAGGATAAAGTGAGATGCAAAAACTGTTCAAAAGCAAAAAGCTACTAGCCCCGCTTATCTAATTGGGACTAAGTTTCATCGATATTGTGGGATTCATTGTATATTCTCTTCTTTTTATCCTATTTTATTTTCAGTTGCTTGGGGACAAGCAACAATTTAAGTTTGGTGTTGTGATGAGCGGATAATTTATACGCTTTTGGCATTGTTTTTATATAGTTTTTAGTATGTTTTATTCATAAGAACATGATGAATGTGATGATTATGTGACACTCATCACCATTCTCACTTATGAACGCGTGATTGACAACCACTTCCGTTCTACATGAAAACAAGCTTGAATGTATATCTCTTGGATTTCTAATCAATGATTCACATCGACTCCCCTCTGACAATGGGGCATCTGAATCCGAGATTAGAGTCTTCATGGTATAGGCTAGAATCAATTGGCAGCATTCTTGAGATCCGAAAAGTCTAAACCTTGTCTGTGGTATTACGAGTAGGATCTGGGATAGGATGACTGTGACGAGCTTCAAACTCGCGACTGTAGGGCGTGGTGACAGACGCAAAAGGATAGTAAATCCTATTCCTACACAATCGAGAACCAACAGCTAATTAGCCATACGATATCTGTGCATGGTATTTTTCATCCGAGATGAGCAATCCGACAGTTGATTTGCCGTACAGAAACCGTAGAGGACCATTTTCACTAAGAGGACGGGAAGTAGCCATTGACAACAGTGACACCCAACATACAGCTTGCCATAGAAAGGTGTATGAATGATTGGATGAAGGCAGTAGGAAAGTAGAGATTCAAAAGGAATGAGGCATCTCCATACACTTATCTGAAATTTTCACCAATGATTTACATAAGTATCTCAATCTTTATTTTATGTTTTATTTATATTTTAATTATTAAAACTCCATAACCATTTGAATCTGCCTGACTGAGATTTACAAGGTGACCATAGCTTGCTTCAAGCCGACAATCTCCGTGGGATCGACCCTTACTCATGTAAGGTTTATTACTTGGATGACCTAATGCACTTGCTAGTTAGCTGTGCGAAGTTGTAAAAAAGAGTTGAGATTACAATTGTGCGTACCAAGTTGTTGGCGCCATTGTGTATCACAATTTTGTGCACCAAGTTTTTGGCGCCGTTGCCGGGGATTGTTCGAGTTTGGACAACTGACGGTTCATCGTGTTGCTTAGATTAGGTAATTTTCTTCTTATTTTATTTTCAAAAAGTTTTCAAAAATATTTCAAAAATTTTTTCTCTTTTTCGTTCTTTTCAAAAAATTTATTGAAAAATCCAAAAAATAATAAAATTATAAAAACCAAAAATATTTTGTGTTTCTAGTTTGAGTCTAGTGTCAATTTTTAAGTTTGGTGTCAATTGCATCTTTTTAATTTTCTAAAAATTTTCGAAAACTCATGCATTGCATTCTTCATGATCTTCAAGTTGTTCTTGATAAGTCTTCTTGTTTGATCTTCATATTTTCTTGTTGTGTCTTTTGTTATTTTTCATATGTATTTTTGCATTCTTAGAGTCTAAACATTAAAAATTTCTAAGTTTGGTGTCTTGCATGTTTTCTTTTCTTGAAAATTTTTCAAAAATAAGTTCTTGATGTTCATCATCATCTTCAAAGTGTTCTTGGTGTTCATCTTGACATTCATAGTGTTCTTGCATGCATCATTGGTTTTGATCCAAAATTTTCATGTTTTGGGTCATATTGATATTTTTCTCTTTCCTCATTAAATTAAAAAAAATAAAAAATATATTTTCCTTATTTTACTCATAATTTTTGAAATCTTTCGGTTGACTTAGTCAAAAATTTTTAAAATAAGTTGTTTCTTGTTATTCAAGTCAAGATTTCATTTTTAAAAATCTTATCTTTTCAAATCTTTTTCAAAAATCAAATTTTTTTCATTTTTTTCTTTAATATTTTCGAAAATTTTTAAAATTGCTTTTCAAAATCTTTTTCTTAATTTCATTTCAAATTTTCAAAAACTTTACTAACAATTAATGTGATTGATTCAAAAATTTCAAGTTTGGTACTTTCTTGTTAAGAAAGGTTCAATCTTTAAATTCTAGAATCATATCTTTTAGTTTCTTGTTAGTCAAGTAATCAATTTTAATTTTAAAAATCAAATCTTTCTAAATTTCTTTTTCAAATCTTTTTCAAAATAAATTTCAATCATATCTTCTTTTTATTATATCTTTTTCAATCATATCTTTTTCAATAATTTGATTTCAAAAATCTTTTCTAACTTCCTATCTTTTCAAAATTGATTTTCAAATCTTTTTCAACTAACTAATTGATTTTTGTTTATTCTACTATTTCTTATCTTTTTCAAAACCACCTAACTACTTTTCTCTAATTTTCAAAAATTCCTCACCCTTTTTCAAAATTCTTTTTAATTAACTAATTATTTTAAATTTTAATTTTAATTTTGTTTCTTCTCCTAATTTTCAAATTCTAACTTAAAATTAAAATAAAAACAAAAATAATTTCCTTTTCTTAAAATTAATTTTCGAAAACTCCTCTCTCTCTCTCTCTCTCATCTCCTTCTATTTATTTATTTATTTACTAACACTTCTCTTCTACTCATAATTCGAACCCTCTTCTCTTCTCTTTCTGTG
Source organism: Arachis hypogaea (assembly GCF_003086295.3). NCBI lineage: Eukaryota > Viridiplantae > Streptophyta > Magnoliopsida > Fabales > Fabaceae > Arachis > Arachis hypogaea. Next base: position 89,741,319 of record NC_092037.1, on the reverse strand, counting down.
TTCGAATTTTCTCCTTCTTCTATTCTTTTCTTCTTCTACTCACATAAAGGAATCTCTATACTGTGACATAGAGGATTTCTCTTCTTTTCTGTTCTCTTCTTTTTCATATGAGTAGGAGCAAGGATAAGAACATTCTTGTTAAAGCAGATCCTGAACCTGAAAGGACTCTGAAGAATAAGCTAAGAGAAGCTAAAGCACAATAATCCAGAGAAAACCTTACAGAGAATCTCGAAAAAGAAGGAGACATGACCGAACCTAACAACAATGCAAGAAAGATTCTTGGTGACTTTACTGCACCAAATTCCAACTTAAATGGAAGAAGCATCTCAATCCCTGCTATTGGAGCAAACAATTTTGAGCTAAAGCCTCAATTAGTTTCTCTGATGCAACAGAATTGCAAGTTTCATGGACTTCCATCAGAAGATTCTTTTCAGTTCTTAACTGAATTCTTGCAGATCTGTGATACTGTTAAGACCAATAGGGTTGATCCCGAGGTCTACAGGCTTATGCTTTTCCCTTTTGCTGTAAAAGACAGAGCTAGAATATGGTTGGACTCTCAACGTAAAGATAGCCTGAACTCTTGGGATAAGCTGGTCATGGCTTTCTTAGCCAAGTTCTTTCCTCCTTAGAAGCTGAGCAAGCTTAGAGTGCATGTTCTAACCTTCAGCAGAAAGAAGGTAAATCCCTCTATGAAGCTTGGGAGATATACAAGCAACTGACCAAAAAGTGTCCTTCTGACATGCTCTCAGAATGGACCATCCTGGATATATTCTATGATGGTCTGTCTGAATTGTCTAAGATGTCATTGGACCATTCTACAGGTGGATCTATTCACCTGAAGAAAATGCCTGCAGAAGCTCAGGAACTCATTGACATGGTTGCAAACAACCAGTTCATGTACACTTCTGAAAGGAATCCTGTGAGTAATGGGACGCCTCAGAGGAAGGGAGTTCTTGAAATTGATTCTCTGAATGCCATATTGGCTTAGAACAAAATGTTAACTCAACAAGTCAATATGATTTCTTAGAGTCTGAATGGATTGCAAAATGCATCCAACAGTACTAAAAAAGCATCTTCTGAAGAAGAAGCTTATGATCCTGAGAATCCTGCAATGGCAGAGGTGAATTACATGGGTGAAGCCTATGAAAACATCTATAATCCCTCATGGAGAAATCATCCAAATTTCTCATGGAAGGATCAACAAAAGCCTCAACAAGGCTTTAACAATGGTGGAAGAAACAGGTTTAGCAATAGCAAGTCTTTTCCATCATCCTTTCAGCAACAGACAGAAAATTCTGAGCAGATCCCCTCTAGCTTAGCAAACATAGTCTCTGATCTATCTAAGGCCCCTCTAAGTTTCATGAATGAAATAAGGTCCTCCATTAGAAATTTGGAGGCACAAGTGGGCCAGCTGACTAAAAGAGTCACTGAAACTCCTCCTAGTACTCTCCCAAGCAATATAGAAGAGAATCCCAAAAGAGAGTGCAAGGCCATAACTGTGAGAACATGGCCGAACCTGGAGATAGTGGAAAGGCAGTGATTCCTAGTGAGGAAGACCTCCTGGGACATTCACTGACCAATAAGGAGTTCTCCTTTGAGGAACCAAAGGAATCTGAGACTCATACAGAGACCATAGAGATTCCATTAAACCTTCTTTTACCATTCATGAGCTCGGGTGACTATTCATCTTCTGAAGAAGATGAAGACATTGTTGAAGGGTAAGTTTTCTAGTATTTAGGAGCAATCATGAAGCTAAATGCCAAGCTATTTGGTAATAAGACTTGGGAGGATAAGCCTCCATTGCTCATTAATGAACTGAATACCTGGGTTCAGCACACTTTACCTCAAAAGAAACAAGATCCTGGTAAATTCCTAATTCCCTGTACCATAGGCACCATGACCTTTGAGAAGGCTCTGTGTGACCTTGGGTTAGGCATAAACTTAATGCCACTCTCTGTAATGGAGAAACTGTGAATCTTTGAGGTATAGGCTGCCAAATTCTCATTAGAGATGGCAGACAAATCCATGAAAAAGGCTTATGGATAGGTAGAGGACGTGCTAGTAAAGGTCAAAGGCCTTTACATCCATGCTGATTTCATAATCCTAGACACTGGGAAGAATGAGGATGAATCCATCATCCTTGGAAGACCTTTCCTAGCCACAGCAAAAGCTGTGATTGATGTGGACAGAGGATAGTTAATTCTTCAATTGAATGAGGACTACCTTATATTTAAGACTCAAGGTTCTCCTTCTGTACACATGGAGAGGAAGCATGAAAAGCTTCTCTCAATACAGAGTCAAACAAAACATCCACAGTCAAACTCTATGTTTGGTGTTAGAAGGCCACAACCAAACTCTAAGTTTGGTGTGGTAAAAGCATTGCTTTTTGTTTTTCCATAACCATTTATGGCACCTAAGGCTGGAGAAACCTCTAGAAAGAGGAAAGGGAAGACAAAAGCTTTCACCTCCGAGTCATGGGAGATGTAGAGATTTATCTCAAAGGTCTATCAAGACCACTTCTATGAAGTTGTGGCCAAGAAAAAAGTGATTCCTATGCAATTCAGCTGGAATTGTCATAGAGGAAGACATCCTTATTGAAGAGGACAAGCCCATCACCAAAAAGAGGATGGAGCAAACAAGAAAGCCCACTCATGGACCTCAACAAGAACATGACGAATTCTCTCATCAAGAAATCCCTGAGATGCCTCAAGGGATACATTTTCCTCCACACAACTATTGGGAACAACTAAGGATAGGTGCACCAAAAGCACTAAGGATGGAGCAAAAAAGACAAGGAAGAGACATAGAGGAGCTCAAGAGCACCATTGGTTCTTCAAGAGGAAGACGCCACCCTCACTAAGGTGGACTCATTCCTTAATCTCCTTATCTATTTATTTTTCTGTTTCTGGTTTTGAGCTTTATGTTTGGCTATGTTTTGTGTCTTTATTACATGATCATTAGTGTTTATGTCTTAAAGCTATGAATAACTCCATGAACCCTTCACCTCTCTTAAATGAAAATGTGCTTAATTACAAAAGAACAAGAAGTACTTAGATTTCAAATTTTATCTTGAAATTAGTTTAATTATTTTGATGTGGTGGCAATACTTTTTGTTTTCTGAATGAATGCTTGAACAGTGCATATTTTTTATCTTGTTGTTTATGAATGTTAAAATTGTTGGCTCTTGAAAGAATGATGAACAAAGAGAAATGTTATTAGTAATCTGAAAAATCATGAAATTGATTCTTAAAGCAAGAAAAAGCAGTGAAAAAGAAAAAAGCTTGCGAAAAAAAAGTGGTGAAAAAAAAGAAAGAAAAAGAAAAAGCAAGTAGAAAAAGTCAATAGCCCTTTAAACCAAAAGGCAGGGTAAAAAGGATACAAAGCTTTGAGCATTAATGGATAGGAGGGCCCAAGGAAATAAAATCCAGGCCTAAGCGGCTAAATCAAGCTGTCCCTAACCATGTGCTTATGTCATGAAGGTCCAAGTGAAAAGCTTGAGACTGAGTGGTTAAAGTCGTGATCCAAAGCAAAAGATTGTGCTTAAAAACTCTGGACACCTCTAACTGGGGACTTTAGCAAAGCTGAGTCACAATCTGAAAAGGTTCACCCAGTTATATGTCTATGGCATTTATGTATCCGGTGGTAATACTGGAAAACAAAGTGCTTAGGGCCACGGCCAAGACTCATAAAGTAGCTGTGTTCAAGAATCAACATACTAAACTAGGAGAATCAATAACACTATCTAAAATTCTGAGTTCCTATAGATGTCAATCATTCTGAATTTCAAATGATAAAGTGAGATGCCAAAACTGTTCAAAAGCAAAAAGCTACTAGCCCCGCTCATTTAATTGGGACTAAGTTTCATTGATATTATGGAATTCATTGTATATTCTCTTCTTTTTATCCTATTTTGTTTTCAGTTTCTTGGGGACAAGCAACAATTTAAGTTTGGTGTTGTGATGAGCGGATAATTTATACACTTTTTGGCATTATTTTTACATAGTTTTTAGTATGTTTTATTCACTTTTTAGTATATTTTTATTAGTTTTTAAGTAAAATTCACATTTCTAGACTTTACTATGGGTTTGTGTATTTTTCTGTGATTTCAGGTATTCTTTGGCTGAAATTGAGGGACCTGAGCAAAAATCTGATTCAGAGGCTGACAAAGGACTGCTGATGCTGATGGATTCTGACCTCCTTGCACTCGAAAAGAATTTTCTGGAGCTACAGAAGTCTAAATGGCTCGCTCTCGATGGAGTTGGAAATTAGACATCCAGGGCTTTCCAGCAATATATAATAGTCCATAGTTTGCCCGAGTTTAGACGATGTAAATTGGCGTTTAACGCCAGTTTTCTGCCCTATTCTGGCGTTAAGCGCCAGAAACAAGTTGCAAAACAGAGTTAAACGCCAGAAATAAGTTATAAATTAGCGATTAACTCCAAAGAAGACCTCTACATGTGAAAGCTTCAATGCTCAGCCCAAGCACACATCAAGTGGGCCCAGAAGTGGATTTCTGCATCATTTACTCATTTCTGTAACCCTAGTAACTAGTTTAGTATAAATAGAACTTTTTACTATTGTATTAGACATCTTTTGATCACCTTTTGATCTCTTGATCACATTTTGGAGGCTGGCCTCACGACCATGCCTGGACCATTATCACTTATATATTTTCAATGGTGGAGTTTCTACACACCATAGATTAAGGTGTGGAGCTCTACTGTTCCTCGAGTATTAATGAAAGCACTACTATTTTCTATTCAATTCATGTTTATCCTTATTCTAAGATATTCATTCGCACACAAGAATATGATGAATGTGATGATTATGTGACACTCATCATTATTCTCACTTATGAACGCGTGATTAACAACCACTTCCGTTCTACATGAAAACAAGCTTGAATGTATATCTCTTGGATTTCTAATCAACGATTCACATCGACTCCCCTCTGACAATGGGGTATCTGAATCTGAGATTAGAGTCTTTGTGGTATAGGCTAGAATCAATTGGCAGCATTCTTGAGATTCGGAAAGTCTAAACCTTGTCTGTAGTATTCCGAGTAGGATCTGGGATAGGATGACTGTGACGAGCTTCAAACTCGCGGCTGTAGGGCATGGTGACAGACACAAAAGGATAGTAAATCCTATTCCTACACGATTGAGAACCAACAGCTGATTAGTTATACGATATCTGTGCATGGTATTTTTCATACGAGACGAGCAATCCGACAGTTGATTAGTCGTACAGAAACCATAGAGGACTATTTTTACTGAGAGGACAAGAAGTAGCCATTGACAACGGTGAAACCTAACATACAGCTTTCCATAGAAAGGAGTATGAATGATTGGATGAAGGCAGTAGGAAAGCAGAGATTCAAAAGGAATGAGGCATCTCCATACACTTATCTGAAATTCCCACCAATGATTTACACAAGTATCTCTATCTTTATTTTATGTTTTATTTATCTTTTAATTATTAAAACTCCATAACCATTTGAATCCGTCTGATTGAGATTTATAAGGTGACCATAGCTTGCTTCAAGCTGACAATCTCCGTGGGATCGACCCTTACTCACGTAAAGTTTATTACTTGGACGACCCAGTGCACTTGCTGGTTAGTTATGCGAAGTTGTGAAAAATAGTTGAGATTACAATTATGCGTACCAAGTTGTTGGCGCCATTGTGTATCACAATTTCATGCACTAATCCCATTCATCATAACTACATGCACATGTCGATCAATATCAAACTCAGCAAAGTCCAAGCCTGATTTATACTCTACCTACCTCAACACTTAACAGTTCGCCATCTACCCAATGTTATTCCAATTCACATCCTAATCATTCGAGGCCTATATCATAAGTCTCCTGATAAGTAGTCATTTCTCAATTCCTACATGAGTGTTCAATTTCACAAACTTTCATTCCCATTCAAATCCAACTATTCCAATGTTAATTACAAGCCCCTTCTACTCTAAATTATCAGATTCCAATCAACTCAAACCTACTTAAACAAATCGTTCAAGCAACTATCCACCTCCAGTGTTCCACTCATCAATCCAAAATCAACACACCATTCTAATATATACCACTGCCAAGATTCCTATCACGGTGTTCCCTCACCAGTTCGTTCTTGTGAATTCCTCTTTCTGATTATTTCATTCATGTCCATGAGGCACCATTCGGATCTTGTCCATACTAAACAAGCAATATCGAGGTGATCAGACTTAATATCTCAAGTTAAGTGCTTCAAATTACCAAAGGTATACTCATGAACTTCATGCTAGATGTATCGGTTAGATACCCTAACTAGCACAGGCACAGACTCAGAGTATGCATTGAAGCATAAGCAGTTCCATCCCTCAGGCTCACGAGGACGAACTGCTCTGATACCATAATGTAACACCCTAATATTCAAATCCTTATGCTCGAATCATAAGTCAATGATATTATGGTGGTACGACTCTCAGGTGAATTTTTAATATATAAATATAGGTAATTTCGAAAGGAGTATTAATCGAGAAGCCTGAAAAGAGTAGAAACAAAATAGCGAAGGCGTATCACTCACATTCGACAACAAAAGATAAACCGTGAGGTCGAAAGCGATATGCGGATAAAGGCATAAAGAGATAGATAACATATATATATATATATATATATATATATATATATATATATATATAACATAATTAAATAGCCATTAGTCGCGACCCGCAAAGTTTAGGTCGGCTAGGGTACAGTATGAAAGTAGTTGACAACAGAATCGCCTAATCTCTCCCAAAAGAAACATAAGAGCCTCTATAGGCAAGTTCAAAAGAGTTCAATACATAATATAAGTTCTTCAAAATAAAAGTGGAGAGATTCTAAGCAAAATATAAAGTAGAGAATATAAAAATCTTCGCCGTCTCTCAGACGAAACGCAGCTCACTTCTGAGCACCTGAACCTGTATCTAAAAAATAAGAGATATATACGGAATGAGAACCCCCGACCCATGGGTTTCCAGTACGGTAAAAGTGCCAAATAAATACAATGCACTGCAATAAAAACTCACTAAGCATCCTAAACTCATTTTCACCAAGTATCCATCCTAGGTTTCCGCTAATCCATGAATAGGCAACTGTCGTAAGGGGATACTAAGTCTAATTCATAGCGAATAATTAGTCAATAAATTAATTTTTAATAAAAAAATTAGAAATATGAATATTATATTAAATTAGGATAGAGCTCATTAAAACAAGAATTTTAACACTAATTTCAAATAATTTGGCCCAAGATTAGGCCGAACCGGTCGAACTGAGCCCATAATGGGCCCAAGCCCAAGCCCAACCCAATAGCCCAAGTAACTTAAGAAGTAGTATTCTTCTTCCTTCCATTCAGCAAGGAAACACTGAAGCAATCTTAAGAACAAGGAAAGGGAACAAAACCCTTGGCCTTAAATTATAACCACCACAACTTCTTGCTCCGAGCTTCGATCCACTGCGTCGAGCTCTACGAATCCATCAGAACAATTTTATAGGTAAGCCACTCTATTACTCTCAGCCTCTCCTTCCCCCAATTTCTTGAAAACTATGTAAGTGGTGTTGAGTTTTTGTCTCTTTGATGTATTAGGATCCGATTAGCTTGAGAAAAACATTCACTATTGCTTATACGACACTTGGGTAAGGTGAGGATGCTAGAACTCTAGTCAATCACTTAAATTTGTGTATTAGGTATTGAATTTGGGTATGTATGTGTGATATATGTGAAATTAGGTGTATATATGTATATGTTGGAGCTTGAATTGTGAGCCTTGGAGCTTGGTGGAGGTTGGGTGCTTGTGCCTTGATGATTTTGGACTTGTGAGGCTGTGTTTGGCTTTTGTGATTTGCTTTGGACAATACGTGAAAAAGCGGCCAAGGTATGGTTTAGGTTTCACGTATGTAATATATAATGTTCTGTGAAAACTTAGGTTAGATGACCATAAGATAGGCTGGATGTATGATTGTGCTTAATGTTTAGTAAAACTTATAGAGGATGTTGAATGAGTGTGAGAAAGGGAATGATGACTATTGCTTGTGGTTGATGGTTTGATTTAGTGAGGATTATGAATATAAAATTGTTATTGTTGTTTTATTGATATCTCATGATTGCTTTGGATATGGATTGATTGGTTTGAGTAGTTGAATGATGTGTTATATGTTGTGGAAAGAATGAGGATATGGAGAAGATAATTTGGATTGTGTAATGTCGTGTAGAATCTTGGAGTTGTGGATAATATCTTGTTTTGGTAAAAATTTGAGGTTTAAGGTTTGTAAAAAAATTACTTTTTGGCCGAACTTCTGCGAGCCATATCTTGGCTTCTAGACTCCCAAATGATTTCAAACTTATTTTAAATTAAAATTGGGTCCATGAAGTTTACGCCGTTTGAAGAACGGATGAAAAATGTTTTAAAATAAAAAAGTTATGCGCGTCGGAAGTTTGGGGTTTAAAATGAGCATTCTGCAGGTTTCAGACTTAGCCAAAATTTTTGATGAAACGTGTGCCCATGCGTACGCGTGGCCCTCTGTTTTCAGCAAATGAGTTTTTGTATTTTAAAGCTCAATTTTGAACCTCTAAACCTTTGTTTTTACCCTTTTAGCCCTAGAACATAATGATAAGTCTAGTAATAAGATAAAGTTAGGAAATGGTGATAACTTGGAGATGAAGAAAGATTTTTAAAGAATAAGTTGTGGTTAGAGAAGATAGTATTCAATTGATAAAGATGATGAAAGTGGTATATGAGGTAATTAAGAGAGTAAAGTAATATTGAGAATGATGTGTGAGACAGTTGATGATATTAAATAATTGAAAATGATGAGATGAGCTATGAATTATTATTGAGAATAAAAAGAATGATATTTATGAGAACTGATTGAATATATTGAGCTTGGGGTGTTGTCTCCCCCATGTCAGCTTGGGATGTTGTCTCCCCATGTCAGCCTGGGATTCGTCCCACGGATAATATTGAGCTTGAGGTGTTGACTCCCCCATGTCAGCTTGAAATTCTTTCCATGGTTAATTTCATACGGTTATCCACTAGGACATGTTGGGATGGCTACGTAACTGACAGTTGATATCAACAGTCATAGGACAGGCATACATCATGTGCATATTGTATGACTTGCTTGCTTGTGAATTATATGGGATTGCCTACGTGATTATAATCTGCTATTTGTTATAATTGCTAACTGTATTATTTGTGAACTACTTGTATTTGCCTTGTTTTGCTTCTTTGTCTGTGCAACTCATAGGAGACGGAGGAATGGAGGAAAGGTGAAAAAGATTAGTGTGCATGTTAAGTTTGGTTAGGTTAAGAACCTTTAGACGACCACCTATTTATGGTTCCTGTTTTTAGTTTCTTTAAGCTTTATAATTTGAGTGTCAGCGTTCTAGGATTGTCTCTGGCGTTCCCAGGACCTTATCTCTTATATGCATAGCACCTTTACCATGATGAGAACCTCCGGTTCTCACCCCCATACTGTGTTGTTTTTCAGATGCAGGTCGAGAGACTCCTCGGTAGGCATCTGAACTTTTGTAGCGGAGCGGTTTTCTGGGCTTTATTTTGATGTATAGTTTATGTTTATATATGTACTTAACTCTCCGAACAGCTACCTTATTTTATACCTCTTAGAGGTTTATGGAGAATTAGGATTTATCTTTGTATTTTGGATTTTGGGTATCTATATATATAAGTAAATATTCTCCGGCCAATCTTAGCTTCACAGGCTGAGTTAGGAGCTTGTTATTTTGTATTTTTGTCCCTCTATTCCCACTTTCTATTTAGTTATACTTAAGAATTTTAGATTTTCTCGCACGCAAGTAACCCGATTTTCTGAGTGTTGCGCTTCTCATTTTGCGGATTTGCTTTACCCGTTTTCTTAAGGTTCCTAGCATATATCTCATTTTCATTATTGTTATTATTTATATTTCATATTAGAGGTCGTAATACCACACACTACCTCTATTTTACGATTTAAGCGTAAAGCTCTGTGTGGTAGAATGTTACACTAGAAGTTAAGTCGTTACAAATGACATATAAATTTTTATGTTTCGTATAAAACTATCATATTATCTATAGCAATAATATAGAAAAAAACATCTATCTTAGAGTTACATTTATATATCATAGAAAATTAGAGAGTAGTATTTTAGTATTTATATAATTAATGTAGTATTAATCTCATAATTTTACATATTAAATTATCTAATTTAAAAAAAGAATTAATTCATCTCAATTGTTTAAATTCTAATATGACATATCTTAAAAAATAAATTTTATTATATAAAAATCTATTTATTTATTTATCTATCTATATGTCAATTTTTTTATAACCTATAAAAACATATGACATAATAAACACTTGACATATTAAATAACTTCTAATATTGTCACATAAATATTTTAGTGAAATTATCATTTACTTTTTAATCTTCTTAGGTAGTATATAGTCTTACTTTTCAATTTTTTTTTATTTTCTATTTTTATATAGGTTATTCTATACCTTTAATAGTAATGTTATTTTTTTAATATATAAATAAGTTAATAAAACTTAATTCATTCTCTTATTTTATTCTCACTTATATTCATATTTATTATATAAAATAATATTTACTTCGCACTATTTTTAATCTCGTCTGATACAATCTTTATGCCTTTTATTCTTTCTCCTAATATTTTATACAATTATTTAAAAAATTTAGTTAATGGTCACAGTTCTTTATTTTTATTTGCTAAATAATTTGTTCACTATATGTTAGGCGATGAACTTCTAAAACATTATAGTGTATAAAATTTTTACAATGTTTTTAAGTTTTCTTTGCTAATTTTGATTTGATTATGTTTATCAATTATATATTGTCTTTGTCACTTATATATTATTTTTATTTTTAACAATTTATATTTTTTATTATTTAGTTATAATAATAATGTTAAAAAAACATAATGTTATGATTGATGGATGTTATTTTCAATTATTGAAACATTATATTCATATTTATATTACATCTAATAATAACTTCATTCTTGCACTATAATATTTAAGTTTGTTAAACATCTGAATTAAATGTTAAATTCTTTCAAACACTAGAATGTATAATGTGTTTATAATTTTATTTAGATTTAATATTAGTTTTTACGATTTTTTATTAAATAATTTTTTATGTCTAAAAATTAATTAATTTTATTTATTCACGTTTAAATCTAGTTAAATATTACCATGCGGTCCTTTTTAGTTTTTAATACGAAGAACACTAAATGCGAAGTGTATTGTTTATAGAGACTTTTTATTTCCTGTTTATATGTATTCATGCTATTGTATATATCTTCTTTACAAGAATATAATGACACTGTTTATAGAGAATGCTCAAGACAACACATAATTTATTTGAAAATGAAAAGGCATTCAGTATGTTCGTTCGCATGCAATCGAGCGTATAGAATGAGATTTAACATTTTATCCAAACAATGAAGTGGAATTCTAATTTCGCTCTTTTGAACCTTATTCCACTTCTTTTTTTTTGTTCCTTTTTTTTGGGTGTACACCTTATTCCACTCTCTGTAATCGCATTCTATTTGAGTTTTTTATTTTCTGAGTCCAAATATAACACTAATGCAACAGCTTGGACTTCAACCCAGAAATAGCACATATAATGATTATAGTGGTGGTTATAGTGTTCATGTGTTTTTGGGTTTGGAATATAAATTGTTGAAGTTTTGGCCACATGTAATGATATATCATATATGTATGAGATGATAATTATGTATTTGATATATGTATGAGATGATAATTATGTATTTTGGTAGCAATGTCAGCAAGCGTGATATTTCATAGTAAAATATTTTTTGCATATATTTTTTCTTAATTCTACATGAATGATATATAACACGAGTAGTTTTGGATTAATGGATTACTCACTCAATCTACAGTACTTATTGGAATGATATATTGTTTAAAAGAATCATATTCCTAATTCTTTAACAAATTACAAAAGCAAATATGACCCTACAACAATCGAATTAAGACTTAATTTTAATGTATAGATAGTATAAAAAAATTTGCATTCTCATTCAATGAAAATTTAACATATACATAATTTTGTAAGTAATAAATAATAATTAAATCAAATATTTTTATTTATGTATGTAAATGTAATTATAAATTTTTTGGTTCAAAATCTAAAATTCAGGCCAACCAAAGCTACAAGTTATACCACAGGAACAACCACCATCTTAAAATTCTTCCACATTCTTCTCCTTGCTTATCCAAAGTCCTTTGCTCCTTTATTTCCAACTTGGGATGATACAGATTGTCTTGAGCTCCCTAAGGTGGATTTCATCATCTTAATAGAACAAAAGAATACTCAGCCTAAATAAAGTGGAAACTCTAATCAGAGTATTATTATGTAAGTTTGAGCTGCATTTCATTTAGATGATCAAATTGATGAGGTGCTTAACTATTTCACTGACCTTTTTCACCAAAGATGCTATACAATGTGGATTTCAGTGATTGTTACATCCTTGCACACAGCAAAGTAAAACCTCGGACACACAAGTTATCTGTTTTGGCTCCCATGAAAAAACCAGAATCAGAAGGAATATCGTGCATATAACAAATGACAAAAAGGACTGACCCAAGCAGTAATGAAGAGTAAGAACATACCTACAATAGTTCACTTTGTTGCTCCATTCTCGGTTTCAATTTAAGGATAGTTCCATCAAATCCAAGAGTACTGTAACATCAACAAATAACTAATAAATAAAGTATAATGTCACACTAAGGTGACAAATAACACCTCATTTTCTCCACAAAGTCTGTGTCTTTTTTTTTTTTTTGGTCATGCACAACGTCTGTGTCTAAATCAATAATCAAAATTCAGTCTCACGCTCAGGCCTCAAAAATTACAAAATTAGAGAACCAGAAGATATATATTTGCACAGCATGTAATAACTTTTAGTAGAGAGTGAAACGAATACCTGTTGAAGATGTTGTAACATCAAATCCATCTCCTCTCAACTTCAATGCTGCATACATGGGAAGAGCTCTCCTTTTGTCCTCAATGAGGAAGAAATTTTTGCTCCCAGATGTCACCTTCACCTTTCATTCGTGCAGACCCCCATTAATTTTAACATTTCCCAAAATCCCTTCAACGGTTCATGATTTAAGAAACTTTCCTGCATTTGGCAGTGTTCTATTTCTGAGACATTTTTTAGCAAGGTGGGGTGCCACAGCCTAACTGGATTCCCCTGAATTCAACAACAGTTCCTTAAATACAAGATTTTACTGTAGGAAAACATAAAAGATAGTAACATACAGTGCTGACAGATTAGAAAGTACTACACTTGTTTTCAAAAATATTTTTTAGTAATATAAATATGAATATAGTAACAAATCTAACAGTGGAACATTAGACATGAACCAGTGGGAGCTAGAATTGTGTTTATATAGAAACAATTTAACTTGGGCACAAGAGCATTGGGGTAAGGAGTTTGGAATACAATGATAAAGTGTATCTGCAAAACAATGAAGTGTTTCCACAAAACGCCATTGTACTAACATGGATCGTGTTTGTCAAATTGGTTATGAAGTGTTTTCAAACAGAGATAACTGTAATTCAGATGGAGACAAGAAACAACAAAGTATGAGTGGTTATAGAAAATTCAAAATAACAAAGAATATATGTATATCATAACAGGAAAAACAGTTATACCTTTATTGAAAGAAGTCAATGCACCATCAACTCAGATGTTTCTGACGTGGGACATTTTGGACAAAATGAGCTAGTCATTTATCCCTAACCGTTTCCTCAGCAAAGAAGGTCCATTTAAGTGGAGCATTGACAGAGAGGCAGGAAAGCTTTCCCCTGCAACATCCAGTCTGGGACAATAATCTATCAATAGACGCTGGAGATGGTCAAGTCCCTTGCAGTCTAAGATTTCTAGACATGGAAAGCTTCGCAGATTGAGAGTCTCAAGGGAGGCCGGCAGGGAACCGCCCATGGGGAAGGATTTGATATTATCATATGGATGTCGGATGTCAAGACAGGTAAGACAGTGATCACACAAGTCCATGGATGCTAGGTACTTCACCAGTTTCTCACAATGCTGGATTTTAAGCTCTCTCAGGTTAGGTGGCAAACCCCCTTCAAAAAAGGATTCAATTTCTGGGCATTCTCGAAGCAAGAGATACTCTAGATGGGGTGCAACCATCTCTAGTGTGGGAAAAGATCCCAAACTTGGGCAGCTTTCGATGGTTAAAGAGTGGAGACTTGAAGCTGAAGTTGAAGCAGAAGTAGGATCTGATGCCAAAAGTGACCTCAAATTTATACAGGATGAAATTCTGAGTGTGGTGAGGTTCGGAAAGCTTGCCAAGGGGAAGGAAGTGAGCGAATGACAACTGTTAGATATTGATATCGATTGTAATGACTCATGCTGCTGCTGCAGCACTGGGAGCTCTATATATGGGCAGCCGTTGATTACCAAGTGTTGCAATGAAGAGGGCATCGAACCTACCAGAAATGATGTGGCTGAACAACAGTTTGTGATGCTTAAAGACTGTAGACAGTTTAGTTGGTTGCCTGCAATGGCCTTCAACACTGCCTCCACCTTCTGGGGTCCTTCAACTGATAACTCGAGCAATGCATCAGCTCTTGGGAGAGAAAAATCAAGCTGGCCACATTGATCAATGCAAAGGCTTTGCAAAGCCAGTAGTTGAATCGGCAAATCTCCCCTTAATGCAGGGCAACGTCGCACTGTGAGTTCCCTAAGCTGAGGAAAAGCATCCAACTCAGATGAGACTGAAAGCCACTCCTCCCAGCAATCCATTCCTTCAAAACTCAGAGTTTCAAGCACTGGAAAGGCTGCCTTACGAGAAGAAGATCCATCCTCTTTGTAAAACTCAGCACCGATGCGTTGTAGCTTGTAAAAGTTGGAGAGGCGCAAGCACTTCAAAGAGGGTAGGTGTCCAAGTGACGGAAGCTCTAAACAGTTGCTGCAGCCATACAAGTACAGTTTGGTCATACTTTTGTAGGAAGAATGTCCTAACCAATTTGGAAACGTTAGACCCTTGTACTCTTTGATTGAAAGCTCTCTCAAGTTTGTGTGAGGCCTTAAATTATTCAGTATATCTTGATAATCATCAATATGGCTGTGGCTGTTTGAGGACCACGTCAAATATAGAACCCTAATGTGCTTCTTATCAGCAATTCTTGCCTCCAAAGCTTGAGCACCATCCTCAATATTCTCTAATTGGCAAACGTGAAGTGACTCCTGAATATTTGCAAGTGCTCCTAATTCTTTAATTTGATTATTATCTGCATGCTTGCCAACAATATAGTCACTTAAAAACTGCAAATCCTTCAACTTGCTCATTCCTTTCGGCATCTCTTCAAGACCAGCTCCATCAATATCAAGATGGCGTAGATTAACAAGATCTTGCATATTACAGGGCAGCTTCTTCAGAAGTCGACAATTTTTCAACTTCAATGTTTGGAGATTGTACAAGCAACACAACTCCTCAGGCAATATCTCCGTCGTCGTATTTGAGAGATCCAAATATCGCAAATGGATCAAGTTACCTATTGAATCTGGTAACGAATAAAGAGGAAAGGCATTAAATGACAAAACTCTTAAGCATTTCAACTTTGATAGAAAGTCATGAAGAAAGTTCTTCCCTTTGGTAGATGGAGCCACGAAAGGATACTCTTGACAAAAACTTATTTCAAGAAGTGTTCTCGCATCTTTTACCCTGCCACAAGCTGCCACAATTTGTGCGAAGGGATAATTTCCTCTAGCGTTACGCGATAAATGCCGAGTTTTATTGTTGATCCTGATATGTTCATCAAGTTTTTCAGCTCTAAAGTAGAATTCTCCAGCATGAGTTGTTGCCAAATCATGCATGAGATCATGAATGACATAGAAGCTGTTATAGGTACTAGAGGATTGAAGAAAGGACCTCGCAACCAATTGATCGAAATATTCAGAACCAATTTCTTCTAGATCCTTTTTTCCTTTTGGCTGTAAAAGTTCTTCTGCTATCCATAGCAAGATCAGCTCATGTTTAACAAATAGGTAATTTTTTGGAAACAAAGAACAATGAACAAAGCATCGCTTTAAAGTTGAAGGAAGATAATAATAGCTCATGCTTAATGCAGGAATAATCTCGTCATTTTGATCTTCAAAAACTTCCCAAAGTTCACTTTTCAGTACACTATCCCATTCCCTTTCATCATAGTTTGTTCGTAATAAGGCACCAAGCGACTCTACAGCCAAAGGTAGCCCTTTGCACTTTTTGACAAGTTCTCGACCAACAGGTTCCAGTGTCGAATACTCCTTGGATTCAGATGAAAGGAATACACATTTCAAAAAAAGTGACCAACAATCTTTCTCTGACAATAAACTCAGCTTGTATGCTGAAATAGTTTTCACTACATCAGCAGTAGTATCATTTCGAGTTGTAACAAGAACCTTGCTTCCTTTTTTTCCAAATTGAAAAGGTTTCTGAAGGGTTTTCCACTGCCTGGAATAAGAATTATCAATCCACACGTCATCCAAAACAATCAAGAATTTCTTCCCCATCAACTTATCCTTCAACTCAGTTTGAAGTAAATCTAAAGAATTCCCATTATAAGAACTACCACCTGCTGCTTCTATTAAGGTCTTTGTAACCTTAACAATGTCAAATTGGTCGGAAACACACACCCATGCTTTAATGTCAAATTTCTCATCCACTCTTTCGTCATTGTAAACCAACTGAGCTAAGGTAGTTTTTCCAACTCCTCCCATTCCCACAATGGGGATCACAGATATTTTAGCATAACAAGTATCATCTAACAACAATTTTATGATGGCTTCCTTGTCATTATCCCTTCCAAATATCTCAGAACTTTCAACCAGAGATGACTCAATTCTCCATGACATGTCCTCTGGATCTCTGACAGGCTCATCTTTTAGACCAAGACCATTTTTCTCTTCAACAATAGACTCTAGTTTATCAACTAGGTCAGCTACCCCCATCTCATAATCATCATCATCACTATCTTCCAAGATTGAATCAACGATAGAGTGACACATGGAAGAATAGTTACCTGGATCCCTTTGAGTGGGAGTCAGAGTGGCAGCTTTAGTGGAGAGTTCATCAAGCAAGTCATCAGCCATGTAGAGAGCATCTTGGAGATCAAGAAGCCATTTCTTGACTTCTTGGTCATTTCTAATCAGCTTCTGCTCAGCATCATCGAGCACAGGTCGAACTGAACGGAGACTTAGCTTCAGCCTCTGCAGCAAGTCCTGGTCAGCTAGCTTCCTTGCCATTGGAGTTGAGTTGACATCGAGTGAAGACAGCTTCTTCAAAACAGCATCAACAAAGGAAGAGAGATAAGCTCCACCCTCAAGTTTTGCAGCCATGATTGAACAGTTTCAACTTCAGGAGATGATGAGCTCCGAAGAATAATAGCAATCACAAAAGTCTTTGCAGTAGGCAAAGTCGTTTACACCTTTTTTTTTTCTTTTTAACACTTCTCTAAACGGTGTTTAAAGATAAATTAAATTAAAACCACTTGCGAATAAAATAAATAACAAGTATAACTACTCGTGCGTGATAAAATTGAAATTATAATTTTAAATTATTTTTTTAAAATTAATTTAAATTATAATAATTTAATTAATAAAAAAATAACATGTTATATATTATTTATTTTTTTTAATTTAGTGTTAATTGGATTAACTTTAAAATAGTTATTAATCAGTTTTAATAATCTACTTTTTTTTCAATAAATCAGACATATATACTGAATATGATTATAAATAATATAGTAATAGTTAAATCCATCAATAAATATATTGGTTATTATCACACTATAAAACAAATTAAATATAGAAGCTATTAGCACTTATAAATCTATAAAATTGTATTGTCTTTGATTCGCGTACAAGGGTTTACTTATCAAATAAACTTAAAATATGAACAAAAAATATTTATAAATTATACCTAGCATCACTTGAAAGAATAATGACAAATGTCGTCTTATTCTTGTCAAATTTGGATGAGACTTTTCATAACCTTATATATTAATTTTGTTAAATAATTATATATATATATATATATATATATAATTCTATACATATACATAAATAAAAAAGTATATGAATTATATTTTGTTAAACTCCATCTTACCGGTTATTAAAAATATTAAAATATGAACCAAAAATATTTATAAAATAGATCTAACATCACTTGAAAGAATCATGAAAAATAATCAACTTACCTTATTATCCATAAGAACCATTTTTATGTAAGTCGTTTTGTTCTTGTCAAATTTGGATAAAACTTTCTATAACCTTATATATTAATTTTGTTAAATATATATATATATATATATATATATATATATATATATATATATATATATATATTACTGTAGTTTTTCTTAATATATACATATACATAAAATAATTCTATACATACATAAATAAAAAATATGTGAATTATATTTTATTAAACTTTATGTTACTGATTATTAAAAATATTTAAATCACATATATTAATTATTTTTTTGTTATAATTATTTCGTTTTATATATATGATTTTTTTTATTCTACAATCATACAATAATTTTTTATTTTTTATATGTATATATATTCCTCAATTCCAACTCCATTCATACACATATTAACAGTTTTTTCTAATAGTGATGTTTTAATTTTTTGTTTTTTTTTTTTTCACGTATCTTTCTTTTTTTTAAATAGTGATGTTTTAATATTTTTAAATATATTTTTCTTAATAATTACATTACTAATCTAAAATATAAAATGAGAAAAAAGGTGATACATATATCCAAGAAAGAAAATAAACTTAAAAATCAGAAAAAAAAGAATTTTATATTAAAAAATATAAAAATAATATATTCAAAAAGAATAGTCTGTAATATATAAATTGAGTCAATAACTTATATTTCTCTAAAACTAATTTAATCAAATACCAATATTAGAAATAAATTACTTAAATAATATTTAATCTATTCTAGTCTTTAGACACGTATAGATTAGAGTCATTCTCGTAACGACAACGAACTGAAACAACATCGTAAGTTCGAACATTTAGAATTCATACAAATTCAAACCATTCCTTTGTTCTTTGAAAACTTTCTGTATCCCTGATAGAGTTGAATCGAAATTCCTTTTATGAAAAAAGAGTTACGGAGATAGCTTTGATGTGTTAAGACTAAAATCCGGAAGTCACTATTTCTATTTGAGTGTGACACCCATTAAACCCGAAAAATCAAATAAAATAGTATCTCTGGTTTTATTCTCGTTTAATTCTAAATCAAAAGTAATAATGACTTATTTAATTCAACATTTATGATAATAAATGAGATGACCATTATATAAGTCATTTAATGTAAAATAGCTTAATTTATGATTATAATTAATATATGTATTGTCCATAAATAGATTAGGAAATAATAATTTCGTAACAAAATAATCATTCAATTTGAATTACAATTAATTGATTGATAGTAATTATAATAAATTGTATGATATTTAAATAATTAACCAAATCAATTAGTTGATATAATTAATTTATTACAATAAAATAAATTTAATGAGTTAAAAGAAATAAATTGAAAAACACCATCAGAAATATGTTACGACGGTTTTATCATTAAGTGCAAAAATTTAATTTTTATATAATAGAATATATATTTACAGATTATTATATTAAACACAGACTAAAAACATACACTAAACAAAATAAAAGCATCAATGGTAATATATAACCTAAAAAATTACTTAAAATAAAAAGAACCTGTGATGAATTATAATAACTCTATATATGAGAAGTAAAAGTAAAATAAACAATTAAAAATAAAGTAAAAAGAGCAATTAAAAAAATTTAAAGAAGATAGAAAAGATAATGTGTGGAGTAGATAAAAAATGTGTTGTAATAGAAGATTAATATAATTAATTAATAGAAAGGATGAAAGAGAAAAATCAAAATACGATCTTATTAAAAAAATTTCAAAAAAAAACCTATTAATCAACTTTTATAAAAATATTACAAAAAATTTAAATTATCTTTAAATAAAATAATAATACCCTTAAGAATTATTAATCAAAATAAATAAAAAAATAATTAATATAAAACAAAATCATAGAAAAATATTAGTAAAATTAAGATAAAAAAATAAAAAATTACAAATATTTTACTTGAAGTACAAAATAGAGAAGGAGAAAAGGAATATATAAAATAATAAGATAATAATTTGAATTAATTGAGTTTATTTATTTCATTGCTTTATATATTATTTATTAAATAATTTAATATTTATCTCAATCATATTAAATAATAAATTAGTTATAATTAATTTGGTTTAATAAATCAAACAAATTTAAAATAATTTGATATTTACTCTAATTAAATTAAATATTTGAATTTATGATTAATATAATTTAATGAATCAAATAAAATATTAAATAATAAAATATTTATCCTAAACAAATAAAATTACATAATTGATTAGTTATAATTAATACAATTGAATGAATCAAACACATTAAATTGAAAAATAATTTAGTTAATTTGTATCTTAAAGACACATTTTAAAAATATTTATTTTTCAACAACTTTTATAAAAAAAATTATAATATTTTTAACCTATAGTCTAAAGGCACAATTATAATAACTCATTAAAAAGTACTTAATTAATTAATATAAATAATCAATATAATTGATTTAGTTCAAGAAATTAAAAGAAATAAATGTGAAAGGAAGAGATAAAGAAAAAGTAAAATCATAAAAATGTATATCCATTAAAAAGTAATAAAAAAAGTCCCTTTTAGTTTTTTTATTTATTAATTATTAATTTATTATAATTAATTTCACAACATTTATTACACATTATTCATCTTATAAATTAATACATTTAATTTATTGATATCAATTATCGATAATTAATTATAATTAATATAACTCATTTCGCTATACTTTCTAAATAAATAATTAAAAATGCATATTTCAATTTTTTGTTAAAGTAAAATAAAATAAAATATATAAATTGAGTAGATATGAATCTGAAAATTATAAATTTTATTAACAACTCAAATAAATTAGTACCATGAAATTAAATTTAATGTCTATTTTAAAAATAATTACTAAATTTTTATTCCATTAATTATTAATAATTTAAATAAAATAATATCCTATAACTTATTTTGTTATTTATTTTAAGTAATTACTAACATAGTTGTTAGTAATACCAAGTGTATATTATCAACATAACTTTATCACGGGTATTTTAATTTTATCGTCATTGCAATTTTGTACCGTCTTACTTTTTTTAATTGTTATTATGTTATTAGAATTATTAAATAATATTAAAAAAATTCTTTAAAAATAGAAATAGCGATGGCACATTGAATAATTAATTTAATAGAATTAAATTTAAACAAATAAAATGATTCAATCAATTATATAAATAATAGTATATTTATAAATATTAATATTAAAAATAGTCTCACTAATGTAAATGATCAATACAATAATTATATGAAAAAATAATTAATTACATAATTGCATAATTTTCAAGATCCTATATAGTTGAATCTAACGGATATATAAAAAAATATCTATATGATAATGTCCTAATATTTTAGTATACTATAAATCATATTATAAATTTATATATCATATTATAATTTTAAGTCAACTTCTTAAACACATTATAACATAAACCATCTAAAAAGATACACCAAATTAACGAATATCACATGGATCACAACATACACTCTAAATTGTCACAATATTTCAAATAAAAAGAGCATCAATATAGAAAAATCAATGAATATATATATATATAACTAAAATAAAGAGCAACAAAGAGAGACACACAAAAAAAATAAAATAAAATAAAGAGAATCAATAAAAATATTAACATATAAAAAACATATATATTAATTGTGAATCACAAAAAAAGACTATATATATATATATATATATATATATATATATATATATATATATATATATATATATATATATATATATATGAATTGAAGTACACATGAAAAAATATAATATTACAAAATAAAATTATAGTAAAATTATTTAAAAACAACATAAAAATGACACATTTTTTTGTTAATTTTAATTAGAAGTTAAAATTTATAAAAAAAAAGTATGCGCCTAATAATAAGTAATTAAAATAAACAAAAATTTTAAAAAAATAAAAAAATAAAATGTATTAATAAAGATAAAAGAACCAAAAATTCAATAAATTATAAAAATTA
The DNA here is from genome assembly GCF_003086295.3 of Arachis hypogaea. Classification (NCBI taxonomy): domain Eukaryota; kingdom Viridiplantae; phylum Streptophyta; class Magnoliopsida; order Fabales; family Fabaceae; genus Arachis; species Arachis hypogaea. The sequence continues at coordinate 89,719,020 of NC_092037.1, read as the reverse complement.
TACTCAAACACGAGAGAGGGGAGAGAGGAAAGGAGGGAGAGAGAGAAAAGAAAGCGAATGAGTAAAAAATATTTGATCTAGTATAAATAGATAGTATTAAGAAAAATAAACTAATTAAATTAATTTATATATTTTATTATCATATTTATTATTTATTAAATAATTCAATATTTACTCCGATCAAATCAAATAATTAATATAATTAACTAAATTAATTAATTCATATAATTAATTATAATTAATCAATTCATATAAATTATAATAAATGGTGAGATTTGAATTTCTAATCAAATTAATTAATTGATATAGTTAATTAATTATAATTAATTTACTTTAACGAATTAAATGGAATAAATCAGAAAACACCTTAAGAGCATGCTGCATCAGTTCTGTTATTAAGTGCAAAAATCTGATTAATAAAATTATTCTAATAACAAAAAGTTTAAAATAAGAAAATTTAAATATATTACCAATCGTTGAAATTGCATAACCGAGTTTGTCATGAATTTAGCAAAATTGAACTTAAACTGAGGGAATTCAATCTCATTATGTGCTCTACTTTGAATATCTTCGTGCAGACGTAAAAAGCATGGAGGGGATGGAACTTGAACTTGCCCTATAAAGTTCCGTAGAAACATTCCTCAATCAAAAATCGAACTCCTCCCAAGAAAGCTAACTTTAACCGCATTCCATTAGGTTGGTCATAATAGGTGAGTAGATCCAACCATCCTTCGATAAAATAGAGATTATTGCCTATTCTTTAAACGCTTACATCCATGTAGTTGGAACAGTGAAGACAACTCGATGAGGTATTTCATGGATGTGATGTATTGTAAACGATTGTGGCAAAAGACAATCGAACTAGTACATTAGACGATAAGAATAACTTAGAGTAACAACAATTAATAAATAATCAAAAGAATAATATAATAGAATGAATATATAAAAAATATTATAAAAAAGTTATAAATTGTACCTTAAAAGGATCAACTTCAATAAAAAAATGAAGAATACATTATTATTCTATGAAGTTGTAAAAAAAATATAAAATTATGAGTTGACTCTCAAATTAGATTCATGTACTACAGAAAAACATTATATATAGACTTTAGTAAAACAAAAATAAATATGTAAATTATTTATTATTAAGGTAATTTTTTATTAAATACAGTAATTATGCATCATATATTAATTTTGTTAAAATTATATAATTTTATCACATCATAATTAGAATTATTATCTTCTATCATGATCAGAGAAATTTTGGACAATAAATAAGAATATTATACCTAATATACACATATTGAAATAAAAAGGGGTAGAGATATATTATCATGGACGGATTTAATAACTTAAAAATGTTTGAAATAAGTATCATAAGAAAATAGAATTATAACGGGTTAAAGTAATAAAAAAATAATTTGTACAATTATTATATGCTAATGCTAAAAATAATTTTACGTAACCCTATTATAATTTTTACGATTACCCATGATAAATTATTATCTACTTAATATACTAAAATTGGGTTTTTTCCGAGTTAATAAGGGTGACGTGTCGATCTCTTGTGAGTCCGTTTTCCCTCCAAAATGAATGAAATTTTTCATCTATTCTAAATTATTTTATAAAAAATATCTTTATTATAATTATACAAGTTTAATCACCCGTGCCATGCACGTGATAAGATTGAAATTATAATTTTAAGTTGTTATGTTAAATTTCATTTTAATTATAATAATTTAATTAATAAAATAATAACTTGTATGCGTTGTTTTTCTTTTCTTAATATAGTGTTAATTGTATTAACTATAAAATAGTTATTTAATCTACTTTTTTTCAATAAATCAGGCATATATACTCAATATGACCATAAATAATCTAGTAATACTTAAATCTACCAACAAAGTTCTATATGTTGGTTTACTGTGAAGTAAGAAAATATCAAAATCAGCTCAAAATGAAGAACAAATTAATAGAGAATCCTAATGCAGAAAGTTTTGTAATAAACAATAAATAATTTAAACCTACTGAATAACAATTCAATGCTATCCTTTGATACCTGCAAAATATATACATGAAACAACACTGTATCAATGTTTGTATATAAAATTATATGATTAACGTAATTATAAAATTGTTTGTCAAGAGAATAAAATTATTCGAATTTTTATGATAATTTTAATATTCTCAAACTATTAATGTACAATAAGAATTCATCTATTAGTTCCTAAAATTTCTAAATTTTTTTAAGTGATAGTAATAAATTTTAATAAATAAATAGATTTAGTAAGACATTTTGTTATTACCTTTTTATTATAGGCTCTCAAAAACTTCTCTATACACCACATTCGTCGTGCAGTTATCTTCCAAGTGTCCATGATTTTGCAACAGCACTCGCAGACCATCTTTACTCGTTACCCTTGATAACACAACATACAATTAACCATGGGTGAAAACTGGCCTTGGAAGGTAAATTCCAACTTTCGATAGAGTTTGTCCCTGGGACTTATTTATTGTCATTGCAAATGACATGATAATTGGGAATTGTCTTCTTTGAAACCTGACCGGCAATGTTTCATTATTTGGAATTAGATTCAGTCTTGGGATAAGAACAATACTTCCAGCTTTGTTACCAGTTAAAGTCTTGCATTCTATCACATGATTTTCCATTCTTCTAACTTGCATCTTCATTCCATTGCACAAACCATTAGTTTGGTCTATATTCCGCAGCAACATAACAGGAGCGCCAACCTTCAGAACCAACTTGTGTGGTGGTAGTCCTGAACAATTTATTCCATTTAGAATCTCCGGCGAGAAAACATTTAACTCAAATTCCATATTTTCCTCTTCAGCACACAGAGAGTCTGAACTTAAGTAGACTCTTTCTTGTCCAGGTAACCCTGCAGTTATCTTGTTGTTGACATCAGTGACAAAATCCAAAGTTGGTGCAAGAATTGCTCTATCCTTGAAATAATTTTCAACGGATAAATTGGATAACATATCTGGATACACGAAATCAATGAGGTCATCCAAAACTATCTCAGAGTTCTTAATCAAAATGTCAGATGGTATATGAACGATCGATTCACTATCTGTTGTATCACCAGCCAAACCATCACCAATTTTGAGTAGCCATTCTGCAAAATTTCTGAGTTTTTGTATGTTGTTGTTTTCACCTATTGACAATCTCATGTTTTTTGTAAGCTTTAAAACCTTACAGTTATGCCATAAATATGAAGAATTAATAGAAGACTGAATTATATCTTGCCTTGAGCCTCTGAAAATCACAGGTAAAATTTGTCTAAAATCTCCTCCGAGAACAACAACTTTACCTCCAAATGGCAAATGAGCATTATACGAATCTGAGCACCTTAAGATGTCTCTGAGGCATATGTCTAAAGCTTCGTAACAATACTTACTTATTATCATTGGAGCTTCATCCCATATGATTAATTTGGCCTTGGATATTAGCCTTGCAAAAGGACTTCCCTGTTTAATGATACACAAAGAATCCTCATTTATGGCCAAAGGAATTTTAAACCTTGAATGTGCAGTTCTTCCATTAGACAACAAAAGTGCAACAATCCCACTCGAAGCAACATTTAAAATTATACCTCCTTTAGACCTAATTGAGAATGATATAGTTGACCATAAGAATATTTTTCCACAACCACCTTGACCGTATAAGAAGAAAAGTCTACTCATATTACCGCTAACAGCACCAATTATTTGATCGTATGCAAGAGTTTACTTAATTCCTCCAAGAAAGAAAGTGACAGCAGGAAAAGTCCACACTGTGGTTGATTCCTCCAAGAGTTTACTCACGAAATAAAGTTAAAATGTGAACAGTAAATATATATAAACTGGACCTAGCATCACTCGAAGAAATCATGTAGAATAATCAACCTATCTTATCATCCATGAGAACCATTTTTAGATAAGCTGTCTTACTCTTGTCAAATTTGGATGGAACTTTCCATAACCTTATAATCCTTGCCTTTATTTTCCAAACCTTTTCATTACATAATCTACTACAGGTAATACTGTTGATAGAATCATAACTTGTAGCAATTAGGTATGGAAAATAATAAAGAGAAAAAGAAATACGAATAAGGTACGAATTTTGTAGATGAAAAATAATTGAAACAATTGACTATTACGACTTTATATATATATTATATATATATATATATATATATATATATATATATATATATATATATATACACACACTAATTACAAACGATATGAATTTTTAATGGAGATACTTGATACTAATAGAAAAAAATTATATAAATAGAAATTATTTAATTTCAATTTCAATTTCATATAACAAAACAATAGTTTTCAAAAATTATGGAATTTTTTTTGACATATGTATTATGCCATACGTATAAATTATACGGGTTATTATATAAATTCATATATATGCATAACAAAACAGTTTAATATTATATATTTTTTACATTAATTATATGCCAATATTTAAAAAAAAGATAAAAGAAGAGATATATAAATACGTATAATATTATTGCTATATATGAAGCAATTTTATATTGCTTTAGTTATAGAGACTTACTATAATTATATAAAATTTAATTTGAGGAAATAATTTTCCTTGCCATAAATAATATACTAAAACTGTTAGTATATTATCTTCTTTATGGTTAATTGAATTTATCAATGATTTTCCCGTGTAAATAGTTATTACCCAGTTTTTAATAATTACTTAATATACAAAATTTGAAATTGGAAATTGTTATTACTAATTCAATTAACTGGTTAATTGAGTAATAATTGTCAAATTATTAAGGTGCAAAATCATTGATTTACTCAATTGATTTCCATATATTATTTATATTTCAAGTAATAATTTGAAATTATATTATTTACCCAGTTAATAATGCTATTATTAAAAATTATTTTTTGAATTGATTTTTAAATCAATTATTAAATACTTATTTTTGTTAAGATAATTGTTTATAAATTATTTCAAATTATATTTTGTTAAGATATAATTATTTAGATTATTACTCATGACACGGGTATAATTTCATTTTATACCAATTAATCAATTATAATTATATGACACGGGTGTATTTCAATTTTATCTACGGATTATTTCTCGTAATAATATACAACATATTATTTACCGTGATAATTTGATTTGATTGATTTCTAATTATTTACGTACATAAATGATTAAAATATATAACATAACTATCGTAATTATTATAATTCTATGATATAATTATAATTAACATATTTTATCATAATTAAATATTGATTTGATATAATTATAATGAAAATACTTTCTCAAAATAATATAATCTACTATTATTCATCCACTAATTATTTGGCAATAAACCTTAATATGATTTTTTACATCTCCGCTATGAGAAATAACTACTTAGATATACCAAATAATATGTAACATATTATTACCTGTATAAGTTAAGGCACAAAGACAAGATTTAATTAAGGTGATTAAAACTTTCACCAAACAAAATATGACCTCAATCGAATAAAAAAGGGTACTCGATTTTGCATTAATTAGTTAGTCGAAGAAATAACATACTCATTCATTATTCATGTTTCATTATATTTTTTAGATAATATATAGAAAACATATATCCTGTGTATAAAAATGTGACTATTAGTAATTTTATTAATAAACCTTTTTTTAAACTATTACTAATTTCAATTTTAATAGAAAATCTGAGGAAATAATTTTGCTTGCCATAAATAATATAATAAAACTGTTAGTATATTATCTTCTATATGGTTAATTGAATTTATCAATGATTTTTCCGTGTAAATCGTTATTACCCAGTTTTTAATAACTACTTAATATACAAAATTTGAAATTGAAAATTGTTATTACTAATTCAATTAATTGGTTAATTGAGTAATAATTGTCAAATTATTAAGGTGCAAAATCATTGATTTACTCAATAGATTTTCATATATTATTTATATTTCAAGTAATAATTTAAAATTATATTATTTACCCAGTTAATAATACTATTATTAATAATTATTTTTTGCATTTATTTTTAAATCAATTATTAAATAATTATTTTTGTTAAGATAATTGTTTATAAATTATTTCAAATTATATTTTGTTAAGATATAATTATTTAGATTATTACTCATGGCACGGGTATAATTTTATTTTATACCAATTAATCAATTATAATTATATGACATGGGTGTAATTTCAATTTTATCCACCGATTATTGGCAAATAAATTTTATTCCAATTAGAAATAAAATCTATTTTTATTGGCAAATAAATTATTTTTAGGTCAACGATTTAATATATGTGTAGGTTCATTTTTTGTTAAATATAATGAAAATATAAATAAAGAAATAAAGGATAAAAATAAACTTAATAATATCTGACACTACTTCATTTTATTAAATTATTTAAAAATAGCACATCCACAAAAAATAATCGTAATATATAAATTGAGGCAATAATTTAAAATTCTATAATTATAATTTAATCAAATACTAATAGTAAAACCAAATTACCTAAACAATATTGAACCTATTCTAGTCCTTAGTCACGTATAGTATAGAATCATTCTTGTAACAACAACCAACTGAAATAACATCGTAAATTTCAATATTTAGAACTCGTGCAAAATCAGACCATCCTCTTGTTAGATAAGCTTCATCATCCGCTATCTATGCAATGCAGCAAGGTATAGAATTGCCACACCGAGAAACCAAACTAACTCTTATTCCCCTCAATGGCATTGCATGCATGCAAAAGAAATCTGGTCATTTCTGAAAAAAATCAAAATATGTTAAAAAATTATTCTAATAATGAACAGCTTAAACTAAGAAAATTTAAATATATTACCAATAGTTGAAATTGCATATCTGAATTTGTCACGAATTTAGCAAAACTGAACTGAAATTGAGGGAATTCAATTTCATTATGTGCTCCACTTCGAAGATTTTCGGACAGACGTAAAAAGTATGGAGGGGATGGAACTTGAACTTGCCCTATAAAGTTCCGTGGATGCAATTCCTCAATCAAAAATCGAGCTCCTCCTAAGAAATCTAACTTTAACCACATTCTATTGGGTTGATCATAATAGGTGAGTAGATCCAATCATCCTTCGGTAAAGTAGAGACTATTACCTCTTCTTTAAACACTTACATCCATGTAGTTGGAACCCGAATCAGTGAAGACAACTCGATGAAGTATTTCATGGATGTGATGCATTGTAAATGATTGTGGTAAAAGACAATCGAACTGGAATATTAGACGATAAGAATAACTTAGAGTAACAACAAATAAAAAAATATCAAAAGAATAATATAATAGAATGAGTATATGAAAAATATTATAAAAAATTATAAATTCTACCTTAAAAGAATCAACTTCAATAAAAAACGAAGAATACATTCTTATTCTATGAAGTAGTAAAAAAAACACTAAATATAAAATTATGAATTGACTTTCAAATTTAGATTCATGTACCACAGGAAAACACTATATATAGACTTTAGTAAAACAAAAATAAATATGTAAATTACCTATTATTAAGGTAATTTTTTAATAATACATTAAATTTTGATTTGATACAATTATAATGAAGATATGTTTCTAAATTAGTATAATTATATATTATTCATTAAATATTAATTACAATATAATTATATTAAAGATACTTTTTATAAAATAATTTAGAAAAATTATTTGATATACGTGAATCGGGTAACAAAGATTTTTTATTATTATTATTACTATTATTGATATTATTATTATCATTAAAATTATTAAAAGTATTTTTAATTCATAATTGATAAGTAGTTTAATAGTGCATTAAATATTGATTTGATATAATTATAATGAAGATATGTTGCTAAATTAGTATAATTATATATTATTCATTTAGTATTAATTATAATATAATTACAATAAAATAATTTAAAATAGAAAAAAAAATTTATTCGTTTTGGAGGGAAAACGGATGCATGAGAGATTGACACGTCACCTTTAGTAGTTGGGGGAAAACCCAGTTTTAGTATATTAAGTAGATTATTATATTATAATTAATATTTAATGAATAATATATAATTACACTAATTTAGAAACATATCTTCATTATAATTATATCAAATCAATATTTAATGCACTATTAAACTACTTATCAATTATAATGCGTAATTACTGTACATAATAAAAAATTACCTTAATAATAAGTAATTTACATATTTATTTTTGTTTTACTAAGGTCTATAAATAGTGTTTTTTGTGGTACATGAATCTAAATTTGAGAGTCAGCTCATAATTTTATATTTAGTATCTTTTTACTACTTCATAGAATAAGAATGTATTCTTCGTTTTTTATTGAAGTTGATCATTTTAAGGTACAATTTATAAATTTTTATAATATTTTTCATATACTCATTCTATTATATTATTTTTTTAATAATTTATTAATTGTTGTTACTCTAAATTATTCTTATCATCTAATATTCCAGTTCGATTGTCTTTTACCACAATCGTTTACAATGCATCACATCCATGAAATACCTCATCGAGTTGTCTTCACTGATTCAGGTTCCAACTACATGGATGTAAGCGTTCAAAGAAGGGGCAATAATCTCTACTTTACCGAAGGATGGTTGGATCTACTCACCTATTATGACCAACCTAATGGAATGTGGTTAAAGTTAGCTTTCTTGGGAGGAGCTCGATTTTTTATTGAGGAATTGCATCCACGGAATTTTATAGGGCAAGTTCAAGTTCCATCCCCTCCATACTTTTTACGTCTGCCCGAAAATTTTCAAAGTGGAGCACATAATGAGATTGAATTCTCTCAGTTTAAGTTCAGTTTTGCTAAATTCGTGACAAACTCGGATATGCAATTTTAACGATTGGTAATATATTTAAATTTTCTTATTTTAAGTTGTTCATTATTAGAATAATTTTATAACATATTGTAATTTTTTTCAGAAATTACCGGCTTTCTTTTGCATGCATGCAATGCCATTGAGAGGAATAAGGGTTAGTTTGGTTTCTCAGTGTGGCAATTCTATACCTTGCCGTATTGCATGGATAGCGGATGATGAAGCTTATTTAACAAGAGGATGGTTTGAATTTGCACGAATTCTAAATGTTGATATTTACGATGTTATTTCAGTTGGTTATCGTTACGAGAATGACTCTATATTATACGTGACTAAGAACTAGAATAGATTCAATATTGTTTAAGTAATTTGGTTTTAATATTAGTATTTGATTAAATTATAATTAAAAAATTTTAAATTATTGCCTCAATTTATATATTATGAGTATTTTTCGTGGATGTACTATTTTTAAATAATTGAATAATTAATAAAATGAAGTGGTGCCAGATATATTATTTAAGTTTATTTTTATCCTTTATTTCTTTATTTGTATTTTTATTATATTTGATAAAAAATCTCTACCTAAACATATAGTTTTCGTTGACATAAACACAATTTAGTTGCCAATAAAAACCGATTTTATCTATAAAAAATAATGAAACATGTATCTTTTGATATTATATTAATATAGTAAGTAGACATTATGATATAATAATATCTTTAATTGTATTATAATTTGCTCATAAATAATGTATGATTATATTATTTTAGAAAACTTTTTTCATTATAATTATATCAAATCAATATTTAATTATGATAAAATATGTTAATTATAATTATATCATAAAATTATAATAATTACGATAGTTATGTTATATATTTCAATCATTTATGTAAGTAAATAAACTAAAAAATAATCAAATCAAATCATGACGGTAAATAAATAATATAGAATAATATTATACATTTAATTGTATTATAATTAGCTCATGAATAATGTATGATTATATTATTTTAGGAAAATATTTTTATTATAATTATATCAAATTAATATTTAATATGTTATTTAAATCTATTTTTTATATAACAATAATATTATATATATTTATATATCACTTTTTTAAACTCATTCTTACAAATATTGACATATAATTAATATAGATAACATATATACTTAATAAATATCTTTATTAAATTAATTATAACGATTAATACAAGATAATCTCATAAGTATAACCTAATTATAGCAAGAGTTTTCATAAAAATAATTGACTACTAATTTGAATATAATTGATATAGTTAAATTTATACAATCGATAAGATTGAGAATATGTAGCAATTATAGCAATTATTATATCAATTATAATAATAATTCACGTGACTTCATATACAGTAATTTTTTGAAGGTTGTGGTAGGCTTAGAGAAGGGGGGTTGAATCTATGCCTTCCTTTTTAAGTTGCTGTTATGACCCTTTTTGAACAAAATTACAATTCTGATTCTGTTTAAACTCAGCAGCGGAAATTTATGAGACAATTTATTTTTGTCTCATGAATATCAGAAAACAGAACTCAGCAGAAAAGTGAAAAGTGAACACCAGCATGTATCCTGGTTCGGTTGCCTTGTGCTATGCAACCTACATCCAGTCTCCTCCACAATTATGGAAGAATTTCACTATAGTTAACAGTATTACATACACCAATTTCACACTCAGGTTCTAACCTAACTTGACATTGGCTATGCTAACTCCTAACTATTCACTCTTAGTGCTAACCCAACTAAGAAAGGGATACCAAACAGGTACAGGATACATGACACTTAACCAACCTAAAGAAATCAGAAAATAACTCTAGGCTTTTCTCTCAAGTGTATCACTCAACCTTTTTCCACTCATGGCTTTTACTTGAGCTTTCTCACAATGCCTTTTCTCACAAGAAATTACAGAAAGATAAACTTAGAAAAGTACATTACAATCAGTAAAAACATGAAGGAGATTGACTTCATCAGCAGCCTCTTAGCTATGTGCAAAACTAGATTCGCAAACCTCAGATGCAGTTCTTCAGTATTGGCAGAATGCTTCTTTGAAAGAAAGCATTATCCAATTAGATGAACTTCTTAACAGAACAATGTTCTCACTCTCTAATTTTCTCTTCTTTCCTTCTAAATGAGCAAGAAGTCTTCTTTTATTCTCTTTGCATGTTGCTGCGTTCTTCTTCCAAGGTCAACACCTTGAGCCTTGAACTTCACCAACCCGACATAATCACTTTTTCTCATTAAACCTTAGAGTAGAAACTTTGCTTCTGACTTCTTCATCTTGACCGAAAACCACAAAGCAGTAACCATAGAAATCTTCTCATGGTCAACTTGATCTTAGCCATTGAGGAACTACTTGGTCCCCAAGTATCACTTGTGACCGTAGATGTGAAGCAGAATAGGGCAGAGAACAATTTTCCCTTGAATGCCATTTTTGGATAGAGAAAAGAGTTGGGAGAAGAAAAGAAGATCTGATTCATGCAAGATGAGATGGATTACCTTTAACCTAAGCTTGATTTGGTTTGGATTTTCTGTTTTAGCTTCTGTGCTTCAAGCTTAAACTTTCTCTCTCTTGCTTCTTTGGTTACTAGCTTAGGGAGGAAGCTTTTTCTCTTTCTCTTTCTTACTTTTCTGAAGCCTTGATGTGACTTGATTAGAGAGGAGAGGAACGTTGCTTCTGGTAAGGCAAGATGGTGGGAAATTGAAAATCAATTTCGGGCTTGGATCGGGTTCTTCTCTACTTCAGCCCGTTGGTGCCTTGCTTTGCTTCTTTGATGAATTTTGCTTGAGATGAATGACTTGGGCTTGTCTTTATTTTTCACTTACTATTCAGCCCATTAGTTGATATATTTTGTTTGATGTTGGGCTGCTGCAACTTAATTAAGGCCTGCAACATAATAATAAATAATTAGCAACATATATTCATTAATTGATTTATCAATACTAATTATTTATTTTGCCAAAAATAATGTTTGTCATCACTAATTAATTTAGTTAATTTTTTAACTCAACAATCTCCCCCTTGATGCCAAACATGATTTAAGCAAAAGAAATGAGTTTGAGTAAAGTTTAGAAACTCCCTTTGAATGATGTCATTTGCTTTTATGTTGCTCCCCCTTTCCTTTTCAAAAATTGCTCCCCCTGGATTTATGCTCTTCTCTTCTTTCCTATTTACATATGCTTATATAGAACCAAAATAGAGCAACATATATAGAGCTTTAACACATCAGGGTCAGGGTCCAGATAGCAACATATCATAAAGCAAGTTTCCAACCTCATTCACAATAGTTCACAATATTTGCAAATATTTGCAAAACAGTAATCAAAGGCAACTTTAGTCAGAATAGTATGCTCCTATTACTCCCCCTTTTGTCATCAAGGGTTGATAATAAGCAAGATCCACAAAAACATCACTATAAACCCTGCAAGAAAGGTCAGTACACAGTCCAAATTACTAACTAAACTACCAAAAGTGCAGCAGTATCCAAAGTTTATACAGTCATCCAAGACAACAGAAATAAGTCCAACAGTAGCAAAAGAAAACAGAGTTTATGAGATAGAAAACAGAGCAGCATCAATAGTTTTCATGAGACAAATTCTAGGCATCAGAACCATCCCCCTCCGAAGCAGCTTCCTCTTCAACATCAGTGGCAATGTCTTCATCATTATTAAGGTTATCAATGAAGGTCATGAGCACAACCACCCTATTTCTTGATTTCTTCAGGAAGTTCTCATGCTTGCTAGCTAGCTTCCTTTGTTCCTTGCTCATGTCAATTAAGTGATTTGATTGGGAAACAAACTCTTGAGCAATATCCTTGACCACATTCAGCAGAGCAGATTTCTTCCCAGTGGAAATGGAAGTACCCTCAGTGGAAGAAGGAGGAGAGTCATTTGGGATGTATTCTTCATCATCATCATTTAGAACCACTCTCTCAGATCGAGTTGGTCCTTTTTGCTATTTCACTAAACCACCTCCCTTTAGATATGAATGTCTATTTTCATATTTCTCATTGGTCAAGTCAATACCAAAATACTCAAAAATACAAGTTAGAAACATGCCATAAGGAAGTGCTTTGTCTTTTTCACTCCTAACAGAATCAAACATGTATCTAACCATCAAATATGCAAATGAAAGTTCAGTTTTGGTGAGAATGGCATATAAAACAAGAGTGTCAGTGTATGAAACCCTTTGATATGAACCACTTTGAGGAAGTATGATGTGGTTGACCATTCGGTGCAACTGAGCACGTTCATATCCTAGGGCTTTGTGAGTGGGTGTAATGCCATCAATTAAGGAGACATGTTCACAGATACTAGCCAGGGCATCATTGTATGAAACACCAACTCCTTCATCCCACTTAACTGAAGTGTAAGCACTAGGCCCAACATCAGTATACTTCAAAGCATCATTGATAGTCTCATTGTTTAAAATTATATCTCGGCCCTTTACATATGAGTGAGCAGTGCCTTCATGATAAGTCATATTAGCATAAAATTCTTTGACCAACAAGGGATAAACAGGCTTTTTGATATGAAAAAGATGATTCCAGTCCAGAAAAATCAAGTTATCAACAAAAGGAAAACCTTTTCTTTTCAAAGATTGCAGATTAGCTAGAAAAGATGGACACAGGGCACGATACTGGATAACCCCTTCATAAAAATCATTGTTCATGGCAGATTTGAATCTATAAGGGTTATAGTTCGAATGAGAGGTCAAAAAGTGAGCTTTGTGATCAAACGGCCCAATGTCAGGTTCACTAACTGATTTGAGAGGAACTCGAGTTTTACCTCTCTATGAGCGCACAGGAACTGACCTTGCCCTGGGTTGTGGTGGCTCGGGAACAGGTTCCTCTATCGCCGGACGCTTCCCTTTGGATGAGGATGGCTTTGAAGAGCCAGGTTTTGAAGAGGCAGGTTTGGAAGGTGTCGCCTTTGGTGGTGGTGTCGATTTGGCAGAGGCAGGATACCTTGGAGTGGTCTTGGTACGAGCCATGGGATCAGTTCGAGGAGGAGAGGTAGGAGGAGAAGGTGAAGGAGTAAAAGTGGTGTCTTGAGAACGAGTCGATGGTCTTGGATATCCTGGAAGTTTATAGATTTTCTCACGCGATGCTCTTTTAGCAATGAATTTCTTCCCCATTTTGGTTAAATTGATGCTTTTGATGGAAGAGAGATAGTGGAGTGAGAGGGAAGAAACCAAAGGATTTGAGGAGAAGTTATGGAGGGAAGAGAGGGAGTGTTGGTAACCGTACCCAAAAGTTTTCCAAAACCATGCAATTGCATCACCTTTTTGAAATGACATGAAAAGAACTGACCTCATAAATTTAAGATTTGATTTGATTTGAAAATAAAACAGGAAATGAATTTTAAATTTTGAAAAACCAAAAAATAAACTGAAAAATCTTTTTGGATTATAAACATTAAATGAAAAATTATTAAAAAAATAAACACACAGCCCATCACCCAAAAATGTAACATTCACATATGGGCCCAGAGATAGTTGGATTTAAGGAAACACAATGGACCACTCTAGATCTGATTTTGAGGTTGGCCCAGATTATCTTTCATTTGAAACAAGCCCAAAACACGCTGGCTTGATGGAGACGTTCATCACCTGCCCAGAATTGTCTCATACCTGTTTATGAGACAAAAATCTCCAGCAAATACATCAGCAATTTTCAAATAAAGAATCATAACTTAAAATTCCTAGACAAATCCTAAGCATATAGAATCTATCATCAGCTAATGGTTTTGTAAAAATATCTGCTAATTGCTCCTCAGATTTAACAAATTGAATACTAATATCCCCTTTTTGAACATGTTCTCTTATTGAGTGAAATTTCACTTCAATATGCTTCGTCCTTGAGTGCAAAACTAGATTTTTAGAAATATTAATGGCACTCATATTATCACACATTAAGGGAATATTTTCAGCCTTTAATTTGTAATCAGCTAGCTGTGTTTTTAACCATAAAAGTTGAGAACAACAAGAAGAAGCAGCTATATACTCAGCCTCTGCAGTGGATAAGGCCACTGTTGGTTGCTTCTTACTTGATCAAACATTTAAGGACTTTCCAAGGAAGCAACATAAACCAAAAGTGCTCCTTCTATCAACTCTATCAACAGCAAAATCTGCATCACAATAACCAACTGCAGAAAAATCATCAATCTTAGGATACCATAGACCAAAATTGGATGTGCCATGAACGTATCTAATGATCCTTTTAACTGCAGAAAGATGTGACTCTTTAGGTTTGGATTGGAACCTAGAACATAATCCAACACTTTGCACAATATCGGGTCTAGAGGAAGTTAAGTACATAAGAGAACCAATCATTCCTCTATACTTAGTCTCATCAACATCTTTCTCAGCTTCTCCCTTATCTAACTTAGAACTAGGATGCATGGGTGTTCCCATGGGTTTGGCATTTTCCATACCAAATTTCTTAACTAATTCCTTGACATACTTTTCTTGATGAATGAAAATACCTTTTTCAGTTTGTTTAATTTGCAGCCCAAGGAAGAAATTAAGTTCACCCATCATACTCATGTCAAATTCACTTGTTATCAGTTTTCCAAATTCAGAACAAAGGGATTCATTTGCTGATCCAAAAATAATGTCATCAACATATATTTGGACTAGAATAAAAGAATCATTAGAGTTCTTGATGAATAGAGTCGTGTCAGTGGTGCCTCTTTGAAAACCATTTTTCAAAAGAAAAGAGCTAAGTCTCTCATACCAAGCTCTAGGAGCTTGTCTTAAACCATAGAGAGCTTTAGACAGTTTGAAAACATGATTAGAATGTTCTTTATTTTCAAAACCAAGAGGCTGCTCCACATACACTTCTCTATCTATCACACCATTCAAAAATGCACATTTCACATCCATTTGATATAATTTAAAACCACAAAATGCAGCATAAGCTAAGAGAAGTCTTATGGCTTCCATTCGGGCAACAGGGGCGAAGGATTCATCAAAGTCTATTCCTTCTTCTTGGTCATATCCTTGAGCCACTAGCCTTGCCTTGTTTCTTGCAATGCTACCATCTTCTCCCAACTTGTTCTGAAATATCCACTTGGTGCCGGTCACTTTCTTTCCACTTGGCCTTGGAACCAAAGTCTATACTTGGTTCTTTTCAAACTCAAGAAGCTCATCCTCCATAGCTTTAATCCAAGAAGGGTCACTAAGTGCTTCCTTGACGTTTTGAGGCTCTATTTGTGATAGAAGGGCAATGTTGAATCCTTCATTGGCCTTTCTAGTGGAAGACCTTGTTTGCACTCCATGAGAGACGTCCTCAATGACAAATTCCTCAGGATAATTCTTCAAGAATCTCCACTCACGAGGTCTGGTGGACTTGGAGGCAGATTCAGTCACCAAGGGATTCTGGGCGTTGCTGGCTGCAGAATTTCCTTCAGATTCATGAGACAAAATAGAATTGTCTCTTGAATTTTCAGCATTTGCAATTTCTGGTTCAGCTTGTCCAGAATTTTCTTTTCCATGATTTTGAGCAGATTCATCCTCCTTTTGAGATTGACTTCCTACATCACAATCTTCCAAAATGCTTTGTACCAAGTTAGTATCACAAAATATAACATGTATGGACTCCTCAATAATTCTAGCATCTTGATGATAAACCCTATATGCTTTACAAGTTGTGGAATATCCTACAAACAAACACTCATAAGCCTTTGGATCAAATTTACCCAAATTTTCTTTGTTATTTAAAACAAAACATTTGCATCCAAAGATGTGCAAGTAATTTAAGTTTGGTGGGTAGCCTTTCCAAAGTTTATAAGGGGTTTTCTTCAAAAATTTCCTTATGATTGTTCTATTTAAAATGTGGCAAGCTGTGTTAACCGCTTCAGCCCAAAAGAATTTTGGAACATTACTCTCACAAAGCATAGCTCTTGTCATCTCTTGTATGCTTCTATTTCTTCTTTCCACAACACCATTTTATTGTGGTGTTCTTGGACAAGAGAAGTTGTGAGATATTCCAAATTCCTCACAAAAGGATTCAAACAAATTATTTTCAAATTCAGTTCCATGATCACTTCTTATAGAAAAGATTTTCAAATCCTTTTCATTTTGAATTTTCTTGCAAAAAGGTTCAAAGGCCGAAAAGGCTTCATTTTTGTGTGCAAGAAATAAAACCCAACCAAACCTAGTATAGTCATCCACAATTACTAAACCATAATGTTTACCACCTAGGCTTTGAGTTCTTGTTGGACCAAATAAATCAATGTGTAGCAACTCAAGTGGTCTTTTAGTAGAGATGTCTTCCTTTGGTTTAAAAGAACTTTTTGTTTGTTTTCCCATTTGGCAAGCATCACAAGTAATGTCTTTGTCAAACTTTATCAAAGGGAGACCTCTTACTAATTCTTTCTTTACAAGTTTGTTTATTTGAAACATACTTGCATGGCCCAATCTCTTGTGCCATAACCACTTTTCAGATTCTTTAGAGTGAAGACAAGCTACATTTTGATCCTTTAGTTCATCAAGAGTAAGTCCATACATATTATTGAAATGCTTGGCAACAAACATCACTTCATTTGTCTTTTCATTAACAACACAGCATTCTAGCCTTTTGAAAACAACTAAATATCCTAAATCACACAGCTGACTTATACTCAAAAGATTGTGCTTTAAACCACATACCAAAAGCACATCATCAATGAAAGTAGATTGCTCGTTACCTATTTTTCCAATAGCAATGATTTGACCTTTACCATCATCTCCAAAGGTCACAAAACCTCCATCATACTTATTTAGTTTGATGAAGTAGGTTGACCTTCCAGTCAAGTGCCTTGAACATCCACTATCCATGTACCACATGTCCTTTTTGTTCTTGGATGCTAGGCAAATCTGCATGATGAGTTTCAAGTAGCCTTAGGTATCCAAATTAATTTGGATCCTTTGAAGTTAATCCATCTTGGTTGCCCAAGTGCATTGAAATCACAAACAATATTGTAAACTTTGTTTCCAACAACTCTTTTTTCAATGAAGCATTGTGCATATGAGTGACCCAATTTCTTGCAATTAACACAATGATTTTCTGATGTGGGCCACTAAAATTGAGGTGAGTTATATTGCTTGAAATGATTAAATGGTTGGAATTTTTTGGTTTTTGGAGGAGATGCATTTCTTTTGACAAACTGATTTTTGTTATAATTTTTCTTCTTTGCAAAAATGTTTTCACCAGAATTTTTTTTGAATATTTTTACGTTTCGAAAATGAGGTTTTGTTGTAAAATATTGTTTTCTTGAAAGCATCCTCTTTTTTTGAAATGTAACCCAAACCTGGCCGGTTTGGACTCGGACCAGTTCTTGGTGAAGGTTCAGTTTCACTTGTGTTTGCTTCATCAAATTTTTCTTCACAAGTTGAAATATATCCGATACCTGATTTGCTTGGTATGGATTTGGTATTTGATGAAGAAGCCACAAATTTTATAGAAGAAGTATTAGAAACTGCATCTTCCTTGGCTATGTAGCCTAAACCAGATTTTTCAAACAGTGGTCTTTGACTTGCAAGTAATTTGTCCAAGTTTTTGGAATCTTGAGCAAATTTTTCTAAGTCACCATTCAGCCTTTTAATCTTATCATTTAATCTTTCATTTTCAGCAATTAACTCATGAGAAGGATCCACAATGTGCTTTCCTTTTAATTTTTCAAGTTCAGATTTTAGAAATCTGTTTTCTTCAATGATATCTAATGCACATTCAGTTTCCTTCACTTTTTCTCTTAAAAAATTATTTTCAGCTCTTAACACATCTCTTTCAGATCTGCATTCATTGTATTTATCAAGCAGTTTTGATGTGTTTAAAGTGAGATCATCAATAATAGCATGCAAGTCCTCAATGGTCAAATCATAATCGTTTACCTCATCAAGATTGTTGTTTCCAGCCATGAAGCAGTCTTTGTCATCTCCTTCAGATTCTTCTTCTTCATTTGAGTCATTCTCAAGATCCTCCCAAGCTGCCATGAGTACTCTCTTCCTTTCCTTCTTTCCTTTGTCCTCCTTTTTGAGCTTTGGACAGTTTGACTTGAAGTGTCCAGCCTCCTTGCAATGATGACACGTCACCTTGCTCAAGTCTATCTTGTGCTCCTTTGAACTTGAACCCTTGTATTTGCCCTTGCTCTTCATCATCCTTCTAAATCTCCTAGCAAAAAACAAAATCTCGTCATCTGAAATACCATCACTAGACTCACTATCTTTTGGTTCTATTTGTGACTTGAGGGCTATTCCCTTTTTCTTTGAGTCTGTGTTTGTGTGTGTGGCTTTATAGGCAAGGAGTTTTCCTCTCAGCTCATCATAGGTTATGGGACTTATGTTGTTACTCTCGGTTAGGACAGTGGCAGTGTTTTCCCATTCTTTTGTGAGACTTCTAAGGAGTTTTCTCACCAAGGTTTGTTCTGTATAGTTTGTACCCATAGCATCAAGGTTGTTGATTATGATTGAGAATCTCTCAAATGCTTCATCAATGCTTTCTCCATCCTTCATGCTAAACATCTCGTACTCTTTTCGCAGCATATCAGTCCTCGTTTCTTTTACTTGTTTGGTGCCTTTGTGTGTAACCTGGAGTTTTTCCCAGATTTCTTTTGCTGTCTTGCATCTAGACACCTTCCGGTACTCTTACAAGCTGATAGCACAGTGAAGAAGGTTGATTGCTTTAGCATTCAGCTCTATCTTCTTCTTATCATCTTCATTCCATTCAGCTTCTTCTTTTGGAGTCACCACTCCATCAGCACTTGTTTTTGTTGGAATCTTTGGACCGCTTACAATGATCTTCATATGTTGTAGTCAATGGATTGGATGAAGATCCTTATCCTTTTTTTTCTAGTAGGAATAGTTCTTCCGGTTGAAGAAAGGTGGCCGGTTGTTTGACTGGCCTTCAGTGAGGGTGTAAGCAATTGTGGTTGTGCCCAAGTTGTTTGCCATTGCATCTTTGCTCCAAGCGGTTAAACTTGATTCTTGAGACCTTAGCTCCTGATACCAATTGAAGGTTGTGGTAGGCTTAGAGAAGGGGGGGGTTGAATCTATGCCTTCCTTTTTAAGTTGCTGTTATGACCCTTTTTGAACAAAATTACAATTCTGATTCTATTTAAACTCAGCAGCAAAAATTTATGAGACAATTTATTTTTGTCTCATGAATATCAGAAAACAGAACTCAGCAGAGAAGTGAAAAGCGAACACCAGCATGTATCCTGGTTCGGTTGCCTTGTGCTATGCAACCTACATCCAGTCTCCTCCACAATTATGGAAGAATTTCACTATAGTTAACAGTATTACATACACCAATTTCACACTCAGGTTCTAACCTAACTTGACATTGGCTATGCTAACTCCTAACTATTCACTCTTAGTGCTAACCCAACTAAGAAAGGGATACCAAACAGGTACAGGATACAAGACACTTAACCAACCTAAAGAAATCAGAAAATAACTCTAGGCTTTTCTCTCAAGTGTATCACTCAGCCTTTTTCCACTCATGGCTTTTACTTGAGCTTTCTCACAATGCCTTTTCTCACAAGAAATTACAGAAAGATAAACTTAGAAAAGTACATTACAATCAGTAAAAACATGAAGGAGATTGACTTCATCAGCAGCCTCTTAGCTATGTGCAAAACTAGATTCGCAAACCTCAGATGCAGTTCTTCAATATTGGCAGAATGCTTCTTTGAAAGAAAGCATTATCCAAGTAGATGAACTTCTTAACAGAACACTGTTCTCACTCTCTGGTTTTCTCTCCTTTCCTTCTGAATGAGCAAGAATTCTTCTTTTATTCTCCTTACATGTTGCTGGGTTCTTCTTCCAAGGTCAACACCTTGAGCCTTGAGCTTCACCAACCCACAGAATCACTTTTTCTCATTAAACCTTAGAGTAGAAACTTTGCTTCTTCACTTCTTCATCTTGACTGAAAGCCACAAAGCAGTAACCATAGAAATCTTCTCATGGTCAACTTGATCTTAGCCATTGAGGAACTACTTGGTCCCCAAGTATCACTTGTGACCGTAGATGTGAAGCAGAATAGGGCAGAGAACAATTTTACCTTGAATGTCATTTTCGGATAGAGCAGAGAGTTGGGAGAAGAGAAGAAGATCTGATGCATGCAAGATGAGATGGATTACCTTTAACCTAAGCTTGATTTGGTTTGGATTTTTTGTTTTAACTTGTGTGCTTCAAGCTTAAACTTTCTCTCTCTTGCTTCTTTGGTTACTAGCTTAGGGAGGAAGCTTTTTCTCTTTCTCTTTCTTACTTTTCTGAAGCCTTGATGTGACTTGATTAGAGAGGAGAGGAACGTTGCTTCTGGTAAGGCAAGATGGTGGGAAATTGAAAATCAATTTCGGGCTTGGATCGGGTTCTTCTCTACTTCAGCCCGTTGGTGCCTTGCTTTGCTTCTTTGATGAATTTTGCTTGAGATGAATGACTTGGGCTTGTCTTTATTTTTCACTTACTATTCAGTCCATTAGTTGATATCTTTTGTTTGATGTTGGGCTGCTGCAACTTAATTAAGGCCTGCAACATAATAATAAATAATTAGCAACATATATTCATTAATTGATTTATCAACACTAATTATTTATTTTGCCAAAAATAATGTTTGTCATCACTAATTAATTTAGTTAATTTCTTAACTCAACATTTTTAAATTATAATTGTCACATAATTATACTTGAATATTATTTAATTTTAGATGTTTTATAGGTAATATTCATTATCACATGAATTATCATCATTACTCAATAATAATAATAATAATAATAATAATAATAATAATAATAATAATAATAATAATAATAATAATAATAATAATAATTTTGAGTTTATATAATTAATATAATTGATATAGTTCTAATTCTTATTTGTATGTAATAATTTTATTAGTATGTATTCACAGTTTTAATCAATATATAATAATAATAATATTATATGGACATAAAATTAATTAGTTAACAAATTGAATTTAGCTTATGAATTTTTATTTTCTACTCAAATTTTTAATCATTAGTGATTTTATTTTTTATATTTACAGTAAATTTTGACTATAAAAAAATTAGTTTTGATTATTTTCTATTTTTTTTATTTATAGTCATAATTAAATTTGATATAATTATAGTAATATAAAGCTGCTTCATATATAGCAATAATATTATAAAAAATATTATTGCACGATTGTAGAATAAAAAATAATTATACATATATATATATATATATATATATATATATATAATGAAATAATTATAACAAAAAAATTGATACATGTCATTTAAATATTTTTAATAGCTAGTAACATGGAGTTTAACAAAATATAATTCATATATTTTTTATTTATGTATATGTATATAATTATATATATATATATATATAATTATTTAACAAAATTAATATATACGTATATATAAATAAAAAATTATTATAATTTTTGAAAATTATACATAAATTTTTTTCTCAAATATATTTATTTTAATTATATTACAATTAGCTCATGAATAATGCATGATTATATTAATTTAAGAAAATATCTTCATTATAATTATATCAAATTAATATTTAATGCGTTATTAAACTACTTATAAATCATCGATATTTTTAATCATTCTAATTATATCAATTGATATAGTTCTAATTCTCATTCAAGTGCAATAATTTTATTAGGAGATAATTGATGCACACATTAATATTGACCCATTTAATTTGATATCAATTAGTGGATAATAATAATAATAATAATAATAATAATAATAATAATAATAATAATAATAATAATAATAATAAAGTCTACACGGTACATGCATTATATTTTGAAAAGGTAAAATATATTTTAAAAAATTAGAGTATTAATAATCAATTATGATTAATATCAATATCAATAATTAATTTTTATAATTATTTTTTGTACTACTAAAGGCTACATATAGTGTTTTTCTTTTTTGTAGAATAAAAAAAGTTGTGATTCATAACATTTTTGTAAAGTTATATCGTATGGACACAAGATTAATTAGATAACAAATTGAATTTTAATTAATATGTTTTATTTTCTGTTCATATTTTTTCATTAATTATTTTACTTTTTATATTTACAATAATATTGAATGTAAAAAAAATAATATTGAATATTATCTATTTTATTTATTTAGATTCATAATTAAATTTGATATAATTATATCAAGTATCTAGAATTAATAATAACATAATAGTATAATTTTAAGTTGTATAACATAATAAAAAAATATAGCAATTTATGTATGCTTCCTATATAGCAATAATATTATATATATTTATATATCTCCTCTTTTAGCTCTTTCCTAAAAATATTGGCATATAATTAATATTGATAACATATATATTGAGTAAGTATCTCCATTGAAAATATTTGTTAACTATTACCGTGTATAATTAGTGTGTGTATATATATATAAGGATTAATAGTGAATTGTTACAATTATTTATCATCTAAAAAATTCGTACCTTAGACATAGAACTTCTTCTGTTTATTATTTTTCATACCAAAATGATACTAACTACGATTCTATTAACAGTATTACCTATGATAGATTATGTAATGAAAAAGTTTGAAAAATAAAGGCAAGAATTATAAGGTTATGAAAAGTCTCATCCAAATTTGACAATAACAACACGACTTACATAGAAATGGTTCTTATAGATGATAAGGTAAGTTGATTATTTTCTATGATTCTTTCAAGTGATGCTAGATCCATTTTATAAATATTTTTTTGTTTATATTTTAAGTTTATTTGATAAATAAACCCTTACACGAATTAAAGACAATGCGATTTTATAGATTTATAAGTGCGTGCTAATAGCCTTTATATTTAATTTGTTTTAGAGTGTGATAATAGCCAATATGTTTGTGGGTAGATTTAAATATTACTATATTATTTATGATCACATTCAGTATTTATGTATGATTTATTGAACAAAATAGATTATTAAAATCGATTAATAACTATTTTAGGGTTAATCCAATTAATACTAAATTTAAAAAAAAAAAACAAATAATGCATAACATATTAATTTTTTATTAATCAAATTATTATAATTTAAATTAATTTTAAAAAATAATTTAAAATTATAATTTCAATTTTATCACGTGCATCGCACGGGTAATTACACTTGTAATTTTAAGTTGTTACTTTACCCACGTGATAATTTCAATTTTATCAATTATAATTTATTATTATTATTATTATTATTATTATTATTATTATTATTATTATTATTATTATTATTATTATTATTGAATAATGAATAAGAATTAAAATTATATTAATATTTTTATAATTAATATAATTAAAATAACTAAAAATATTTAAAATCAATTTACGTTATTAATATTATAAGATTTGATCATTTTATGATTAGAATCAAATATTCTTATCATGATTATCATGACCGATGTCATTATCATATCATTATCATATATTATTATTATTATTATTATTATTATTATTATTATTATTATTATTATTATTATTATTATTATTATTATTATTATTAAAATAATTAAAAGTATTTTTAATTGACAATTAAAAAATAGTTTAATAGTGCATTAAATATTGATTTGATATAATTATAATGAAGATATGTTTTTAAATTAGTATAATTATATATTATTCATTAAATATTAATTATAATATAATTATAATAAAGATATTTTTTATAAAATAATTTAGAATGGATGAAAAATTCCATTCATTTTGGAGAGAAAACAGACTCACGAGAGATCGATATGTCACCTTTATTAGTTGGGGGAAAATTCAATTTTAGTATATTAAGTAGATTTGATCAATACTAAAGCATTGATCATTGACTGTAATGAAAGCTCTTGCCTCGTCTACACAAAACTTAGTAAAAAGAATCATAATCTGATGAATAATTGAAAAGAATTTCTACTGTCCACTATGATGTATATACAATCTCTTCCTCCAAGAATGTCATGCGAAATGGTGGTCCCCGTATTTCATTTTTTTATCGCTCAAAGCTAACCATGGTTCATCAAAAGTGATCAACAAGGAGAGATTTTTAATTTTGATATGGAAAAATTGATGGTGTATAACAGGATTATGAGGTTTAAGGTGTATTATCGAGCTGTGATGGCTGCTGAGCTCAAATCGGACGGACTGATTTGAGAAACTGAAATCGAACGATCTGATTTCAGTAATCGGACGGTACGTTAATCGGTGGGTCCGATTTGCGTCCTGCTGTCACGTGGCGAGCATTCACCTGCTTTTCTCGTTGGTTTCGTTCCATGTAAAATCTCATTACGAGTGTCTCCCTCCTCCCAGCAACAATCACTTTCACTCTCATCTCTCTCTGTTTGCTCTCCAATCCCACAATCTTATTCAGTTTTCACCATTGTTAGACTACCGAAAGCTTAAAAAAATTGGAAAACAATGCCAAGAAGAAGAAAAATTAAAGAAGTAAATCAACCACAGAAGTAAACAATGCCAACAAATATAATAATAACATTATTAATCATAATAAATTTTACGTTACAAATATTCAAATTCTATACTATTTAAACTACTTATATAAGTCTCTTATCACTATTCCTTCAAATGCCATCAAATTTAGCAATAGTGTGGAATTTAAATATTTGTAATGTAAAATTTATTATGATTAATAATATTATTATTACATTTGTAATATGGATATTTATTATATTTAATGAGTTATTCATAGAAATTAATAAATTAATTATTGGAGTTATAAATTTATTGTATTAGTTATAATAGTGAGATATAATAAATATATGGATATGGATTCAACGTCTTTTGAAGGTTACAAATTTGATTACAAATTTATATATATTGTTGATTTGGAAATAATAGTTGATTTGGCAAAAAATAGGTCATTGATTTTAATATTTTATCAAGTAAGCGATGTTGCTGACATGGCATTAATAGAAAGAAAAAGATGTTTTAAAAGTAATGTGTATAAACTTATGTATCTACTTTTATATATTAAGAATAAATTTATGCTAAATTTAATGTCATTTAAATGAATAGTGATAAGAGACTTATATAAGTAGTTCAAATAGTATGGAATTTGAATATTTGTAATGTAAAATTTATTATGATTAATAATACTATTATTACATTTGTAATATGAATATTTATTATATTTAATGAATTATTTATAGAAATTAATAAATTAATTATTAGAGTTATAAATTTATTGTATTATTTATAACGGTGAGATATAATAAATATATGGATATGGATTCAATGTCTTTGTAGGTTACAAATTTGATTATAATTTAAAATTGATTATATTTTTAAATTAAATATACGAAAAAATACTTTAATTATTTTTGCTTTTTATACTTTTTATATTATTTTATAATACTTTATATATAATTATATTTTAATATCATTAAAATTATACATCTTTTAATATGTTATTTATTATTCTTTTTTAACTAATTATGAACTATGATTTACTAACACTGCAGGGAAGGAAAAGTCTATACTATAAAAAAATTTAAAAATAGAAGATACAAATAATTTGTATAGGCCAATTAAATGTATAATGAAAGCAAACTTTTTACTCACAATTGTTGTGAAAGAAATTAAAGATCCAATTTTAAACACTTTCCAATACTATTTTGAATTTGTATCACTTGAGACATTCTCTGACAGACTGGGTCAAAAAAATACTAACAGGTAATTTTATTTTATACTATTTCAATTATTCTTATTAAAAACAACTTATTCAAAAAAAATCTACACATTTTTGTTCTTTTTATTGTAGATGTCATTAGAAAAGTACATCAAGAGATTGAGAAGAAAGAAAACCATACAAATTCAAGACACATCTTCGGAAGAAAAATATACATGCAAAGATGGAACAAACAACATAATAGAAAGTGAATACAACTTAACAATTCATAAAGAACATGCCTTCACAAGAACCTCGAACAAAAGAAGAAAGTAACAATTCTAACAATAACCAATATAAAAAAAGGAGGACGAGCGCCACATAAGAAGACTAAATCCATCAACTAAAACAAATGCAAAAATCAAACTACCAAATTAAAATGTCATTTTGTACAACTCTAACATCCAAATCTTTTGTACTACAAATTATTTTAAACAAAACACTTTTCAAATTTAACTTTAGTTTACACATATTTAATTTAATTCTACAAAATATAGGCATTTTTAATATTTATTATATACTATCATTAATTTACCATCCACACATTGCGTGGGTCTCATTCTAGTTAGTTTAATCCGTGGATCACAAGTTGAATTAGCTGTCATAGAATCAACAACACAGGCATTGGTTTTCTAAGAAAAAATATAGATAACTAACAACATTGGTGAACAATGTGAACAATAGATATATTGGATGTTCATTTTACTAGGTGTGCAGATGGTTATTATAATATTAAGATTTAGATAAATAATTTGGAGGTGTAGTGTATTTTTATTTTATTGGTAATTATTTATGTTGTTCAAAAAAAATTATTGATTATCTAACATTATCCGTTTTCTAAGGCTTCAATATTAATTTGGGTAAGCTTTTGTTATCTTTTTATTGATCTATTTTATTTAGGCTTTTTATTTTAATATGGTCATTGAATAAGTGTAATACAACCAAATGAGCGTTAGAGCATATTATGCATAAATATGGAAAGAGTAATGATTTTTATAGAAATAGATATTAACATTTTGAAAGAAACCGTGAATCATGGTTTCAGAAAGAAGGAGAGTGGAATGAAACAAACAATAACTGTAGGATCTTTGATCAATGGCGAAAACCTATTAAAAATTTTGAATATAACGATTTTAATGAGGAAGCAACGAAGAGAGAGAGGCCTAACGCAAAAAGAGAGACATAGCATTTAGTTTTAGGTAGTGTTTGTTTTTGGAAACAGGATACAGAAATATGAACAGCACATTTTTAAAAAATATTTGGAAGCGGAGACATAAACACTGAACACATTGTTTCTGAGACAATTTTTTATGATTTTGTGTCCACTCTTTTATAAAGGATAATGATGAACACGAGATTTGAAAGAGTGACACAGACTTCTTTATGAATTTTTTTTTATTCATAGATATTTTTTATATTTAATTACTCTGTTGGTCCCTATACTTTTGTAAAATTTTCAATTAAGTCCTTATACTTTTTTTCTTTTTAATTGAGTCCTTGCACCAATTTTTTTTAATTGAGTCCTTACACTTTTTTTTTATTTAGGTCTATGTACTAAATCTTTTTTTTCTACTGAGTCCCTATAAAATTAAGCCAATTACTATTAAGAGGGACTTAATTGAAAAAAAAAATTAGTGCAAGGATCCAATTAAAAAGAAAAAAAAGTATAGGGACCTAATTAAAAATTTCACGAAACTATAGGGACCAACAGAGTAATTAAACCTATTTTTTATTATTCCACTGTTACCCCTTCTTATTTTTTCTAATTTGCGTTCTCGGATTTTTTCAGGTACTCTTTTCTTTTTATAGAATTTTTTATTGGGTTGGATAATTCATTCCTTCTAACATTTTAACATTGTATTATATTATTTGATTTGTAATAAAAATAATAATAAAAATAATTAGTCTTAAAATTTTTGAAAAAAAAATATTATCAAAAGTAAAATTGATCTTTTAAAATATTAAAAAATAATTTATAAATTGTAATTGATTTTATATAATTTAAAAAAATAAATTTTTTGAAAAGAAAAATCAATTTTTAGATAAAAAAAATTTTGGTTTTCTAAATAAAAATAGATTTTTATGTGCAAAAGCTATTTTTTTTTTCATGTAAAAATGGATTCTTTTTTAAAATTAATTTTTTATTTAAAATTAATTTAACTTATTAACCTAAACAAAATTTTTTATTAATCGAACTCAGATTTATTTTTTTGTTAATATTAACCATATGTATTCCTACATATTAATAATAAATTTAAAAATAAAATAATTATATTTATAAATTTTATTTTAATATAAATATTATTATATATATATTTTATTAAAATTTTTTTGTCCCTCTAAACATTTTTTTAAGTTCTACTCTCATTTTCTATTAAATTAGTTTGTACTTTATGTAGAAAATTTGGAATTACATGGCTATTTTAGTCATTTCATATAATATTTTAATTTTGTCCATGTGTATCCAAACATAATACTGAACATTACATTAGTGTCTTATACATCGTATCCAAACACAATACACAAACAATAATTTTTAGGAAAAGTACGAGGAAACAATACCCTTATTGTACAATGCATACAATGGGGTTTAATTGAAATTAAAAATAAATAATGGGTCACTAATTAATTTCATATTATTTTTAATTTGAAATCTGAAACCATTTAAAATTAGTCTTAATTATAGATTTAAATCAATTATTTAGGTTAAAACGAGAATCTTCCTGGCGGCATCTCCTCCTCGGTTACACTGCTGCCCCATGCGCTAATTTCCACCTCCTAGAGCAGCCAACTGCCTAGCACTGCATCCTGTTGATCTTCTTCCTCCTTCAGCTACGATTGAACAGTCCACCGCCAATAACAACTAACCAACCAGCGCCGCACTCTCCTCCGCACAGAACGAAGCCGGTTGACTCCTTCAGAATGGCAGAATCGCAAGAAGAACATGTTTCAAGTGAGGATCCTTTTTTATGCACTTCACCTAGCCAAAATTTATTAATGGAGGTCGATATAGTGGAACCGCTAGATTGTGTAGTGATGAGCGGATAATTTATACGCTTTTTGGCACTGTTTTTAGTATGTTTTTAGTACATTTTAGTTAGTTTTTAGTATGTTTTTATTAGTTTTTATTTAAAATTTACTCTTCTGGGCTTTACTATGAGTTTGTGTGTTTTTCTGTGATTTCAGGTAATTTCTGGCTGAAATTTAGGGACCTGAGCAAAAATCTGATTCAGAGGCTGAAAAAGGACTGCAGATGCTGTTGGATTCTGACCTCCCTGCACTCGAAGTAGATTTTCTGGAGCTACAAAAGCCCAATTAGCGCTCTCTCAATTGTGTTGGAAAGTAGACATCCTGGGCTTTCCAGCAATGTATAATAGTCCATACTTTGCCCAAGATTTGATGGCCCAAACTGATGTTGCAAATCAGCTTCAGAATTCCCGACGTTTAACGCTGGAACTGGCACAAAAATTGGAGTTAAACGCCCAAACTGGCACAAAAGCTGGCGTTTAACTCCAGGAAAAGTCTCTACACATGACAGCTTCAATGCTCAGCCCAAGCACACACCAAGTGAACCCCAGAAGTGGATTTTTACGTCATTTACTCATTTCTGTATATCCTAGGTTACTAGTTCACTATAAATAGGCTATTTTGACATTGTACCTTTATCTCATGACACATTACATGTTTCTTATTGTATCTTTTACGGCATGAGTCTCTAAACCTCATGGTTGGGGGTGAGGAACTCTGTTGTGTCTTGATGGATTAATGCAATCACTACTGTTTTTCATTCAATCACGCTTGCTTCCATTCTAAGATATCACTTGTTCCTCAACTTGATGAATGTGATGATCCGTGACACTCATCATCATTCTCACCTATGAACGTGTGTCTGACAACCACCTCCGTTCTACCTTAGACTGAGTAGATATCTCTTAGATTCCTTAATCAGAATCTTCGTGGTATAAGCTAGAATTGATGGCGGCATTCAAGAGAATCCGGAAGGTCTAAACCTTGTTTGTGGTATTCTGAGTAGGATTCGAGGATTGAATGACTGTGACGAGCTTCAAACTCCTGAAGGCTGGGCGTTAGTGACAGATGCAAAAGAATCACTGGATTCTATTCCAACCTGATTGAGAACCGACAAATGATTAGCCGTGCTGTGACAGAGCGCATTGAATATTTTCACTGAGAGGATGGGAGGTAGCCATTGACAACAGTGAAACCCTACATACAGCTTGCCATGGAAGGAGCCTTGCGTGCATGAAGAAGAAGATAGTAGGAAAGCAGAGATTCAGAAGATAGAGCATCTCCAAAACCTCAACCTGTTCTCCATTACTGCAAAATAAGTATCTATTTCATGTTCTTTTACTTTTCACAATTAAACTTGAGAATTATTGATATCCTGACTAAGAGTTACAAGATAACCATAGCTTGCTTCAAGCTGACAATCTCTATGGGATCGACCCTTACTCACGTAAGGTATTACTTGGACGACCCAGTGCACTTGCTGGTTAGTTGTGCGGAATTGCAAAAGTGTGATTGCGATTTCGTGCACCATGTAGCCTCTGATGTTTCAGAAAATTTATCATACAAACAAGAAAACTTAGCCGGTGATGTCGCAGGCCATGGTCACAAGTTGAACAAGGTGAGCAATTAAGATCCTCAATTTCTGCCATGGATGTTTATTGTGCGTTTAGTTTCTATGTTTAGTCACAATGTAAATGAGTACTTTAATTGTATGGTTATTGAAACATGCAATTGTAAGCAATCAGTTGAGATGCAAATAAATTTATGTTTGTTTTATATTTAATGGTATCATTACATGCATTGAGGATTAGCTAAAATTAATTAACCATTGCATGCTTATATGATTACATCCAAGAGCACATTTTTTCGTATGTGTTTTTGTATATGAATCTATGCTCTCTTCATTTTAAATGGCATCTTTATTTGCTAATCATCTTATTATGGAATTACGTGCTTATATGGCTGATGGGATAGCATAATTTAATTTTTTGGTATGCTTATATGAATGTATTTTTATCTATGGTGTCCGTATACTATCCCTACGTGATGATCAAGCAAGTATTTAAAATAGATAACCATAGGGTGATTCAGTGGCTGAATTTGTTCACTGAATTGAAGTGAATGCTACTTGTATTTGCAACATGCTAACCATGGAATGCTTATATTAGTGTTTTAATCATGTAATGGTATGTTTATATGCTCACTGCATATTTTTTTAGTTATATGCTGATATGCTTCCTGCCTTGTATTTGGTTATTTTTCATGCTTATATTAGTATTTTAATCATGTAATGGTATGTATATATGCTCACTACATATTTTTTAGTTATATGCTCGTATGCTTCCTACCTTTTATTTTAATATTTTTCATGTTTATGGGAATATGTAGTTAATGAATGATGTGCTTATGTTCTTCTTGCATCTGAAGAAATGAGTGTGTGTATGTAAATATACATGAAAAGAATTTTGTGGCTGGAGTGAAAAAAGAAGCCACTAAAGGGTGAGTAAGGCCCTTAATTATTAGCCAAAATGGAACAAATAATTCCTAATGATTTTCATTGAATGAGAAAAAAAAACAAATAAATGGTGAAAATTAATTAAATAATACATGAAATAAAAAAATCTCTTTGCTTGTTTTGTAGCTGTTGATGTGTTTTCGGTGATTGTTTTAGAGATTTTTATTGAAATGAATTTTGATCAGGATCTTCCTCCTTTTAGTTACTCTGTTTGTTTGGAAATTTTAGGCCACGCAGTTGTCGGATGTTACAGATGTTGGAAGTAAAGAGATGGAGCTTATTGATGAGGTATTGGAGTCTAGATTACTTTTGTGTAGTCATAATGTTCATGTTTGATTTGATAACTAATGGTAATTAATTTTTCGTTCGAATTAATATAAAATACAGTTACCAGATCATGGTTGCCTTCAAGAAGATGAGATACCAAGAGTTGGAATGCGATTTGCTCAGTTACAGATGGCTCATGACTTTTATGTGACCTATGCAAAGAAAGCTAGATTTGCAACTAAGATAAGGACGACAACATTTGATAAGATCACAAAGGCTCCCATTAACCAAGCTATACACTGTAATCGCGACGTGATCCGCGAGTCTCGTGTTAAAGCACCAACGCAGAAGAATACGATTTCAGCTACTGGGTGCAAGGCAAGGATATATGTAAAGTTTGATAAAGACGTGCAAGACTGGGTTTTGCTCAAGGTTGACTTGATGCACTCTCACCCCTGTTCACCGAAAAAGGCAGTGCACTACCATGAGTATAGGCAGCTGACGATGCATATGAAGTGCGTGATCGAGGATAATGATGAGGTTGGGATTCGACCAAACAAGATATTCCTTGCTTTGTCAAATGAGGTTGGTGGCCCCTCTAACTTGGGATTCTCAGAGAAGGATTTAAGAAATTATATAACAGCAAGGCTCCGAAATAACAACGTGAATGCGGATGTCAGGGAGATGATGAGCTACTTCAGGAGAATGAAGGACATCAATCCGGACTTCTTTTACACGGTGGAGTTGGACGATGAGTGTAAATTTAAGAGTGCAGTATGGGTCGATGCAAGGTGTAGGGCGTCGTATGAATACTATGGAGACGTCGTGTCAGTTGATAGCACTTACAGAAGGAATAGGTACGTAGTAGTTAAGTTGGTGTTTTTTCCTTTTCTTGATAAAATGCTATTCGATCGTGATTGGCATTTCTTACATCTGGTTGGTTTTTCTGGTAGGCATGGATTACCGTTTGTGTCGTTCGTTGGGGTCAACCACCATGGTAGGTCGACCCTCCTCGGTTGTGCTTTATTGGGGAATGAGGAAATCGCAAGTTATGAGTGGGTTTTTAGCCAATGGGTCAAGTGCATGGGAACTGCTCCACAGTGTATCATAACCGATCAATGTCGATTCAAGTACCATGCGATCAAAAATACTTTACCCGACACACGCCACAGGTGGTACATCTGGCATATTATGAATAAGTTACCTTCCAAGCTTGGGGGTTACCGTCGGTACGGAGCTTTGTATGTTGACTTAAACAACATTGTGTGGAACTCTCGGACCGAGGAGTCATTTGAAGATAACTGGGCTGATTTTATAGATGAGTACAACTTACATAACAACACATGGGTGTCAGGTTTGTTACTGTACGATTACTTCACACGCTTTTATTGCAATTATTTGGCATCTGAATGTTTAGTATATTGAGAATTTTTTATGACAATTATATGGATGTTCATTATAATATACATTTGGATGTTTAATATATCATTGATTGTGGATGGTCATTTCTCAGGTGTAGCAATATGTTTGGTGTAAGCTTTCTATCCTTAATTTGGGATTATTTATTCCTTGTAGATCTGTATGATGACCGACGTATGTGGATCCCAATATACTTCAAAGGTGAATTTTGGTCAGCAATGCGGAGTACGCAAAGGAGTGAGAGCATGCACGCATTCTATGGTGGATACTTACACAGTAAAACTAGCTTGGTTCAATTTGTTCATGAATATGACAATGTTCTTGGATTCAAGGAGCAGAGGGAACTGGAGGATGATGCTGCAGACTCGAAGGGGGTTATCCCTTGTGCAACCACCTCGCCTATGGAGAAACAGTTTCAGCAAGAGTATACCACGAGCATTTTTAGGGATGTTCAAATTGAGTTTGTGAAGAAGGCTAACTGCAGAGTTTCTACAGTTGATAAACAGGGTTCATTGGTCTGCGTGACGATGGAAGAGGAGAAACTAGTCAACGATACTATTCTATGCGTTTCGTACGATGTTCACTTTGACCATTCCACACAGGAGCTTCGTTGTGAGTGCAATCTTTTTGAGAGTTCAGGTGTGTTGTGCTGTCACTGCCTTGAAGTTTTCCATTCATATAAAGTGTACAAAGTACCTTCATGTTATGTTCTCCCTCGATGGAGCAAGAAGATAAAGCGCAAACATACGTATGTCAAAAGTAGCCATGATATCAGTCGGTCAGATGAGAGTCATGTTGCATTCAAGGGACTGTGTGCACACTTCTATAGTGTTGCTCAAGAGTTCGTCGGTGATGATGAAGAAACAACATTGCCGCATGTTGCTTTGGAAGAAACAATGGCCAAGTTGGCTGCGCACCATGCCAAAAAGAGGTCCGAGAGCGTGTCAAAGACGCAGACGAATATTGGCTCATAGAGTTCGAACGATGTCAGTGTTGATGACATCCAAGGCCCATCGAAGGTCACCACAAAGGAGAGGCCAAAGATTAAGAGGCTCGGCGCTATCCTTGAGAAGTCCTTCAAGAATTCAAGGCGGAGAAAACAAAAGAATTCATCCCGGTAGATGTTTGGCTTAATCTCAACTTTGTATGTTTATTTGGTATATTACTATTCTAGAACATAACTTTTGGACTTTTTTCTTCTTTTTTCTGGACAGGTGGTTCGTCGACACGCATTTCAAGATATACACCATGGTTCTGTTGCTGGCCTAAATGTCCCCGAACAAGCCGGTGGTTTCATGTATTTGTTAAGCTCCTTCAACAAAAAGTAGGATTAGTTGGACAAGTTTGTGATAGTGTATATTTTCTCATCTCTGTGTTTAAGGATTATTGTTAGTTTCAAGGTTCTAAGGCAGCTGTTGCAAAAGATCCACATGTTATTAATTGCAAGAACCATTTTTTTAAGGGTTAAATTGAACCATGTTACTATTTTTTTTCCTGTAGACTTAATGCATAACGTGTATATTTGATGGTTATTCTGTAATTTACGTTGTAGTTTAATTAAGTTGTTCCAGATTTCTACATGCTTTATTGTATAGTTTATCGGTACGTACCTGTTCGTCATAGACATTATTTTCACGTATTTTTTAATGAACTAAAGTGAATGTTCATTTCTATAGGTGTTCAGATGTTCATTTCTACTATAAACAAGGATGGTTAGCCATTAGCATTCGTGTGTTTTGATTTTGACCTTGTTAGACTGGATGTTCACTATAGTAAGGTATAAGATGTTCAGTTTAGCTATATTGGTGGATGGTTAGTGGTCACCTATTTCAATATGCACAAATATGGAAGTTTTACAAAAAAATTGATAAAGCCGGGATTCTCACATCTAAAAAGACATGGATAATTTTTAGGTAACATAACCAATAAATCATTGTATTGTAGGAAAAAAATATGTCATTGAATCAAGTTTTTCTAATGTGACAATAACAAATCCTTAAGCATGTCAGCAGTAAGTAAACTCAGTATAATCTGGTAGTTCAATTCATTGTAACTAATACTAAGTAAGCAACTTCTTCCTCCCTTTGCACATTGCCCCCTTCCGTAATCCCTCCCCACGTTCAATCAGTGATCGTGTGCTAGGTGAAGTGTACGGTGAACTAACGTCCTTCTTCTTGTTCCGTGGAGCATTACGACGAACAGGTTTAACCTTGTTTTTCAATAATGAGATAAGCTGGCCTACTGATGCATTCTGTGGTCCACAGATAATGTCTAACATCAACTCCATCCTGTCTGAGCTGAGTGAATCCTGTGGGTAAATTTATCAATTGGTTTAGTATTAAGAACCGTTACAGCGATATTTTTACAAGATCAATAATGACATTTGTGCAAATGTTTAATTAACAAACCTCATCCCATTCACAAAGTTGACGTTCTTCGGTCCAACTTTTCATCAACTTAATGACACACATGCCACAGTCAAAGCTACAGGACAATAAAACGCTATTGCAATTAGGTTGAGAAAAACTAAGTTACATGGTACGACACAGTTTGAATTGAAATATAAAAAAGCCTCAAATTTGGGTTATAATTTCATCTCACTTGTTCGGTTGCTTTGGAACCCTCGCGTACGAACGAGCTGGGCCGTGTGTAGTCCGAACGAATGCAGGAATAGAAATGCTTGCCATATCCTCACATAGTCTCCCCTGAAAATCATGGAACGAACATACGCGAGCAAAATTATATCGACTTGAATTGTGCGGCTGTATTTTGTTTAAAAGAATGATGGTATCTTACCACATATGCATCGAGCTTTATTCGTTTATCATCTTCTGGTCCATAATGCAAACTGTCGAGAATAAGTAAATGCTTTGCAACCACATCAAATGCATATACCCACCAATGGCCCCTCCAACAATAAGGAATTAACCACTGCACCAAGTAGCAAATATGAAGAGATTTTTCATGTGAGGAAAAAAAACAAAACAAAAACTATTGATCTCATTTGACCATTCAAGAACCTGAACATTCTCAAATCATGCGACAACATATTTCCAACAGGTATTTAAATACAAAACAGCAACTCACTCATTTTCTCTTTGCTGCTACTACTTTGTCAAAGAACCTAGTATCATCACCAAAGCTTGGACTAAGACCATCATAAATTGGTGCCACACCGTCCATAAATCTTTCCAGACTATCATTTTTTATGACTGATTCCTGCAGACCCACACATAGTAAGAATCCCAATAAAAAGCCTTTTCCACATAGTAATAAGAATGTAATTACCAATATGCCTGGACACACGCAATAGAACTCTCGCTTGAACCTAGATGATTCAATGTCGTTGAAAGTATAGCACATCCATTGAATTACCTACATAGAGTATTAAGCAAGTGTAATTCAAACACCGATATAAGTATAGGGAATTAAAACACATGCTTAAGTTCATATACGTACACAGCTGTTTACCCAACTGCGTGGTTTCAAGGTCCAGAAGTCCTTCCTTTGTAATACCATGTAGTCCCGCCCTTCATAGGAAGCTAAATCTTGATTTTCATCCAACGACGGGTTAACTATCCATGTTCTGATTTGTTCCTCCTTAGTCTCCCCCAACTTTATTTCTCTTAGTCTTGGATGAATTGAATGTATTGGGGACGGGGTTAGAGTCTTTTCAAGCTGAGTTAAACCGAGTGAAAAGCTCGGTCTACCTGGACTCAGTGTATGATAGGGTGATTTTATTGGAAACACTGTTTGCAGGGGTTGCATGATTATGGCTTTGGTTTGGTGCCCCTATTCAACATTATTGAGTACTTGCTCAAATTCAGGACACTGAACGATAGAGATGTCAAATTCGCTGCAAATGAATGGGACAAGAATTTAGCTAAGAGAACATGTCATGCCTAGCTAGACAGCTAATCAAATGACATGGGTGTGAAAATAAAAAAAAAAAAGAAAAACATACAGCAAGGTAATCAATAACCCACTAACCGGTCAAAATCATAGTCACTGAGCTGTACAGGTGCTGCTGGCGGTGTGTGTGGAGATCCATTTTTTATGTCAGTTTTTCCTTCTTGATGACTCTCATGATTGCCGTTGAACACTGGATCTTCTTGTCTTGTATCATGTGGCGGAGGTTGCTGTTGGAATAACCGTATCCTTCTAGCAAGCGGCACGTGGTCATCATCATCAGATTCGGAGACTACCAATGGCGCAACAGTGCTTCCTGAGACACTTTCTCTTGGAATTTCTTTTTTGGTGCCACGTCTAGATCGGCTCCTACTAAGAATCAACTTTCTCCTCGAACCAGTCTTGGATTGCTGTTATGTAAATTCATGCATATCGTCATTTAAATTAACAAACAAACAAAACCTTACTAAAGTGAACAACCAAATCGTACTAAAGTGTACACCCAAAAATATAACAAAGTGAACATCCAGTTCAAATTATCACATGAGCTATCCTACAGAAAGCAGACCACCTTATCCGTCTCCTTATTTCTTGGCTGAGATGTTGTCTTGCCTTTGGTAGACGGAAATTGGTCAGTGTCCTTGCAGGGCCTTTTACACCCTCCTTTGTTGTTAACTGTTTTACTCGAAGACTGCTTCTTATGTCTTTTTTCTTTCATTGAATTGTTGACTAGGCAACCCTGTGTTCAACATGGGACAACAAATACATGGAAAAATATAATGTGAACTTTCAGCCGTTTGGAAAACATAAAAAACTCACAATTGTTCAAAAAAATTAACCATCTATGGCCATACTATATTTTACATCCAAAACCCAACTACAGTGAACATCCTCAATTACAACCACACTAATCATCACTAAAATCTATTTTCACACAATGAATCAACTAGGCAGCCCCATGAAGCAATTCTTTCATACATAAAAAGCCATCCAAATAAATTAATCATAAGTTATCTATCCAGTTCAGATTAGATCCTAATTTGAGCATCCTAAATCCTCTTGTTTAAGTAACAAACTTAACTCAAATAAAACCTTAATAAAAATAAGACACAACTGTATTCAAACAAGCTTTCAACATAAAAACATGTAAATATCATACACGGTCATTGAATTTACCTCTCCTAACTGTTCTTTTATGAACTTCATATATCAAAACAAGCCATACAGCCACATAATGAAGTTACTTTACAATTTTGTAATCATAAATTCTATGATAACGATCAATGATCATATCACATAAATAAGGATCTAATTAATTGAGCTCACAAGCTTTCATAAGGAAAGAAAATCACCTTTTCTGCCTTCCTATAGCTTGGATGAGGTGAAGTCTTCCCTTTGGTAGATGGTGATTTGTCAGTGTCGTTGCGGGGCCTTTTACACCTCCCCCCTCGT
This sequence comes from Arachis hypogaea, assembly GCF_003086295.3. Lineage (NCBI taxonomy): Eukaryota > Viridiplantae > Streptophyta > Magnoliopsida > Fabales > Fabaceae > Arachis > Arachis hypogaea. Next base: position 89,679,849 of record NC_092037.1, on the reverse strand, counting down.
TAACAGCTTTACTCGAACATTGTTTCTTCTGCTTTCTCTTGTTCCTTCCATGTTTGACTATGCAACCCTGTGTGTTCAACATTTGGACAAAAAAGGATTTCAAAACTTCAACGTGAACTGCCAATTGCATTTTCTGTTCAACTACATTTTATAAGATGCATTAGTAGAGATTGAACCTGTGAGATGACGTAGTCGGCCTTCTTATCAAGCTCATTTGTGGTCCACTCAACAATCCAGAGTTCGGGTACTCCACATGCATGCAACGGACCATGTTTCAAGCACTGAAAATACAAAATCTATAGAGAAATAACTTAAATTTTAGGAATTACACCTACAGTCATACATTGGCTTCAAATTAAAGTAATTTATTGCATTACCAGCAACACGAACATGCACCGGCCGCATGTTTCCCTGTTCTCATCTTGGAACTTCTTTATCGCATCCCGCAGCCACTTTAATATGTGATAAGGCCAATGAAACCTTCTAGGGTTTGACACATCTAAAATCGGAGGGAGGTGCCACGGAGAAATAGTTTGCTGGCTTGTGGGGTTCAGAAACATCTTCAAAACAACCATGATAAAGTATCTTCTAAACCTCATCCTCTGTTGCTCAGTCTCCATTGGACAAGCAAATACAAACTCACGGAGTTGGCTTCTTGTTTTCTTCTGAAACTCCCTGTTAATTGCCAGATGCGATGGATTTTTCTTCTGCAATTCTGGGATTGGTTCGCCTGCGAGGAATGGAACAGTTTTCCACAATCAGTAATTGTCAACAACGGAGAAAGTAAACCACTCAGAGAAATTTTTTCATCCTACATAACTAACACTAACCATGAGAAGGTATGCCGAATACACTGCCAATAAGTTCGGCACTAATGCGAATCTTCCCTGCGTCCACCATGAGCGTGTTTGTGTCAACCTCATAAGCCCTGGCTAGTTGGAGCATGATGCTCTGTTTGACATGCTATTGTGGTACGCGGTGGAGGAAACCGAATCCTATGGCCTCAATCTCGTCCAACTTAGCTCGCTCATGATATCGTTCTAGGTGGGTAAATAAGTTATTGATGTAGCAAGGTGAGCACTGGGTCTCTACTAGTTTCTGTTGAGCAAAACCAAAAAGGATCAGCATAACGTTATGAAAAAAAATCTGTTGCCTTAGTGTTGTAATTTATTCGATACCTTTTTACCCATCTGAGTTTCAATTCAGCCCGTATACAGATTGATTCGTTCGGGCAGCGTGATAATTTGCTCACGCAACAGTCCCCCTGAAACCTTTCAATGTTAAATCTTACAGAAGCCGCAGGTGACCTCTAGCCAAATGACATAAATAAAATCATGATATTATTTACCAATTGATGTAACCTAATTTATTTGAGTTATATGGCACGAGAATATTACACTGATGCATCAAGGCAGATACGAATATATTGGCATCAAGGATTATAGCCTTGTATTAATATCTTCTATGTTATGGAAGATAAACAAATATCAAAGCTAAAACCTTCCCATTAGTAACCATATATAATTAGGATGGAAAACTAATTCATGAACACATATATCAGTAAATACACAATATAACTGACCATCCACACACTTAACTAACAATCAAAATAACTATAGGTCATGTCTATCAACCACACCCACCATCGAATTCCCTATCACAGGGGCTACCCAAACAGCTTTCAAATATCACTAACAAACGAAGACCAAGAGCACATCCGTCAACTACAAGCATACCAATCATCAAGGAAAAATTCTTTCACAAAATGCATCAACTAGATAGCACCAGATATTGTTTTATTCCTTCACAAGAAGGCATGACAATAAATGATTCACAAAAAGCAATTCACTTCAGGCGACTCCCACATGAGCATATAGAATTGGAATTTCTTTTTTCAACAATCCATAATCATACAAAAACCAAGAAACAAAATAACCTTGTACATTATAAACAGTTGAATGACATAATAAACAAGACCCTTTAGAAATTATAAGGTGCACCAAAGACACATTTATGGTTTCATTCCTCTTCCTAGCACAAGATTCATCGACGGCAGTTAATTGTTCATCAATAGGTTGGAACCAAGATGATAGATACATGTTTCCGGCGGAATGTAAAAAGGACTTCAACCAACCCAACGAATACAAACACATAGACAAAAGACAGCGTAATATCAAGCTGTATAAAACAACATGCATGGTGTGAAAATTAGTATATAGGAAAACTAAGCAACGGGGACCCACCTAATAGTAGGTTAGCACGCTTTAATTGTTGAAAGCCTGAAGTTGAGATAGTGTAGTTGTTTTACCGCTTCCTGAGGCACACAAAAAAATTAATATTGTCTATTTATCCAGCTCATGTACCCGAAAGCAGGATTTAAATAGATTAAAAAAAAAGACAAGCTTGTTTTACACAAAACAGCATGATACAAAGAGGCATCACAAAGCCACCAACACATTGCTTTGTCCATATAGCAGATATTACCTTGTTAGAGCTTACTAACTACAATTTTTTCGTTCATGTTTAAAAATCAAGGGGTCCAGGCTTAAGAATAAAATTATTTTATTGTTATTACAAAGCAATCTCATAAAGAGCGGGTAATTATTTTGTTACAGTGTCAAGACAAACATATTTGGTATCAAAAAATGTCTAACTTATAGTAATTATTTTCCAGCATTATTCGCAGTAGTGGCTCACATTTTATTTTCTTTTTATAAAAAAATATATGCGCACTACATGTGAGAGACATAATATCAATTTAAAAGTTTATCTCATTTATTAATAAATAAAAGTTATAAAATACAAATTAATAATTTATCTTATATAATATCTCTTTTTCATAAAAAACCACATTTAATCAAATAGATTAGAATGTTATATAAATATCAAAACCCACATTTAATCAAATAGTAAATAGATTGAATTAATACAATGCTCTATAGAATTGCATGATTAGATAACAACACTTTTTATCCAAGTTAAACAATGCGCCGCAGAGCACTTAGCTTTGTTCCCTTTTGCTTTTGGTTTTATTTCTAAATCTCAAGTTTGGCTTCACATGTGAATTGAAACTAAAATTTCAAGACTAACCATCCTATATCATACTAAAGTAACCATCCGTGACAATATCAACAAAGAGTCAACAATGGTCAAATAAAAAAACGTCAAACTAGATGCACATGGTCCACACAGATACAGACAAAAAATGAAAAAAATTTAATTTAAACTGATATGGAATCAAAACGAACAAAGTTTTTCGACACTTTTCCGCACTAAAGTTAAATCATCATGGATTACAATAACGTCAATGAACTACCTAGCCCACAATCTCCAGGATGATACCATCGCACCCAAAGCTTTCTCACCATGGTTAATCACTCATATAATCAACAATATCTATCTCTAACACAACATGCAACAGCGATAACCATTCTAAAAAGGAACAACTACAGATACCTACATTAGATGGTTAGGATCTTCAGCTGATGATGTTACATGTTTTCCCTGTGACAAGCACGCGGCTGGTTTTCTCAGATCGGATGGTCGGCTGATTGGCGATGGCGTTGCCCACGCGAGTAAAAGTGCTCAGGTGCTCCTTTTCATGGTGAGCGCTCCTCTGCCTTCAGCTCTGATCGGAGGCACAGCGCGGACGGACTCTGGGTCGGTGACGTCGGGATGTTCAGAGACGGAGCACGGACTTCCTCGAGCGGTCACGGCGTGGTGTTCTCGACGGCCACAGTGGGTGCGGTTCCGTTACCTGTTCGCCTAGCGAGGTTGGCGTTTGCGGAGCTGAGGGGTCTGGCTGGTCAAACGGCACTGAAGGGGGCTACCTGGTTCTCTTCAAAAATTTTAAGGGTTTGGGATAAGGAGTGAAAGGGCCCCAATCTACTGTACTAGGATTTTGGGGAAAAAATGTAATTACTTAAAATTTAGTGGTGTGGTTAACTAAACATCTAGAATAGATTAGGGTTATTAATGGGTTAATTTATCCTGTTAAACTAAATTGGGCCTTCTAAACGGTCCATTGTAGCCATTGTACACATATTTCATTGTCTTCCTGGCGTTACCCTAATTTTTAATGTCTCCGTCCTATTGTCTCTATCTCAGTGTCATGTTCTGTTATGTCTTTGAAAATAAACGCTACCCTAAAAAACTGTTTGATCACTGTTGTTCAACGGTTGGAATGCTTGAAGAAATCGGCAATGCCGATTTGTTGTTGAAGCCACGACTCATGCATGCAGAAAAATACAGTACATCTCTTTTCTTTATATCTCTCTATAATTTGAAGCATTTTTGTTTGCATTCTTGTTCTTTAGATTTTTTTTTTTTAAATGGTGAAGAACAAGATTTTTATAGATAAGCATATTGTGAAACATCTTGATTGTCTTATACATCATAATTATTAAAATCAAACTGAATTGGCCGATTCGACCGAAAAAATTGGTGAATCGAATCTTATACCAATCCGATCCAATATTTGAACTGTATAAGGTAAAAAACCGGTATGAACCGATCAAACCCAAAATGAACAGGTGAAAACTGATTAAATTTGGTGAAGACCAGTCCAACCAAACCGCTTGAAGTTTAAAATTTTCTCAAAATGCTTGAGGTGGGGTTCAAACCCCTCCCCTCAATGAGAGAGATGTCACTCACAATCACCAATGTATCATGCTTCTTGTTAATTTAGATGCAAATTATAATACATATAGATTTTTTTAATCAAATAGTTTACTTATATTTAATTTATTTTAATTTTAGTTATAAATTTACTCATTCTTAAATTAATTATATTTTTATTTAACAATAATTATAAACTCACTTATTTTTTTATAATTATATAACATTTATTAATATTATTTTTCAATAAATATTTACAGTATATAATAGTATAATAGATATAAATTAATTAATAAATTATTAAAATTAAAAAATATAGTTATTTTAATATAAAAACAAAATAAAATATTTATGATAGAGTAAAATTAAAAAAAATATTTATTGTTCATATTTCATATTGTTTTAGAATAATTAGATATTCTTACGATATTAATGAAAATATGTACTTTATATTTTTTACTATTTTTTATTTTTTATTTACATAAGATCGGGTTAATCGGTTTAATCAGTAATCTACCGGTTGAATTAGTAACTTAGTGACTCAGTAGTCTGACTAGTTCAATCATCGATTCGATTCTGACAACTATACTATATATATAAGTATTTTTTTTATGTCAAAAAATTATTTGTAATATTAATATTAATTATATATAATTCAATCTACTTATTTTAGTATTAGTATAGTTTACATCTTACTTATAATAATAATTTCTAGTGCATTCAACTAGAACTTATCTGCTAATTAGTTAAAGACATAGTTTGAATTTTGGAACATATGGGTCAGTGGGTGTTGTGCTTGTTTTATTTTAACATATTTTTGGTTATTCTAGTTATTATGGTTTGTTGTTGTTATTATTATTATTGTTAACTTTTTATAATAATTATTTATTTATGTTGTTAATTATTGTTGTTATTATAATTATTTTTTATTATCATTATTGTTAATAAAATTATTGTTGTTATTATTATGCTATTATTGTTATTATTTTTTGTTAATATTAATATTTTATTATTATTAAAATACTGTTCTAAACATGACTATGTATTATAATCAGTGTCATTATTAATTAAGTAGTGTTGTTAATATTTTATTATTACCGACATTGCTATTATTATTATTATTATCATTATTATTATTATTATTATTATTATTATTATTATTATTATTCAACCGTTACCTTTTGATAGAGTTATTAATTTGTTATTGTAATTAAAATTTTATTACTCTTACTTCTATTACTTGACTTGATTGTTTATGTTTATAATATTATTATTTTATTATTAATATTGTTGTTGTGATTATTATTGTTATTAATATTAATATTTATTGAAATTATTTATTAAAATAAAGAAGGTTCACGATATTATTATTATTATTATTATTATTATTATTATTATTATTATTATTATTATTAATTTTTGTTTATAATTTTCAGAGTTTTAGAGTAATTGAATTAAGACACTTATATATTCCAAATTATACGATCAAAGAGTGAACCCTATTTAAGAGTTGTTGGCTTTTATAATGTATTTCAAATTTCGAAAATTTCAGGACAAACGGCCCTGATCAATGCTTTAATAGAAAGATGGAATCTGGTTACTCATACATTTCATCTTCCCATAGATGAATATACTATCACTTTAAAAGATGTAATATTGATTCTCGAAATTCAAGAAAATGGTTTACCTGTTACAAGGCCAACCGCCAGTGATCACAAACTCGTGCAACAAGAATGCTTGTTGAACTTTGGAGTTGCATCCATAGCGAGTGATTGTCGAGGCAGCTACATGAAGCTAATGTGGTTGTGTAAAATTAAACATGATATAATATTGACTGATCATAAGGCTATGGAGCGTTATACCAAGTGCCACATCATGTCGTTGTTTGGTACGATATTATTTTCTGAAAAGTCTGGTGCAGAAATGCATTGAAAATTTCTACCTTTACACCATAATATTCTCAGAATCAGGACAAACATTTAAGGATCGACCTGTCTTGCCCATTTGTACAGGTCTCTGTGTAGGGCTATGCAATATAATTGCAAGGATTTGGATGGGTCGTTAACATTGTTGCACGTATGGGTTTGGAAGAGGATGCCTTTTCTTGCACCAATTCGTCGTCCCCCAACTTTTCCGTTAGCTTGTCGGTAAGAGCTTTTATTAAAAAAAGTTTCAAATTTATATTAATGTTATATAATTAAATAATTTTATGTATTTTATTAATGTAACATTTTAATATCACAGGTGAAATGAGTATGATTGTATTTTGATGGAGTATAAACGCTTGACACGTGTGCATGTCAGGCATATGCTTGATAATATGCAGAATGATCATGTATGTTAATTAATGCTTATTTGAATTCCGCATATTATTAATACTATTAGTAATTATTGTTATTATTATGATGTTTACCTAAATGCATAATTTCTGTTGTCACGGTTTGTGTGGGACAGTGGGACCCATATAGTCCATGGATCTTGAACCCCGATTTCATGCTAGATGATATCTATGAGGATCCACGCTTGTGCTTGTCACCGACTCCTTTCATTTCCTTTGAGTGCATCGAGTGGTGTCTAACCAATAGGGTTAAGCGACAATTTGGGAGATGATAAGATAACATTGAGAACCCGAAGATTCTCGGAGATGCACACAACAAGTTGTTGATGGGTCCAAAAAATTTGAATTGGACCAATAAGTGGAGCGAATGGATTACCTTGTGGCAAAACAAACAATGGATTGTGCTTGGTACTGAGTTTTTTGAAAATTTTGAGTCATCACATGAGTATATTGATTGGCACCATCGAGAATATGCCAATCATTTACAGTTGTCTGCTCGATTTCCTCCGCCACCATCACCACCACCACAGCCATGTCTGCCATCACCACCACTACCACCACCACCACCACCAAAATCACATCCCTTGTCACCACAACTGCAGGAAAATGAGGCGGGATAGCCTCCAACTAATCATCAACAGAGCTACTAAACATGTGTACGCAATTTCTGTATGTCCCGTCATTTGAGGTAGCACATAGTCATTACACTATGTCGTTGATAGAGGCAATGACAGAAACTGCTTGTGATCAAATTGTTGGGTTCATGCAAGATCTAGGAACCTCGCAGATGTCAAATGTGATGGACCTGACCCAACACCTTCCATACCAATAGGAGCATCTAGCTTAGGTGGTGCCACAACCAGCTCGAGTAGTGCCTTGTAGATTGTCTTTCGATGCACGAGTATATGGTCCATCCAGTTCGTCTCGTTTAGCAGCTAGAATGTCACTTGATTCCAGTAGGAGTGAAGGGGGTCGAGGTATTGGTTATGAGTACAACTCTGGAACTAGTGCATATGTACCAAGAATTGATCTTAACCTCATTAATTCATTAATTTAGAAGACAAATGATTTGGTGCATACCATGATAAGATGGACTCTAGTGACGAAAATGATGAGGAAAACAAGACGAATGATGATGATGGTTATGAAGCTGATGATGATGACGAGCAACTGCCGCCTAAGACCAGAGGTAATTCAATTATAGTTATTGTGGCATGATATTGTAGCCTTTGTTACCGTTGATAATGAGATTATTTATATTTTGTAAATCGCATGATATTTAGAGTTTGTACTTAATTATGTTACTTTTAACCTTACTTCTAGTGCTAGTCTGTTTAGCATTGTTCTTAATTATGGAAAAAAATGTTATAGTCTAATTATGTCAAGTAGAATAAAATATGGTGTATTTGTTGGCAGGTGCATATGGTACGCCTACAAAAGAAAAATTGAAAAAATGCCATAATTTGAAAGTAGCTTGGTGCACGAAATTGTGATCACTACAACTCAAATAATCCCCGGTAATGAATCCAAAAACTTGGTGTTCAATACCATGGCATAAACACAACTTGCACAACTAACCAGCAAGTGCACTGGGTCGTCCAAGTAATAAACCTTACGCGAGTAAAGGTCGATCCCACGGAGATTGTTAGTATGAAGCAAGCTATGGTCACCTTGTAAATCTTAGTCAGGCAAACTCAAATGGTTATGGAGGATGAATAAAATATAAAGATAAAGATAGAGATACTTATGTAATTCATTGGTGGGAATTTCAGATAAGCGTATGAAGATGCTTTGTCCCTTCCGTCTCTCTGCTTCCTACTGTCTTCATCCAATCCTGCTTACTCCTTTCCATGGCAAGCTGTATGTAGGGTTTCACCGTTGTCAGTGGCTACCTCCCATCCTCTCAGTGAAAATGTTCAACGCACCCTGTCACGGCACGGCTAATCATCTGTCGGTTCTCAATCAGGTCGGAATAGAATCCAGTGATTCTTTTGCGTCTGTCACTAACGCCCAGCCTTTAGGAGTTTGAAGCTCGTCACAGTCATTCAATCATTGAATCCTACTCAGAATACCACAGACAAGGTTTAGACCTTCTGGATTCTCTTGAATGCAGTCATCAATTCTAGCTTATACCACGAAGATTCCGATTAAGGGATCCAAGAGATATCCACCCAATCTAAGGTAGAACGAAGGTGATTGACAGTCACACGTTCATAGGTGAGAATGATGATGAGTGTCACGGATCATCACATTCATCAAGTTGAAGAACAAGTGATATCTTAAAATAAGAACAAGCTGAATTGAATAGAAGAACAATAGTAATTGCATTAATACTCGAGGTACAGCAGAGCTCCACACCTTAATCTATGGTGTGTAGAAACTCCACCGTTGAAAATACATAAGAACAAGGTCTAGGCATGGCCGAGAGGCTAGCCTCCCAATGATCTAAGAACTAGACGTCCAAAGATGATCAAAAGATCTAAAAATGATCCAAAGATCCAAAGATGAAAATACAATAGTAAAAGGTCCTATTTATAAAGAACTAGTAGCCTAAGGTTTACAGAAATGAGTAAATGACAGAAAAATCCACTTCCGGGCCCACTTGGTATGTGCTTGGGCTGAGCATTGAAGCATTTTCGTGTAGAGACTTCTCTTGGAGTTAAACGCCAGCTTTTGTGCCAGTTTGGGCATTTAACTCCCATTCTTGTGCCAGTTCCGGCGTTTAACGCCGGGCAGTTTTGAGCTGATTTGGAACGCCGGTTTGGGCCATCAAATCTCGGGCAAAGTATGAACTATTATACATTGCTAGAAAGCCCAGGATGTCTACTTTCTAACGCCGTTGAGATCGCGCAAATTGGGCTTCTGTAGCTCCAGAAAATCCGCTTTGAGTGCAGGGAGGTCAGAATCCAACAGCATCTGCAGTCCTTTTCAGTCTCTGAATCAGATTTTTGCTCAAGTCCCTCAATTTCAGCCAGAAAATACCTGAAATCACAGAAAAACACACAAACTCATAGTAAAGTCCAGAAAAGTGAATTTTAACTAAAAACTAATAAAAATATACTAAAAACTAACTAGAACATACTAAAAACATACTAAAAACAATGCCAAAAAGCGTATAAATTATCCGCTCATCACAACACCAAACTTAAATTGTTGCTTGTCCTCAAGCAACTGAAAATCCAATAAGATAAAAAGAAGAGAATATACAATGAATTCCAAAAACATCTATGAAGATCAGTATTAATTAGATGAGCGGGGCTTTTAGCTTTTTGCCTCTGAACAGTTTTGGCATCTCACTCTATCCTTTGAAATTCAGAATGATTGACTTCTTTAGGAACTCAGAATCCAGATAGTGTTATTGATTCTCCTAGTTAAGTATGATGATTCTTGAACACAGCTACTTATTGAGTCTTGGCCGTGGCCCAAAGCACTCTGTCTTCCAGTATTACCACCGGATACATACATGCCACAGACACATAATTGGGTGAACCTTTTCAGATTGTGACTCAGCTTTGCTAGAGTCCCTAATTAGAGGTGTCCAGGGTTCTTAAGCACACTCTTTTTGCCTTGGTCACAACTTTATTTCTTTCTTTTTCTTTCTCTTTTTTTTCGTTTTTCTTTTTTTTCGTCTTTCTTTTCTTCCCTTTTTTTTGTATTCACTGCTTTTTCTTGCTTCAAGAATCATTTTTATGATTTTTCAGATCCTCAGTAACATGTCTCCTTTTTCATCATTCTTTCAAGAGCCAACATTCATGAACCACAAATTCAAAAGACATATGCACTGTTTAAGCATACATTCAGAAAACAAAAATATTGCCACCACATCAAAATAATTAATCTGTTATAAAATTCAAAATTCATGCAATTCTTCTCCTTTTCAATTAAGAACATTTTTCATTTAAGAGAGGTGATGGATTCATAGGACATTCATAACTTTAAGGCATAGACACTAAGACATTAATGATCACAAGACACAAACATAGATAAACATAAGCATAATTTTTGAAAAACAGGAAAATAAGGAACAATGAGATTAAAGAACGGGTCCACCTCAGTGATGGCGGCTTGTTCTTCCTCTTGAAGATCTTATGGAGTGCTTGAGCTCCTCAATGTCTCTTCCTTGCCTTTGTTGCTCCTCTCTCATGATTCTTTGATCTTCTCTAATTTCATGGAGGAGAATGGAATGTTCTTGGTGCTCCACCCTTAGTTGTCCCATGTTGGAACTCAATTCTCCTAGGGAGGTGTTCAGTTGCTCCCAATAGTTTTGTGGAGGAAAGTGCATCCCTTGAGGCATCTCAGGGATTTGATGATGAGAGGGGTCTCTTGTTTGCTTCATCCTCTTCTTAGTGATGGGCTTGTCCTCATCAATGGGGATGTCTCCCTCTATGTCAACTCCAACTGAATAACAGAGGTGACAAATGAGATGAGGAAAGGCTAACCTTGCCAAGGTAGAGGACTTGTCCGCCACCTTATAAAGTTATTGGGATATAACCTCATGAACTTCTATTTCTTCTCCAATCATGATGCTATGAATCATGATAGCCCGGTCTATAGTAACTTCGGACCGGTTGCTAGTGGGAATGATTGAGCGTTGGATAAACTCCAACCATCCCCTAGCCACAGGCTTGAGGTCATGCCTTCTCAGTTGAATTGGCTTCCCTCTTGAATCTCTCTTCCATTGGGCTCCCTCTTCACAAATGACTGTGAGGACTTGGTCCAACCTTTGATCAAAGTTGACCCTTCTAGTGTAAGGGTGTTCATCTCCTTGCATCATGGGCAAGTTGAATGCCAACCTTACATTTTCCGGACTAAAATCCAAGTATTTCCCCCGAACCATTGTAAGCCAATTCTTTGGGTCCGGGTTCACACTTTGGTCATGGTTCTTAGTGATCCATGCATTAGCATAGAACTCTTGAACCATTAAGATTCCGACTTGTTGAATGGGGTTGGTAAGAACTTCCCAACCTCTTCTTCAGATCTCATGTCGGATCTCCGGATATTCACTCTTTTTGAGTTTGAAAGGGACCTCGGGGATCACCTTCTTCATGGCCACAACTTCATAGAAGTGGTCTTGATGCACCCTTGAGATGAATCTCTCCATCTCCCATGACTCGGAGGTGAAAGCTTTTGCCTTCTCTTTTCTCTTTCTAGAGGTTTTTCTGGCCTTGGATGCCATAAATGGTTATGGAAAAACAAAAAGCAATACTTTTACCACACCAAACTTAAAAGGTTTTCTCATCCTCGAGCAAAAGAAGGAAGAAGAGAGTAGAAGAAGAAGAAATGAAGGAGATGGAAATGGCTTTGTGGTTCAGCCAAAGGGAGAGAAGTAATGTTTAGGTTGTGTGAAAATGGAGGAGTGAAGAGGGGTTTATATAAGTGTGGGGAGAGGGGTAGGGTTCGGTCATGTATGGGTGGGTTTGGGAGGGAAAGTGGTTTGAATTTGAATGGTGAGGTAGGTGGGATTTTATGAAGGATGGATGTGAATGGTGAAGAGAAAGATGGGGTTTGATAGGTGAAGGATTTTTAGGGAAGAGGTGTTGAGGTGATTGGTGAATGGGTGAAGAAGAAAGAGAGTGGTAGGGTAGGTGGGGATCCTGTGGGGTCTACAGATCCTGAGGTGTCAAGGAAAAGTCATCCTTGCACCAAGTGGCGAGCAAAATTGCTCTTCATGCCAATTCTGGCGTTAAACGCCGGGCTGGTGCCCATTTCTGGCGTTTAACGCCAAGTTCTTGCCCTTTTCTGGCGTTTAACGCCAGTCTGGTGCCCCTTTCTGGCATTAAACGCCCAGAATGGTGCAAGACTGGGCGTTAAACGCCCATCTGCTAGCCTTACTGGCGTTTAAACGCCAGCAAGTTCTCCTCCAGGGTGTGCTGTTTTCTTTCTGTTTTTCTTTCTGTTTTTGCTTTTTCAATTGATTTTGTGACTTCTCATGATCATCAACCTACAGAAAACATAAAATAACAAAAGAGAATAGATAAATATAATAAGATTGGGTTGCCTCCCAACAAGCGCTTCTTTAATGTCATTAGCTTGACAGTGGGCTCTCATGGAGCCTCACAGATACTCAGAGCCATGTTGGAACCTCCTAACACCAAACTTAGAGTTTGAATGTGGGGGTTCAACACCAAACTTAGAAGTTGGTTGTGGCCTCCCAACACCAAACTTAGAGTTTGACTGTGGGGGCTCTGTTTGGCTCTGTTTTGAGAGAAGCTCTTCATGCTTCCTCTCCATGGTGACAGAGGGATATCCTTGAGCCTTAAACACAAAGGACTCTTCATTCACTTGAATGATCAATTCTCCTCTGTCAACATCAATCACAGCCTTTGCTGTGGCTAGGAAGGGTCTGCCAAGGATGATGGATTCATCCATGCATTTCTCAGTCTCTAGGACTATAAAATCAGCAGGGATGTAATGGTCTTCAACTTTTACCAGAACATCCTCTACAAGTCCATAAGCTTGTTTTCTTGAATTGTCTGCCATCTCTAGTGAGATTCTTGCAGCTTGTACCTCAAAGATCCCTAGCCTCTCCATTACAGAGAGAGGCATGAGGTTTACACTTGACCCTAGGTCACACAAGGCCTTCTTTAAGGTCATGGTGCCTATGGCACAAGGTATTGAGAACTTCCCAGGATCTTGTCTCTTTTGAGGTAGTTTCTGCCTAGACAAGTCATCCAGTTCTTTGGTGAGCAAGGGGGGTTCATCCTCCCAAGTCTCATTGCCAAATAACTTGTCATTTAGCTTCATGATTGCTCCAAGGTATTTAGCAACTTGCTCTTCAGTGACATACTCATCCTCTTCAGAGGAAGAATACTCATCAGAGCTCATAAATGGCAGGAGTAAATCCAATGGAATCTCTATGGTCTCAGTAGGAGCCTCAGATTCCCATGGTTCCTCATTGGGGAACTCATTGGAGGCCAGTGGACGTCCATTGAGGTCTTCCTCAGTGGCATTCACTGCCTCTTCCTCCTCTCCAAATTCGGCCATGTTGATGGCCTTGCACTCTCCTTTTGGATTTTCTTCTGTATTGCTTGGAAGAGTACTAGGAGGGAGTTCAGTAATTTTCTTGCTCAGCTGTCCCACTTGTGCCTCCAGATTTCTAATGGAGAACCTTGTTTCAGTCATGAAACTTTGAGTGGTTTTGATTAGATCAGAGACCATGGTTGCTAAGTCAGAGTGGTTCTGCTTAGAATTCTCTGTCTGTTGCTGAGAAGATGATGGAAAAGGCTTGCCATTGCTAAACCTGTTTCTTCCACCATTATTGTTGTTGAAACCTTGTTGAGGTCTCTGTTGATCCTTCCATGAGAAATTTGGATGATTTCTCCATGAAGGATTATAGGTGTTTCCATAGAGTTCTCCCATGTAATTCACCTCTTCCATTGAAAGGTTCTCAGGATCATAAGCTTCTTCTTCAGATGAAGCATCCTTAGTACCGCCTGGTGCATTTTGCATTCCAGACAGACTTTGAGAAATCAAATTGACTTGCTGAGTCAATATTTTATTCTGAGCCAATATGGCATTCAGAGTATCAATCTCAAGAACTCCTTTCTTCTGATTTGTCCCATTGTTCACAGGATTCCTTTCAGAAGTGTACATGAATTGGTTATTTGCAACCATTTCAATGAGCTCTTGAGCTTCTGTAGGCGTCTTCTTTAGATGAAGAGATCCTCCAGCAGAACTATCCAATGACACTTGGACAATTCAGACAGACCATCATAGAAAATACCTATGATGCTCCATTCAGAAAGCATGTCAAAGGGACACTTTCTGATCAATTGTTTGTATCTTTTCCAAGCTTCATAGAGGGATTCTCCTTCCTTCTGTCTGAAGGTTTGGACTTCCACTCTAAGCTTACTCAATTTTTGAGGTGGAAAGAACTTTGCCAAGAAGGCGTTGACTAGCTTTTCCCAAGAGTTCAGGCTTTCTTTGGGTTGTGGGTCCAACTATGTCCTAACTCTGTCTCTTACAGCAAAAGGGAATAGCATAAGTCTGTAGACCTCAGGGTCAACCCCATTGGTCTTGACAGTGTCACAGATTTGCAAGAATTCAGCTAAAAACTGATGAGGATCTTCCAATGGAAGTCCATGGAACTTGCAATTCTGTTGCATTAGAGAAACTAATTGAGGCTTAAGCTCAAAGTTGTTTGCTCCAATGGCAGGAATAGAGATGCTTCTCCCATAGAAGTCGGGAGTAGGTGCAGTAAAGTCACCCAGCACCTTCCTTGCATTGTTGGCATTGTTGTTGTTTTCGGCTGCCATGGGTTCTTCTTCTTTGAAGATTTCTGTTAGGTCCTCTACAGAGAATTGTGCCTTAGCTTCTCTTAGCTGTCGCTTCAAGGTCCTTTCAGGTTCAAGGTCAGCCTCAACAAGAATGCTTTTGTCTTTGCTCCTGCTCATATGAAAGAGAAGAAAACAAGGAAATATGGAATCCTCTATGTCACAGTATAGAGATTCCTTGAGGTGTCAGAGGAAAAGAAAAATAGAAGGAAGAAGTAGAGAATTCGAACTTATCAAGAAAGATAGAGTTCAAATTGTGCATTAAGGGATAGTGTTAATCTACAAATAGAAGGATGTGAGAAGAGGGGAAGAAATTTTCGAAAATAAATTAAAAAGATTTTAAAAACATTTTGAAAAATACTAATTGATTTTCGAAAACCAAGAATAGAAAAGAAATCAAGTGATTTTTGAAAAAGATTTTGAAATTAGAAAATAAAAAAGATATGATTGAAAACCATTTTAAAAAGATTTGATTTTAAAAATTAATAACTTGGCTAACAAGAAAAGATATGATTCAAACATTAAACCTTTCTCAACAGAAAAGGCAACACACTTGAAATGTTGAATCAAATCATTAATTGATAGCAAGTATCTTTGAAAATGGAAAGAAATTAAGTTTGAAAAAGATTTGATTGAAAAGATTTGATTTGAAAAAGATTTGATTTTGAAAAGATTTTGAAAACTAGAAAAAAATTTGATTTGAAAACAAAATCTTCCCTCTTGTGCCATCCTGGCGTTAAACGCCCAGAATGGTGTGCGTTTAACGCCCAAAACTCTACCCTTTTGGGCGTTAAACGCCCAGCCAGGCACCCTGGCTGGCGTTTAAACGCCAGTTTGCCTTCCTCACTGGGCGTTTTGAACGCCCAGCTTTCTCTGTATAATTCCTCTACTGTGTGTTCTGAATCTTCAATCCTTTGTATTATTGACTTGAAAAGACACAAATTAAAAAAATATTTTTGGATTTTTAATGATGAGGAATAATCAAAATGCAACTAAAATCAAATAACAATGCATGCAAGACACCAAACTTAGCAGTTTGTATACTACTGACACTGACAAAATGAGAATGCATATGAGACACATAAACACTCAAGTCAAGAGAATTTAAAAATTAGAGCAATAAAACCATCAAGAACAACTTGAAGATTAATGAAGACACATGCATGAACGCAAAAAGAACAGAAACATGTAATTGACACCAAACTTAAAATGAGACTCTAGACTAAACAAGAAACATAAAATATTTTTGGTTTTTTCGAAAATTAAGTGAAGATGAAATAAAGATATCAAAATTCTTAATGAGAATTCCAGGAATCATGCAATGTTAGTCTAAAGCTTCAGTCTAAAGAAATTAGACATGGCTGAACAAGCTTCAGCAGGACGTTGCATTCAAGAGCTAAATTGATGAAGATCAATCAGCTTTGGTGATGATAAGAACATCACCTTGAAACACTAGAATTCATTCTTTAAGAACTCTGAAGAAAAATACCTAATCTAAGCAACAAGATGAACCGTCAGTTGTCCATACTCGAACAATCCCCGGCAACGGCGCCAAAAACTTGGTGCACGAAATTGTGATCACTACAACTCAAATAATCCCCGGTAATGAATCCAAAAACTTGGTGTTCAATACCATGGCATAAACACAACTTCGCACAACTAACCAGCAAGTGCACTGGGTCGTCCAAGTAATAAACCTTACGCGAGTAAGGGTCGATCCCACGGAGATTGTTGGTATAAAGCAAGCTATGGTCACCTTGTAAATCTTAGTCAGGCAAACTCAAATGGTTATGGAGGATGAATAAAACATAAAGATAAAGTAGAGATACTTATGTAATTCATTGGTGGGAATTTCAGATAAGCGTATGAAGATGCTTTGTCCCTTCCGTCTCTCTGCTTTCCTACTGTCTTCATCCAATCCTTCTTACTCCTTTCCATGGCAAACTGTATGTAGGGTTTCACTGTTGTCAGTGGCTACCTCCCATCCTCTCAGTGAAAATGTTCAACGCACCCTGTCACGGCACGGCTAATCATCTGTCGGTTCTCAATCAGGTCGGAATAGAATCCAGTGATTCTTTTGCGTCTGTCACTAACGCCCAGCCTTTAGGAGTTTGAAGCTCGTCACAGTCATTCAATCATTGAATCCTACTCAGAATACCACAGACAAGGTTTAGACCTTCCGGATTCTCTTGAATGCAGTCATCAATTCTAGCTTATACCACGAAGATTCTGGTTAAGGGATCCAAGAGATATCCACCCAATCTAAGGTAGAACGGAGGTGATTGACAGTCACACGTTCATAGGTGAGAATGATGATGAGTGTCACGGATCATCACATTCATCAAGTTGAAGAACAAGTGATATCTTAAAACAAGAACAAGCTGAATTGAATAGAAGAACAATAGTAATTGCATTAATACTCGAGGTACAGCAGAGCTCCACACCTTAATCTATGGTGTGTAGAAACTCCACCGTTGAAAATACATAAGAACAAGGTCTAGGCATGGCCGAGAGGCCAGCCTCCCAATGATCTAAGAACTAGACGTCCAAAGATGATCAAAAGATCTAAAAATGGTCCAAAGATCCAAAGATGAAAATACAATAGTAAAAAGGTCCTATTTATAAAGAACTAGTAGCCTAAGGTTTACAGAAATGAGTAAATGACAGAAAAATCCACTTCCGGACCCACTTGGTGTGTGCTTGGGCTGAGCATTGAAGCATTTTCGTGTAGAGACTTCTCTTGGAGTTAAACGCCAGCTTTTGTGCCAGTTTGGGCGTTTAACTCCCATTCTTGTGCCAGTTCCGGCGTTTAACACTGGGCAGTTTTGAGCTGATTTGGAACGCCGGTTTGGGCCATCAAATCTCGAGCAAAGTATGGACTATTATATATTGCTGGAAAGCCCAGGATGTCTACTTTCCAACGCCGTTGAGAGCGCGCCAATTGGGCTTCTGTAGCTCTAGAAAATCCGCTTTGAGTGCAGGGAGGTCAGAATCCAACAACATCTGCAGTCCTTTTCAGTCTCTGAATCAAATTTTTGCTCAAGTCTCTCAATTTCTGCCAGAAAATACCTGAAATAACAAAAAAACACACAAACTCATAGTAAAGTCTAGAAAAGTGAATTTTAACTAAAAACTAATAAAAATATACTAAAAACTAACTAGAACATACTAAAAACATACTAAAAACAATGCCAAAAAGCGTATAAATTATCCGCTCATCATAGCTCCACCTCATCGAAGCCAAAATAGATATATCCCATCAGCAATTAAGAAGATTATGTTTGATAAATAAATAAATAAGTAGTGAATATTGTTAAGAAAAAATTTACCAAGTATGAATGCTAATTTGACTACAAATTGTAAGACTTTAGAAAAAAGTCTTATCTTTGTACTAAGTAATAACTATGTTCAACTGATAATTATTATATGTTGCCTTAGATATTTATTCTTTTTCCCATTCTATGCCAAATTAAGTTGAATAGAAACAGTAGACACTTTAGATAATAACGATCATTAATAAAAATAATCTCCAATTGTTTCTATAAATTACAAACTAAGTGTCTCACATAATACACTATTATGGTGTTACTTAGTCACGTGAACTCGGTCTGGCACCATGGAGGAATTTAGTACGGCTATGACCCTCGCCTTCACAGAGCCTACAACATCGTGGACCTCGTATTGATCGTGTGTCTATCTCATTCAAGAAACGAGTTTGTTTGGGATGGCCTTTAGTGATTCTCTTAAGATTTGGATTAGGTATCATACTTGGTCCTCCATACACAGGCCATGTTGTTGGATTGCCCAACGGCCTAAACCTCACTCTATATGCCTTTCGAATCTCATCCATCCGATACATCTCATTTACATATACTTGCCATTCAAGACGTTAGTTTTCACAATAGGCAAAGACATGACGACTTGAAAATGATCTACTTGAAATTCACCACAATCACAGTGTCTACGACGTAGGTCGATTGCATACTCAACCCCATTGGGCATCTCTCGCACCTCAAATACCTCATTTTGTCAATTAAACCAACTCACCATAATGTTTCCATTTGTGATCAAATTTGCCTAAATCTTTTCAGTAACTGCCTCGGAGAATAAGTGTTCGGCTCTAACGCGAGACTCAGCTTCATCTCTCTTCTTTATGAATAGCTCATTCAATCTGTAAAAAGTCGCCTTTACAAGTGTTGTAATAGGAAGATTGTGTGCCCCCTTCAACACTCCATTGATACACTTGACTAAGTTTGTTATCATATGATCCCATCGATGTCCACCATCATACGCCAAGGCATACTGCTGGTGAGGAATTCGATCCAGCCACCGAGTGTAAGTCTCACACCGAGCACGCAACTGCTGGTATCGCATTTCATATTCATTCCTTGTCTTAGAATAACATGTGAAAAAAGATTTACCATAAACACACATTAATTAGCTCATCTAGAAAGTGATTCATGTGATCCATATAATATTAAATAGAACACTACAGTTGATTACCTATATTCACTAAGAGCTTTTTCATGAACAGTGCCCTGAACTTCCTTAAAGGTTGGAAGCTATGTGCCTAATGTAAAATATGTGTATCGTCTTTGGAGGCTCCCATGCTCCGTTACAACGAGCAACGACTAAGCTAATAGAGTTGTATCGATCAGGGATAAGGCCCACTCCATCCCTTGTTACTACATGTGTTCGCAAATGGCAAAGAAAAAAGAACCATGCATCTGACGTCTCACCCTCGACAATGGTAAAGGCAATAGGCACAATATTGTTGTTGCTATCTTGTGAAACTGCAACCAACAATGCTCCTTTATAGTTTTCACACAAGTGTGTGGTATCTACTTCTACAATCGGCTTGCATGTCTGAATGCTCTAATGCATGCGTAGAAGCTCCAGAAAACTCGATTTAGAACACTGACATCTTAAGCCAACCCATCCTCACGGTAACTGTTGCGGGATTTAGAATACCCACAACTGAACCGGCAAGTGCTCCAAGTCGTCCAAGTAATACCTCAGGTAAGTGAGGGTCGATCCCACGAGGACTAAGGAACTGAGCAACCATGGTCAACTGATTGGCTTAGTCAGGCGAATAGAAACGTTTGGTTTTGTGGGTTTTAATTACTCAAAGCTAAACAGATTGTATGTCACGTATCCAGATTAGTTCAAGTAATTAGCAATTTAGGAGGAATTTACTTTCAAGCTGTGTTCAGGTGAGAGACCTCTCCCAAGGGTCACAAGAACACATCTAGAATAAGAGTCATACTCTCGTTCCACCCAAATTAATAAAATGAAGAACGAAAGTAATCCTTGAAACTGAACCAATACATTAATTAAAATAGAAAAATAATAGTCTTAATCCATAGAAATAAACAAAGCTCCTAACCTTAACCAAGGAGGTTTAGTGACTCATGATTTACAAAGAAAACAAGGGTTCTGAAAAGTGTGAAAGTGCGGAAGAGAGAAGATCACTGAAGGGTGAATCTTTTCCCTTTTATACTAACCTAATTTAATTTGAAACTAAAATAAAATATTAAATTCTAAATCTAAAAGATTTTGTTTGTAAATAAAAATAACAAAAATAAAAGATAAGATAACAATTAAAAGCTAAATCCCACTAAAGATGCTCCCTTGGGTGAGGTTGACCCGCACTTCTGGCGTTCAACGTCGGAATTGGCAATGGCTTAGGCACTGGTTTTGCCATCCTAGGCACTAAACGCCAGGCTCGGCGTTTAGCGCCCTTCAAGGCAGTGATTCCAGAAAAAAAGTATGAACTATTATATATCATTGAAAAGCTCTGAAAGTTAGCTTTCCAACACCACTGAACCGCATCAATTGGACCTCTATAGCTTAAGTTATGCTCGTTAGAGTGCAAAGAGTTAGGGTTAACAACATCCACTGTCTTCCTTCTTTTTTTGCACAAAACTCTGCAAAATGGATCCGAATTTCGCTTGAAATAATTAAAATACCAAAACAACTCAACGTAGCATCCAAGAAGGATTTTAACACTAAAATATAATTAAACTTACTAAATTCTAACTAAATTTAACTAGAAAATAAGCAGAAAATGGGTATAAGATGCTCACGCATCAGTAACAAGATAATGTTTCATACTCGACAACTGTTGATGGCTCTTTCTTAACCATTACTTCAAACCATATGGGCAACACTTCATAAAAGGCTTCCCAACTACCAAAAATTTTTTCCACTACCTTCTACTTAGCCAACCATGCCTTCCGGTAGCTAATCGTATAGTTGAACTTTGATTGGACATCTGCGATCACAGATCGCACCTTTATAGATAGGTCAGCCTCTACCAATTGCCTAATCGCTTCTGCAATCATGTTTGAGTCCAACTTTGAATGGTCCTGAGAAATAGTAGTTCTAGTACAGGTATGGCTACCGTTGTATCGTCTAATCTCCCAATAATTTTTTCTTCGCATCATTATTACCCGGATAATCCAATCACAGCTGGCCCATATTGCACACATTTTACTGCCTTTATCATAGTCTCTTTAGAAATAAATTGCATTTTAATGACAAATTCACCATCTCCGACCACAGGTGGATCTGCAATAACACCGTAAAACATATTTACACAGTGCAAATCTTAATCCATAAATTTAACATTTAACTTACTAATTAAAATATAATGTCACAACTACACACCTGCATTCGCATACTCTAAAAACTTTGGTTCATTCATCACATCGAGATCCAAAACACGTATGAAAGATGGCTCTCTGAATGGATGCTCACTTGCTAGTGCATTAGCCACGTCCTCCATATCTGACTCAATGGTGCAGTCTGCTTGTTCCTTATCTGCATTGGGATCAATGAAATTGTAATTGCCATCATATTCCCCTTCGCTTTCACTTTTATAACTTCGCCAATCAAAACCCAGACCAGGTTCTTCGACAGTATTAGGTAAATGTTCGAACTCCACATACAACCTAAGGACACACACTTGTGATTGAGTTTTATAGTAGATTGAAAACATCTCTTGTAGACTTGACAAACCCACTGAATACTAATATAGGTTATCTATATAAAATACTTGTCACACCTTCAGCTATTTCTGATAAAATTTTATCATTATGATAAATTTTTAAATTAATATTACTATTCATTTTTTATTAAGAAAATCAAAATTATTTTTTAATAGATAAAACAAATAATTTAAATATTATAATAATAAAAAGAAATAAAATATTCAACTGAGATGAATAACAAAAATAAATAACTGTTGGAGATAAGTGTGTATGTCCAACAAAATACTATCATGAATTATTATTATTATTATTCCTTTTTTATAAGAATAAACTTTTATAATTTATGATAGTGTCCTTAATTAAAAATTAGAAACGAATAATTACGATAGGGATCGTAATAATGAGATATACGTTTTTTGAGTACTTTTAATTTAAATTGTTCTTAATCGTAGAATCACTAAAAATGGGACATTAGTGATTCGGATAGATTAATATATATATAATAGTCTTCATTGGATGAAGATTAATAGATCTCATTTGTTAAATTATATATATAAATGGTATATATAGAGATATAACCATTGAACTGACTCACTCTAAGAATTCCTAATGGTTATAATTACCGTATATTTGTCAATAGGATATTCTTATGATGAACATAATATTAGAATTTTCCTTTGACCTGCGACTATCATAGTAATTAACAATGTATTTGTTATACTTTGATTCTGGACACCTAACACCCTACGGTGTTAGTTGAATGGACATTGGGTATGATTTAAATACTTGTAGAATTAATGATTAGTCAAAATGGAATCCATCAACTATGGTAATGAGTTTGAGCTCTACGATTATAATGAATGAAATAAACAATGCCTTGGCCAAGGAGTTTGAATGAATTAAGAAATGAGTTTCTTAAGTCATTCATAATTCATTATAATAATGGTAACAAGTTAGAGTTTGACAATCAAACCGTACTCTAAAAGTTAGCCAAGAGCTGAAAAGATGTAAGGAGTTGTATTTTTGTTCATCTTGGGTTCTTAGTAAAAAATATTATTACTTCATACTATCGGGTCGTCAAGGAGCGTTGCTAGATGCCAACCTTGATTAGTAAATATAGTATGACTAATATGCTACCCGCTTAGTATTGAACCTATGGGGTCACACACTAACGAGTGTTCTAATCCTTGGTAAATAATTATTTAATTATTATTTTGATTAGATCAAATAAATAATTATATTAATTCAAATGGAGTATTATTATATTCTTTGCTAGCACCATGAATATAATAATATTATAATTGAGAATATTAAATAATTAATTATTTATTCTAGGATGAATTTTAAATATGGATAAGATCCTAACTGATTTTGTCTCAAATTAAGTTGTAATTTGATTCACAAATCAGTCATCAATCTCATACTATATATGTGTATATGATAAAAGAAAAATAACATAAGTTTTCTTTTTTTACCTCCACATACACAAATATTCCAAATTCTTAGTGAAGAATTGCTGGTGCAAGGAGTTGCAAGAAACTTCTCAGTTAAATCCATTGGTCAAAGAGTTGACAACAAGGATTAGTCTCGGTGTGGATACACATAGTACCTTCGTACCATCGAAGGGGAAAGCTTTATTTACTAGGGTACTCAGGTATTGGCATCTAACCCATCTTATTTCAATAAAATTTTAAGCACAAAATAGATCAATAGGATTACTTTATTACTTCCACTGCGTGTTATGAACACTTGTAATCCTACAATAACCACATAGAGAGAACCAAGAAAAGAGAAGCAAGAAGAGGAATAAAATAGTAGAAGCAATAGGAAAAAATATGGACATTTGCAGGAGATTACATTCACAAACTCTTTATATAGAGAGAAAATGCATAAATCGTTACTACCATTTACAAATTAAAAAATGTTCAAATTCTGAAAAATGAAATCAATATTACCAATTTTATTTGTCAGATATTCCAAGCAAATTGTGGCCCTCATTTTCTTATAATGAAAAATTTTGTTATTTTTTTAAATCAGTAGTCACAACTTTATGTATTTCTTTTGTAGCTTGCTTAAATCGTCACTCATGATTTATTCTAAATTCATCCAATCCCATATTGATCATTACACCAAATTTTTATAATATGTTCGTAAAAAAAAGATTTTACAATAAGTCAATAACCAAAAAAATTAGCCTAATAGTGATCTCCTGTAATTTTTTTATTACTCAAAACTAACCATGATTCACCAAAAGTGATAAATAAAGAATGGACCATAGTTATAAACCTAACTCAGCTCGTCGGATTAATACAACATTGGACTCAAGAACAAATCTAAAAATTTTAATATAGAAGAGTCAAATTTTAGATAATTTTTTAATTATATTTTATATTTTTTAATTACATAAAAGTAATTTAGGTGTAATATATAATTATTGAATTTGTTTTATATCCATATATAATGAAAAAAAAATAATTTTATAAATAATTTTTGATAATTTTGTTTTTGACATAATAATTACATAAAAATGACAATAATATTAATAATATATTATAAAATTATAAAATACTAAAAATTTATAACATATTCAGTTAAAAAGTTATCATATATCTTATAAATTAAAATTAGTTCTTTTAAAAATTTAAAAAAATTTGAAAACAAATCATAAATTATTAATTATTTGAAAGGTATAATATCCTTATAAAATATAAGATACAAATATTAAAAAAATGATAGATGAAATTAAATAAGTTAAGATGAAAAAATAAAGTAAATTTTTTTAAGAATGTAAATTTAGAAAAAAAATTAGCCAAAAAAAATATAGTACACAATGTGTTTATTAGAACATAATTTTGTAAGTCATTATTAATATTCTATATAATAATATAAATATTAAATATGTTAATATTAAAAGAACAAACAAAATTTTTTAAAAATAGATATAGAGACGAGTATACAAAATCTAATTTAAAAAGTACAAAGATTATTGAGTATATGAAATTAAATTAGTTAAGTGAAAAATATTAATAAGCTAAATAATTGAGACATAAATTCATTATTACATAATAAAAAATAATACATATAAGACTACTAAATTATGTAATATTTTTTATTTCTTTAAACACAAATCTCATATATAGATATAGTTCTTTAAAATTTGGGGCAGAGGTTATTACTCACCCCTTTGCATCCGTTCCTGATTGGATTATTAGTTTAATAAGTAGATCATGAGTTGAATTAGTTGATTGGATCTATGTTACAGAATCAACAACATGTGTATTGATTTTCTTAAGCTTTAATATTAATTTGGATAAGCTTTTGTTACCTTCTTATTATTTATAAATGATCTATTAGGCTGGGTTTGTTTTTTAGAATTAGAATTGAGATTGAAAACTGAAACGAAGTATTGTGTTTGGTAATTAAAGATTAGAATTAAAATTTTAATTTGGAGACGAAATTTTTTGTCCTTCCAATATTTTTAAAAAGTAGAAACATAAAAAAGAAAAAATTGAAATCTTTTGGGACAAAGACTACTGAAACTTTTATAATATTTCTTTTCAAAAATATTCTCATTTAACTTTCGAAATTCTAAATTTATTCCTCAATTTTCATATTTATCTTAAAAAAAATATATTATTGAGATATAACTCTATTCAATATATTTTATACCAAATCACTTAATTCAGCTTCTGTCTCTCAATTTTTTTTTTACAATCTCTGTTTCTCAAATCACAGTCTTTCTTCTAAATACAACTATTTATTAGTCTTTTTACTTTCTACCATAAAATCACGTCAGCTTAAGTGGCTAATTCAAATTAAGTTACTCACACTCACTTTTATTGTGATACATTGGTCAGTTTGGTCAGTAACCACACAAGAAGCATTAGCAATAGAAGAGGAAAATCAAATGCCATCCTTATGTCCTACTGCTTTCTCAACACCAACACAATGAAAATCTAACTTATCCCAAAAATTCTTCAAATTATTAAACACAGTATAAGTCCTAAAGAAAAAGAAGAAAGATGATTTATATATTCTCACCAAAATTTTGCAATATACACGGGCTAATTTGTTAGATGCACCCTTCACATTTCAGGCTATGATATTGAAACTATCCATAAAAAACAACAAAAAGGGAGCTCCAATAACAAATCTGATACTCAACATGATGTCCCTGTTTTCGATGATCCCGCCTTTAACGGACTCTCAAATTGCAACGTAATTTTTTCCATCGAAACTTGTGCCACACCCACTGCCAATGCTCCATCCTTGTCTGTCGGTGAATTCTGCAAAGAGTTTAAGTGAGGACGCTTCCGCACAGTGCTATTTGTTGTCTTACCTTGCTGCTGTTGATGTACATTATGACGGGTCCCCGAAGAAGCCACACTAACCAGTTTTTAATATTGATACCCTTGTTTAATTTTACTTTGGATCCAATAGCATGTGTTTTACGTCGATGATTAGGCCTTGTCCAAGTATTGGTAGTCTTATTAGGAGTCTTTTTGCTTTTAGTTGGATCTGATGGGTGCTAGGAGAAGGCTTTTGACCCATTTTATACTTTTCTTTTCTAATCACTTGAGTCCAACCTTCCAAATCTTCATGTTGTGTATGGTCTACATGAACAACATGCAAATCACTCTCCACCAAATTTGGGACAGCAACAATTACGATCTCACCTCTAAGATTCTTGGCAAAATGAAAACTTGCCGTTTTCACATGCACCGAATTTTTTGAATTTGAACTTTCTGGCTGCTTTGCTACATTGCTGACCACCTTGGCATTAGTTCTTCCTCCCGCGTTGCTATCAGTCTTTCACACCTTCATATCATGACCAAACTTGAGATATGAGCCACAAATACAAATAAGGTGAAGACTTTCATATTCAACCTCATATTTAATACCTTCAAGAAGAATCTTTGTAGTTACTGACAATCCTAAATCTATCTGATCACAGCACAAGCATATCGTCCTCTTTCAACTAATTTTGTTGCCAAATCAACCTTGACGGGGATGTCAACTACAGCCGCAGCACGGAGCATTGCATCTTTTTTATAGCACCAAATTGGTAATCCAAAAATTCTAATCCACACTAAAGTTGTTCTAAAATAGTTTTTACTTGATCCAAATTCTTGATCCAAAGACTTCACTGCCACATAATTTCCCTCGATCATACATGGACTTCCTAAGAGAACCTTTTCTTACTCCTCAGCGACATCAAACTTCACAAGAAAATAGTCAAACCCCACATCCAACAGGTCAAAACCTCACTTAATCCGCCATACCGTTCAGAGTTTATGAGACAATCTAGTGTAACTATAATGTTTACCTAACACCTTAATCACTGTAGCATTCTTATAAGGTTCTGCTAAACAATTCTTAACTTCTTGGGTAAATATTACACTCGATAGCAAGAGAACTCCTTAGTTCCCAAAAACTACTGCAATGTTATTTCCTAACAAAGTTTTAAAATAGAGTAGTGCTAGGGAACTAATGGCCTAAACGTACAATGTGTACAATGGGCTAAATCTTTGGTTTAAAAAGCTAATTTTAGGTTCACAAAGGTTCAAACTCTTGACCTTCCGGATCTGGAACTCTAATACCATGTCTTGAAACCATTCATCCCAAAAACGTAACCTAATAAGACAATGTAACACTAATAATCATATCTCTAATACTTTCTAAACCTTCATTGTTCGCTTAGGTCATTGGCTCCCTATACTTTCTCCCCAAAATATGATCCTCATTTTTTCCCGCAAGATCTCTCTTCCGCTCACTCATTTTTTATTTTTAAAATTGTATATAATATGGAGTACGTACTCCCACTAAACCCTAATTTATTTGGAGTCTTAGATTAAGTTAAAATAATGATATTTCTATTTTTTTTAATCAATCATAAAAAATACTTGACTCTAAAATAATTTTATTGAATAAAAATGTTTCATTTTTATTTAATCAAAATTACAATATACATAATTTTTGAAATATTAAATAATTAAATCAAATATTTTTTTGCATGTGAGAATAAATCAATAAGATTTTATATAATTTTTTTTTATTTTAAAATTGTATTGTATACTGTTCTAAAATTAAATTCCAAATATTAAATTATATTAGTAGATAAATAGAGATAAGATTTTTTGGTTGGAAATCTGAAAATTAAGCCAACCAAAACCACAAGTTATACTACAGGAACAATCACCATCCTTAAGCAGCAAACAGGTCTCACTGTGGCCCCCATATATTACCACCAGATAAGCATGCAGATAAGCTTCAACCTTATCTCTACCGTCAGATGGATATCCTTCAAAATCTAACCGTCACTAATTTCCACTCCTAGATTATCCTAGATCACTTTCTCCATCAAATACAACTCCAAAATCTCTCTGTAGAAGATACACTTCATTCCTCCCTTCAGAACACACTCTGTCCCTAGTTCCAGGTCCAACGCTTCTCATAACAACAAGCTTGCATAAACATATAACCATGTCTTCAATTGCAATGACAACTGTTGCATCTTCCTTTATTGGAACACGTTTACCAGAGTTATATGCCAATTCAGGTAGAGTACAAGCCCGATTTGGCTTTGGATCTAAGAAAAGTAGCCCGGCCAAAAAAGGTTCTAGACAACCCACTTCAGATAGGCCGCTCTGGTACCCTGGTGCAAAGGCACCAGAATATCTAGATGGTAGTCTCGTAGGTGATTATGGGTTCGATCCGTTTGGCCTAGGAAAGCCAGCAGAGTACCTCCAATTTGACTTGGACTCACTTGATCAGAACTTAGCAAAGAACGTTGCAGGTGACGTGATTGGGACGAGGACAGAAGTGGCAGACGTGAAGGCAACGCCATTTCAACCGTACAGTGAGGTTTTTGGACTACAGAGGTTCAGAGAGTGTGAGCTCATACATGGAAGATGGGCTATGTTGGCCACTCTTGGTGCTCTCACAGTAGAATGGCTCACCGGTATTACATGGCAGGATGCTGGCAAGGTATGTTTATATTAATTATTTACTTTTTGAATATATATATATAAATTTTGCTAATCTGTTATTCCTGTTAAATATACTATAAAAAAAGTTTTAATATTATTTAT
This sequence comes from Arachis hypogaea, assembly GCF_003086295.3. Taxonomy (NCBI): domain Eukaryota; kingdom Viridiplantae; phylum Streptophyta; class Magnoliopsida; order Fabales; family Fabaceae; genus Arachis; species Arachis hypogaea. Next base: position 89,650,538 of record NC_092037.1, on the reverse strand, counting down.
AGTAAAAATATATTTTTTATAGTATATTTAATCTATATCTTTAAGACACAGATGGTAATATATATATATATATATATATATATATATATATATATATATATATATATATATAATTGAAATCAATAATTATACATGTATTTGTACTCTCAGTTATATAATATGTATTTGTACTCTGTATTCATATATCCTTGTGAAATGGACTTGTTAGGTCATTATTTAGATTATATGAGATGTTTTTCATACATGTAAATGTGTTTAACTTTTTATGATATAAACTTTTTATTATGCTAGTGTAGCATACATGTTTATTTTTTTAATTTTAATTTTATATTTTATTTGAAAATTGTTAATGATTATCTTTTGTAACAATATTTAATGAAAAAGAATAGTTAATTTGAAATTTAACCTAAGACATATACAATGGCGAAGCCTTTTATTTATTTGAAGAACTAAGAATTTATAAATTAAATATTGGAAATTTGGAATTCAAATTGAATTGATCATGTCCTGTGGTATTACAAAATGACTAATCAATAAATTTAGATACTTACATCTAAAACTAGATCTAAGGTAAGGAAGAAAATAATAAAGAAACATGGTATCTAGTTCATAATACATGGAAGTAACTTTTTCACGTGTGTTCTAAACAATTATTTAAATTACAATTTTGAATCCTTTCTCTCTCCTTTTTTTTTTTTTCTTTAATTACAAATTAATCGGAGTTGCTTGACTTTCAGGTGGAGCTAATAGAAGGGTCACAATACCTAGGTCAACCACTTCCATTCTCGCTGACCACATTGATTTGGATTGAAGTTCTAGTGATTGGATACATAGAGTTCCAGAGGAATGCAGAGCTTGACCCAGAGAAGAGGCTTTACCCAGGTGGTAAGTTCTTTGACCCATTGGGCCTTGCTGAAGACCCAGAGAAGAAGGCCACACTTCAATTGGCTGAGATCAAACATGCTCGCCTTGCTATGGTTGCCTTTTTGGGCTTTGCTGTCCAGGCTGCTGTAACTGGGAAAGGCCCACTTAACAATTGGGCTACTCATTTGAGTGACCCACTCCACACTACCATCATTGACGCCTTCTCTTCCTCTTCTTGAGCCTTTGTAAATCATCATCCTCATGGTCATTAATATAATATTGTGTATTTGTAAAACTCGTATTATGACTTTGGGTTGTAAACATTTTACTTAGCTATATTAGTGCTTGGGGAAACGGTGAGTGAGAATTGGAGGGCTAAGCTATGTTTCTCTTAGATGTTAGTATGATCTTATTATATACATAAGTTTAATTAAGCACGAAATAAGGGCAAAAGAGTTCAGCAAAATATGAAAGATAAAGTTGAGATATTCATAAATGATTAAATGTTATGGTAACTGGTAGAAAGTATGATAGAGACCGTGAGAAGAAAATTCCGGAAGTAGAAGAGATTAGTTCCCAGCAGAGAATAAATTAGGAATAATGCAATGTTAAACAAAGATTTTCGTTAAGCTGTGCACATTGGCTGATTGGCAGAAGCATTGGAAGTTTGTAATGAAGATATATAAGGTAATTAAGAAGCCTTGCAGTTCTCTTGGTTTGACACACTCAACCCTAATTTTCACATGTCTCTAACTCTTCTAACTTAGATGTCGAATAGGGCCCACCGTCAACGTAGGTGTTCGTCTTCACCACCTAACCTTAAATCCATCAACTTAATTAGGTACTTTCTGTATAAAAGGTAACCGTTTCTCTAATATGTCCAATAACATATTTAATGGATGACTTATACGTTAATTAAGTTAGCAATGCCTATACTAGCTGATGGGGTCCAAATCAAATATATTTTAGATTAATGTTAACAATGATTTTTTTATTGGAATCTCCCAGACTAATTCAAAATATTATAATTACAAGTATAGCAAACTATAAACAATGATGTATAGAATCTTTCATCTTGCAATGCCTCCTAGGCAAGCCACCTCCACTAAGAGATTGGGCACCTCCTAAGTAAGGCACCTTTCAAGATCTCATAAATAAGGCATCTCACAAAGCCTCTTGGGTAAGGAACCTTTGTTAAAAAGGCTAGGCACTTCTCACAAGTTAAGGACATTCCCTAGTGTAAGTTGGGCGCCTTACCGTTGGAAGGCCAAACACTGAGAAACCGAGTCGTGAAATTAAGACTTGCATTGAAGCAGTAGTAGTAGATAGAGCAAGCTGAGAGCGCTACATGTTGTCAAAGATAGACTTAGTAAAATTATACTGGAGAATTCATTTGGAATTTCGGATGCACCATTTCAACATACATCATTTTTATGTAAATTATGGTTAATGACCTTGTGACCCTAAGCGTACGTATAAGACCAAATAAAAATGAATGAAGATATAAGGCACATCCGTCCAGTTTTTATTTTTAGACAAACATTAAAATTACCAATAATGTATCCTTTGTGGAATCTATGGAATCTATGTATAGTATCATATATTTCAAGCAATATATATAATAGAAGATATAACATTATTATATTACTTGTTTCCACTAAGACTTGAGTGAAGTCAGAGGAAAACAAGAGAAACAAAACCCCTCAGTTGTGTTTTATATATATATATATATATATATATATATTGTGCTCTTAGTATTTTGATACATTTAATAATCCACCTCCTCAAGTCCAAAAAAAAATAATAATAATAATAATAATCCATCTCCTAAACTTGCCTCCCAACTATTGTTAAAGATCGAACTCATACTTGCACACCAAGCATACCCAATTGATAGGCTCAAACATCATGAGCATCTCTGAAGAACGCAAAATGGACTACGGCGTTTTGCATTAAAGTTAGTACTCGAACCTTGCTACTATGCCTTACTTAACTTAACTCTGTTCTTCTGTTTTGTTTTACTCATCGTTATATTATTGCTATTCCATCTTTATTCAGGTATGATATTATCATCTTATTATTCCTTAATCCATTTTTGCTTTCATGGTTGTTATACATACATACATCTTTGTTTAAGGATGAACTTATTTTATAGAAGCATCGAGTTAAAACAAATTAAATCCATATAGTGGTTTCGAGATTCATGACTTCAATATTTTAATTTATTATATTCAAAAAAATTTATACTGATATTCGAAATCCAGTTTTAGATACTATATTGGTCCAATCTCTTTATTATTTTTGACATTGAATTAACTAATAGAATGTTAAGTTAACTCTAACATGTCATGCTAGATACAAGCTAAATGATGTCGTTTCGTTTTGACGTTTAAACATGTAAAAATAAAATCGTTTTGAAGAATAAAAAAGATAAAATGATTTGTACATTATATAAATTTTTTTTTATCTTCTCGTTTTTGTCTTATTTAAACACTAAAAGAAAATGATGTCATTTAGTCCTGTGTTTAGCGTGGTAAGTTAGAGTCACCTTAACACTTCGTTTGCGGACTAAATGCTAGTAAGAGTCTAAGGATCAATTAGTAGCAAGAACTAAATTTCGAGGATCAATATAATAAATTTATTTAAAAGACAAACTATAATAAGCCATTAATTTAAAAAACCACTTTAAGAATTTAATCGAAAAAATAACTTAAAACTAAAATAAACTAAACTTAATAAAATAAAAGAGTAAAACAGTAAATAAAGTAGATTTGCTGCTACTCTTCAATCTTTCTTCTCTAATGTTTTCTAGATAGTTTGAATAGACCACAAAGCCCAAACAAACGATGGTTCTATAGTGAAATATAACAACCAGCATAATAGAATACAGTAGGAAAAATATATAGAAAATGAGATATATAATGTTATTAATTATATCAAAATAATTCAAAAGGCCTATTTATACTCAAATTACGGCAACAAAAATCAATTTTAGTAGCAAATTTTTAGTGATAATAATATAATAATTATTATATATCTTATTTAATTTTTATTTTTGATTAATTATATATTTATCGTTATTATTACTTGTTATAATGATAATTATATACTTTTGTAACTTCCATTAAAACCTTTGAGCGATATAAAATATAAGAATGTTGAATTACCAGTAAATATATTAGTAATTATTTTTATTACTACTAAAGACAAAATAAATAATTACTAAAAATAATTTTTCTAATAAAAAATGATGAGATATATGAATTAAATCAAATAACAGATCCATAACTGATTTATAATCAATTTCATTTAATCAAATTTTAACTGAATCGATTAATGTTAAGGACATCAATATTTAAAATAATTCATAACACTTAACTTTGAATGTTCCGTCCCGTGAAAGTCTATAACTTAATTTGTTTTTTTTTTTTTTGTGAAATATTAGATAACTTAATTTGTTTCCAAACTTCTATAGAGAGACAATAACTTAATTTATTGTTTTGAAAATATTATATTTTTTTCTTCCGGTAAATTCTCTCTGTAACTAGAGACACAATCATTTTAAGAACTTATCAAATCTACGTAAATACATATCTTAAACAAGTAAGATGCACATCGAGATGTAACCATACAGTGGAAGTACCCAAAGCAAATTGTGATAACTACTTGATGAAGCCGCTCATAAATGTTCCTATCAAAGTGGTAATGGATCAACGTGTTCAAACATCATTTTGGTTATTTATATTGAAGAAACATTAAAAACAACTTAGAGCAAAGAAGTTTAGCATAAAAATTATATATAATGGTATTCATATTAAAAACAAAATTTATAAATAGGAGAAAAATACTACACAACATTGGAATGTGCAATTCAGAGACCTCAAATATCCCTGCTAAAAGGGAGAAAAACTACAGTCTTTTCCTTGATAAGGTGTTTGGTGAAGAATGATCTTTAGTTGGAATACTTAAAATTTGCGAGTTAATGAAAATAATAGAATTGCATAATGAAAGATTAAAGAATATAATAGTACAACTCTTTAAAACATGTGTTACACATATTTTTTCTTTAGGTTTAATTTCCTCCGACCAAATTACTATGATGTGCAAAGTAGATTATTGACAAATTTTTTGCAGAGTATAATGAAAAATACTTTAACTTGTTTCTACACTAACATAATCAAGTCTTACACCAAATAATTGTTTACAGAATAATATTCTTTATTCTTTTTTCTGAAAATGTTGAGATTGATTGCTCAGAAATAATAAAATGTGAAAAATTTATAAACATTGAATACATATAACATGCAACAACGTACTCATGAATAAAAACATTTATTTTAAAAGAATAATTATTCAATGAATTACAACTTTTTAATAAACTATAACTTTTGAATAAGTCACAATTCCATGAAGAGAGATAATCTTTTAAATATAACATTTCACATATTTTATAAATATATCTCACCTGATCGAGGCTCAATTTTAAAACTTGATAAAGAACAAGAGCCGGTAGAAATAGAATAGCTTTGAATTTGGCATTAGAATCTAGTACGGTGACTTATAGTGATAAGAATGATGATATATATATTCTACAAGAACAAAATGAAGCTCAAACTCTAAAGAGAAGATAACTAAGAAGGAGAAAGCAAGGAGGAATAGACCAAAAATTTTAAATTAGGGAGTGTCAGAAGTATGATTAATATAAGGGGTTTGGTGGTGTTGGGAGAAGTATGATTAAGAGCTTTAAGATGAGTAATAAAGTTAATCTTTTAGGTGTAATAGAGACAAAAAAGAACATGCTTATGAAATTTGATGTGTTAGGTCTATGGGAGGGTGATAATATAGGATGGTAGTTTGTAGGATTTGAAGGGGATTTGAGAGGTTTGCTACTAATATGAGAGGATAATTTTTTAGAAAGACTAACTGTTATAAAGATGTGAGGTGGTTGTGTGTTAAGGATATTTTGGCAAAAATAATTTTTATTGTGCTTTCTCTTTGGTATATATAAGTATGTATAGTTTGGATGGATGTCGTGTAGCAGGACAGACAGGATGCTAGTTAGTCTAGACTCTAGACTGCCTAGAGAAGTTTTCTAAAACACAGTTGAGAGTGGACTGAGAGGGTTGTTAGATCATTATCTGGTGATAGTGGATGGGACCTTTCATGAGCTTGGATGATTGGCTTTCACATGAAGAATTCCTTAAGGTAGTCAAAGAAGATGACATAAGATAACTTTGGGGATATACATGGTACCATCAGGAAGTTTGAGCATTGAATTATTAGCTTGATTTATTATGGTAGGACAGATGAACACTAAAAATTATTTAGATAGACTGTGATTATTAACAGGACAGATAATATTTTTGGATTGTATAGAAAAATGTTGAAACAGTTGAATAGCTGATTATTTTGTGTGACTATAATTGCCTGCATTCAAGAGTATAAAAAGTGTTGGCAGATTTTATATTTACAGTGCCTTTTGTTTGGTGTTTAATTTTTACTTAAATTGTCTTTTATAATAATTTTAAAATATTTAAAATTTTTTAATTTTTATATTTTTAAATTTAAAATTAATTATTTAACTTATTTTAATAATTAGACAATATCTTTTAGATATCATAACAAACACTATACGATTAAAAAGCTCTTTGAAAGAAGTCTAAAAGAAGTGAGTTATGACTTTATAGTGTAGTGTGGAATGTTAGGTAAGTAGAAAAAATAAAATCTTTTTAACACTCAATAATAAATGTTAGTGAAGTTATTCGTAAATTATCCGTCAGGATAAAGAATTGGCAGAGTTGTGACTTGTGACCATGCGAAAATAGTAAATATTAATAAGAGTTAGAGAATGTTGTTAACTGCTTTGGTAGTGTATGTTTTATTTGTTTGTTTTATTTAAATTTCTATTGCAATAATTAATAAGCTTAATTTTAATGTGTTGATGAACTCGTTTTTTTGAAAAAATAAAATAAAATTCTTAATTAATAATTTTATATTTCTCAAAAACAGTAAAATCACGGAAATGAATTTTTTTAGTTATTTAGTAAAGTTTAATTATTTTTTTTGAATAAAAAGCTCAACACAATAAGGTGGAGCATCAACTGTCTCAACAAAAAAATACTAAACAGATAAAATAAACTAATTTCTAATCATTTTCGACAAAAGTCATCAACACATTAAAATTGAGCTTATTAATTATTGCAATAGAAATTTAAAGAAAACAAACAAATAAAACATACACTACCAAAGTTTAATTTTTTATCTTATATTTTTTAAAGTGGAACAAAAAATATGTGAAAAAAATATTAAATAATAAAAAATACACTTTACCAAAAAATTAAAAAAAATTAAGAAGATCTACTTAGATAGAATCACAGGTAAAGTACCTTTCAATTTGTGTGCTATAGCAGGCACTCTTCCAGTTTCACGTATTAAATAGGCGCATCTCTATGTAGCATAAGATTTTGTTTTACATTATTGTTTAATTTCTAATATTTTTCAGCTCAATATATCCGACGTTAAACCAAATAGACAATCAATTTCTTATCACTACTGGACTTCTGAAGAGGGAAATCTAGTGTGAACTGTGAAGGCAATATGGCGTCCATGCTATCGCATAGTAAGTTTCAATTCTAAATATACGGTTGATATTATTGTAAGTGTCGAATTTTCTTGGATGTCTAGATTGCATTTTTCTCTTGTTATAGTGGGTATTAAAAATATTTTTTATATATTTATATGTGTTTTATAAATTTTTTTCTAACAAAGTAACTAGCTACAAAAAATCAAAATTTTATAAAAAAGAATCAAATTTTTATAGTAAAGTAACTAAACTCTTTTTTTTTTTTCCAAAGATAGTAGGTTATATTTCATTAATTATTGAAAAATGAAATACAAAAATGTCCAAAAGCATGACAGTATAATAAAAGGTGGAGATTTCTCAAAAATACTACACTGAATGTATTCATCCAATGGTGTGTGGTCGAGAAACGAAGAAAAATCTTAAAGAAGAAAGAATGATAAATCAAATTGAATGAAACTAAGAGTTTGCTTCATGGAGAAAACGACCTACACTGGGAATTTTTTGAATTTCACTGAGCAACTTGAGAGAGCTTGTTAGAATGGCAAACGACATTGAAGTAGAACCTTAAAAAATCAACTGGTTGCGAGCTTTCCAGCAGTTCCAGCAAATGATGGCAAGCAATTGAGGATTACGGTCAGCATTCTTCAACGGGTTAAGCATCTCTATTGATGCAGCCCACCATGTCCAAAAGTCGTTAGGACTCTGAGGGGGTAGACAATCACGAAGATAACTCTGAGACTATACATCTTTAATTCTAGAGCAATCGATCAAACAATGATTGACTGTTTCTGTTGCTTCATAACAATAGGGGCATATTGGTGATATAGATGGGAGGCAGTGATGAATCTGAGCAAGCCCGGAAGCCGGCCATGGAGAGCTTTCCAGAAAAATAGCTTAATTTTATGAGGCAAGTTCAACTTTCATAAATTAATCCACGGCTTTTTTTGTTGCATATAATTAGGGCAAAGCTCTAGAGGCGGATGGTAAAATAAATAGCTAATTTTGTAACCTAAAACTGTATCATATTGCTTGGATTTGTTCAAATCTCATTACAATTTGTCCCTACTCTGCTAAATTTTAACTGACAAAATCCTGTTTGCAACGTTTTAGGAAAATAATTCTTGAATGAGATTCTGATTCCAATTCCTATCTTCAGTAATTAGATCTTTAACTATTGAAACCAACTCAGAAATAGTCTATCTATTTGGTATGTCAAAAATTATTAAAGAATACGGAGGAGGCAGCTAAGGATCCTCAAAGGTTCGGATATTCTCTTCAGTACCCACAGCCCAAATAAGACCTTTTTCAACAATCTTTCGGCCTTCCAGTATGCTCCTCTATCCCCAAGAAGGTAATACTCCAATTTTTGCCGTTATAGCATTACCATTGCTAAAGTATTTACCTCTTAGGATTTTGGATAATAGGGAAGTAGGCTGTATTACGAGTCGCCAAAACTGTTTGCCTAAAAGCGCCAGATTTTGGATTTTGAAATCTTTAAATCCAAGGCATCCTTCTCTTCGTGGGCGAGTCATAGTGTCCTAGTTAATCCAAGCCATCCACCTTTCAGAACCTTTTTATCCCCACCAGAAATGAGAAAGTAGAGAGTGAATTTCTGAAATTAAATCATCAGGCAACTTGAAGCAAGACAATGTATGAATAGGAATAGCTTCTCCCACTGCCTTAAGTAATACATGTCTACCACCTGACGATAGAAGATTGCGCTTCCACCATTGGATTCTTTTCTGAACCTTCTATTTGATCATACTAAAAGAAGCCTTTTTCAATTTAGAGACTGTAGAAGGCAAACCAAGGTATTTATCCTGAGCCCCAATATGATTCATATTCATAGAGTTAGCCAGTAGTGTACGACTAGTGGAGGGAGTGTTGTGGCTAAAGAATACAACAATTTATTAAGATTTATCCTCTGGCCACTGATGCTTTCATAAGAATTCAATAAATACAGGATGTTTGAACATGCTTCAGGATTAGTCTTACAGAATAAGATAGAATCATCAGCAAAGAGAAGGTGGTTGACCTTGGGACATCGCCTATGTATCTAAAGACCCTAAATTAGTCTATTTTGTTCTGCCTTGTGTAGCAAGAAGGAGAGACCTTCTGCATAGAAAAGAAGAAAGATAGGGAGATAGATGATCTCCTTGTCGAATACCTCTATTTAGTTTCAAGAAACCATAGGTTTGTCCTTCTACAATAACAGAATAAGAAACAGTTGTCACTAATTTTCAAATCCACATGATCCACCGAGAGTCAAAACCAAACTTCTCCAATATAAACCAAAGAAAGTGTCATTCCACCCTGTTATATGCCTTACTCATATCTAATTTTAGCGCCATTTCATTTTTGAGTCCCCTTTTTTTGTTCTTCAAGTAATGCATACACTCGTGAGCAATTAGGATATTATCAGAGATTAATCTGCCTTTAATAAAAGTACTCTGCGTAGGGCTAATTAGTCTATTCATCATACCCTGAAGTCTATGTACAAATACTTTAGAGATAATATTGTAAAAGACTAATGATAGGCTTATTAGTCTTACCTGAGTCATATCTTTAATATCATAAATCATAGGAATAAGACAGATTTGAGTGTGGTTAAAACCCTTCAAAATTTTTCCCCCTGAAAAGAAGCTCTTAGCTGCTCGAAACACATCACCACTGAGTATGTTCTAAAAGCTTTGAAAAAATTTTGCTATCATACCATCATCTCCTGGAGCACTTTGAGGATGAATGTTAAATGTTGCACGTTTCACTTCCTCCATAGTCACTGGTCTTTGAAGCCTACGATTCATGTGAACTGTAACCTTAGGTTCAAATTCAGTAAACAGAGGTTAAGGGTTCTCATGACAAGTGGAGGAAAAGATGTTCTTGAAATAAGATTTAGCCACAGAAGTAATACCAGCATTTGAAGTAGCTACTTCACCATCACTGCCAGTTAGTTGCCAAATTTTATTCCTTCGAATTTGATTTCTAAATTTTTGATGGAAGAAAGCTATATTCTGATCGCCGGATTTGAGCCATTTGACTCTAGACTTATCTTTCCAATAAGATTCCTCATTTTGCAATGCTTTTTCAAGTTTGTCCTTTATTTCTGAAATGATGCCGCCTCCATGAATTCCTGCTAAACGAAGTTCATCTAATTCAGACTATAGTAAATCAATCTCCACCTTCGAATTAGATCTGTGTTCTTGCTGCCATTTGACAATCTTATGCCAACAACGCTTTATTTTTTGAGCTAGGATATACATGGTTGAACCATCAATCTGTTCGTGCAAAACCTCTCTAACAATATGTCTTATTTCATCATTAGAACACCATCTTTCTTGGAATTTAAATCGCCGTTTAGATCTCTCAGTTCTCATATTAGAGTCTAAGAGAAGAGGGGAGTGATCCAACCCTGATTCTGACAGTCTAAGAACTGTTGCATTGGGATAGAGTTGCTGCCAATCGATTTCTACCAAGAATCAGTTCAATATTTTCTATATAAACACATCACCACTCCGTCTATTCGACCAAGTGAATGGTCTTCCGACCATACCAATATCAATCAGGGAATTATCATCAATAAAACTATTAAAGGTTTCAATCGAAGAAGAGGATTTAACACCCCCACCTACTTTCTCTAATTGATTAGAAATGGCATTAAAATCACCCATTAACACAACCTTACCATCGAACTGTTGGGTGACTGAAGTTAATTCAGCAAACTGAGCCATTCTATGTTGATCATTTGAATTGAGATAAACACCTAGAATACCATATGGATCATTAGAACCAGCTGTCAGAACGCATATCACAATGAAGAATCTACCATGCTGTAAAATCTGAACAGTGCAATCATCCCTCCATGCCACTGCAAAACCCCCTAATAATCCATCCGGATCCACAATAAACCATTCCTTGAAATCACAAGATCTTAGTCTTCCTTCAACCTGTCGAGATTGATTTTTTGTTTCACAGATAAAACTAACCTCGGGGGAGTAGGATTTGCAAATCCCTTTAAGATTGTGGATTGTCAGGGGTCTTTCCAAACCTTGACAATTCAACGAGAGCAGTTTCATATTTCTTTGGGTGCCACTTGAAAATTGGCACTCTCCACCATCATAGCATCAGAGACAATATCATTGAGACAATTTTTTTTGAAATATCTTCAGTACCATTACCTCCACTCCTCCGTTTGAAACTTATCATAGACTTTCTGGTAAGTTGTTTCAGGTTTGACTTTTTGTTCTCCTTTCTAAACTTGGATATGACGTTATTGTGTTGGACATTATTCATGGGATAGGATATCTCCAATAAAGCATTAGAAGAAGAATTAGTATCAGCTGTCGTACCTGTGTTTTCTGATTCACCCTCATTTTCTGCTTTAGAACCCAAATTGGTAGTAATTTTTTCATTGTTCTATTTTTTCTAATCATCTTGCACACTCAATTTTGAGAAACTATCAACAAGTCAAGCAGGTGGAGATTTTTTTCTTCAGTTGAGCTGGAATAGTACCATCCCGAGGTTGGTTAGGATTGAAGGAAGCTCTCTTTTTAGTTAAACGCCTACCGATTTGATCTGCCTTAGCTTAAGCCATTCACCAACTCTATCTTTCTTGATATTGTTTTGGGCAGAATCATCAATAAAAAATTGGCAGTTCTTAGATTCATGCCCTAATTTTACACAATAAGTACAGAACACACCTATACGTTCATAGCGTACTCCGATTTCCAGCATTTTCTGATTAGGATCAAGCAATTTCAGTGTATCCCTCACTCTTTTATCACCGTTCAGTTCAACTTTAGCTTTCACTATACATGTATCTTTGCCTCTAACTTCAAATAGAGCAACATCTTCAATTTGACCAAGTCTCCTACCCAATTTTCGGCCAACCTCAAGAGTTTTGTATTATTCAGGCAATCCGCAAAATTGTGCCCAGACAGGAAAAGAAGAGATGTGATTATCCTCCATGTTTATTGACTGCTTCCATCTGCGAACATGAATAACAAAATTCTTGAATAACCAAGGCGAACCCTTCTCAATTCGAGTCGGTCATTCTCAAAGAAAAATTGAAACTGGTTCCTGGATTTTTTGACTATTTTGAATCCTTCTGGTTTATTCAATATTGCATAGAGAGCTCCTTCTATGGTACCTACGAAAAAGATCCGATCTGAGAAAATCCTTTCGGACAGGCTCCGTGTACAGGCTCCGTGTACAGGCTTAAATTCCTTCGGAAACATCTTCATAAACTAAAACGATCAAATCATCCTCCTGATTACTATCAATTATATGAGGATTTTGAGTCTTTGATTTGTTGCTCATGGTGTAGAAAAAATTAGAATTGATATTTAATGATTCCAGAGAGAAATAAAATATATAGCATAAGTGAATTGAAAAACGGAATGAATTAAAAGAGGAATGAATTGGGAGAGGAAACAAAAATTAGGAAACTAAGTGTGAAAGAAATTAAGAGAAGAAAGTAGAAGAAGATGGGAAAGACTTTGACGAAGAAAAGATAAAGAAAGGTGTAACTATGGGGGCAGCACAGTAAAACCCTAGCAGGGCGTAGACGAACTCATGGGATGCTAGATAAGGAGTATGTACTCCCAAATTTTTTGCATATTTTTAGACAAATATGCACATCTGAATAATGTAAAGTAACTAAACTTGTTCTAATAGAATAATTAGATCTTATATAAACATAAAAAAATTAGTCATTATCGTATTATTTTATACTTTTATTTTATTTAAATTATAAATATAAATTTAATTTAATTGTATTGTTTATGAAATTTAATTTAATTATACATAAGAATCATATTTAATTATAAGGTAAAACTGTAAAATATTATTTTAATTCTCAATGTTTGGATGAGTCTTAATTTAGTCCCTAACGTTCTAAAGATCTAATTTCAATACCAAAAAATTTTAAATAATTCAATATTGTCTCACTCTTAAATTTGATACAAATAATTAGCATATTAAATAGTCATAAATAAAATTAATCCACTAAGAATTATTAATTAAAAGATTTTTCTTTGATTCTAGATCGTTGAAGATTGCTTGATAGGATTTTGAATGTTTTTTTTACAAGAAAAAAAAATAAAAAAGAATAAGTGTTATAGGAATGTTTTGGTTATTTTTTTTAACACAAAGAAAAAAATATAACTTAACAATAACGTTATTAATATCCATGTCACTTGTGTTAACTTTCAAGTTTCAACTACATAAAGGATAAGCTGGCAAAGAAGATGAAATACTAAGAACAATCCCTATCCTCAGCTACTGGTCGAGAAATTTTAATTGAAGTTATTGTTATGATAGTACTAATATACACTCTGAGCTGTATTAAACTTGTACAAACTTGAATAGAGGAAATTTTAAAAATGATCATGCAATTTTGGTGGGGCAAAATAAAACAAAAAGAAAAATACAATCAGTAATTGAGTTGGGACATTATTAGCAAACAAAAGAGCAGGGTGGACTAAATTTTAAAGACCTTATAATGGTAGCTAAGCAATAATGGAGAGTTATCACCAAACCACGATCACTGATTTACCAAATCTATAACAAGAGATATTATTAGACTCACTCCTTTCCAAAGAGAAGAAGAATTGGACCTAACCCCTCGGAGCCTGTTAGAAGGCAAGAAAGTCTTAGAAAAATGAGCTACATGGGAAGTTAGCAAAAGCAACCTCATTAGGATTTTGGACCACTGAGTAAAAGGATTCAATCCTATTTCAACTTATCAACACAACATACCCAACCCCAAATTATATGGGTCTCTCACATAATAAATTCAGACAAGGAATGGAAAACCCAGGAAATCCCATAAATGTTTTTCCTAGAAATAGCGGAAGCAATTATCCAAATAGAAATCAGGTATGGAGAGGATAGGCAAACCTGGTTGAAGGAAAATGATGCCAATTATTTAGTCAAATCTGGTTAGTCTATAGTTTACCAATTCTTCCAACCTTAAATAGGCCAACACTCTCGAACAGATGTCTTAGGAAGATCTGAAAATCGGTTTGGGAACTCCATTTCCCTTCTAAAGTCAAAATCTTTTTGTGGAAAGCTTTTTACGATGGATTGTCGGTAAATCAACGCTTCCATAACCACTTTCCAATAGTTTCTGCAATCTATGTCCACTGTCTTGAAGAAGAAGAGTAAATCTTACGCTTTCTGGTTAGTTGTAGGCATGCCAGCTTGGTCTAGGACTTAATGAGTCTTCATTACTGGTTGTTGTCTTATGTTTTATCAGGGTGTGAAGCCCCTAATTAGGCGTTTTCATTCTTTGTTGTTCCTAAATGAATAAAATCCTTGTAGAAAGGAGTATCACTTTTAATACTTTTAACAAATAAATTGATTTGAAATTGAAATTACTAAATAAAATGAGACCGACATCATTTACCTTTTTTTTTTGGTGACTAACATCATTTACCTTTTGGGAACATAAATATCATTTTTAAATTAATTAAATAGGAATTAAAATGATCAAAAAATAACACTTCTTAATAAGAAATAATATTATTCTAGCTCATGTGAAAATTCTTTTTGGATGAACATTCAAAGTAGATTGATCATTTTTATCTTTATATTTTTAGTTGCAGGAATCTGGATATCTAGTGAGCGACGGAGGCTCGTTCAAGTAGTTCCAGATCCAATACATGAATGGTATGATAAATGGGATCTAAGAATATTAGTTCTGATCTCTTTTGTTTGCCATTATTTACTCATGCACGGTGGAGGATCAAGGAAAGTTGATTATGATACTTACAAAATTATTTGGTCATTATATATGACCTCAGAATGGGTATTAAGTTTATCACTAGGTATTATCTCCAACAAAGTTGGAGAAAATGATAACAATCAGGCTCTTGTAGCATTTTGGAGCACAATATTGTTAGTTCACATTGGTGGTCCACTGACCATTACAGCTGAAGCGCTAGAAGACAATGCTTTGTGGCCCAGAACCTTTCTTCTATGGATATTACAATCAATTAGAGTACTTTACATTATTCTATTGGCTTGGAAAACCAACTCTTGGCTTTCATACTTTAGCAGTGGCATGCTTCTTGTTGGTTTTATCAAATGTGGGGAGAAAACTTGGGCTCAATATAATGCAAACATCCATATTGATAAAAAGTTCATAGAGAAATCTGATAAATCCATTTCAAATAGAAATAATAATAATGAATCAACAATGGACTTTCCAAAAGATCCTCGAAAATTATTTGAACATTTCAAGCTCTTCTTTTTTAGCCTCTTTAAGGATTTGGTCCTAAGTTCCGAAGATCTTGAGAGAGAGCAGTCTCGTTTTCGAAATTTGGACCATAAAAAGGCTTTTGAATTTGTGGAGATCCAACTTTGGTATGCCTATGATGTTTTCTACACCAAGGCCTACGTAATTTTACTCGTAGGGGTAAAACATTGTGTGCTATTACTGCTTCCATCACTATCACAGTGTTCATTTGCTTCTGCATAGTTCAGGACACAACAATGCACAGGACATCAAAGGTAGATCAAGTTATTACGTGGCTACTGGTGGTTGGAGTTGTACTTCAAGAACTTGTCACTATAGGAAAACTACTATTATCAGCATGGAATGTGAGGATGCACCCTGTGGATATTCCTTTTTTTGAAAAGTGGAGGGGACTGAGGAATTGCAACTTAATAAATTTTTGTCTGCGATATAACCTATATTATTGGAGTTTAGCGGACATAAAGTCACGCCTTTTTGACAAAGTAGATAGAACTTTCAAAGTAAATGAAATATTGACAAAAAATATATTTGACTACTTGTTAGCCAAATCATGCACAGGTAAGAATGGGATGAATTTTGCCATTATGGAGTCAGGTCTCAAGTCCATAGAATGGACCAAACATGTAGAATTTCACCAAAGCATTCTCACATGGCACATCGCCACAAATCTATGCTATCATGGAATTGATGATGTTGAAACCGTTAAAGATAAGGTGGACAACAGTAGGAAGATTTCTGATTATATGTTGTATCTTCTAATCATGCAACGTCACATGTTGCCTATAGGGAGAGGGGTGATCACTGCTCCTGCCACATTCACTGAAACATCAAAACTTTTGCGAGACTTGAAGGCAGAATCTGATAATGTGCGTGAAGCATGTGAGAAGTTGATGCAATTTGATAAAGAAGGGAAAAGAGTCCGACCGGACTCTGCTCTATTTGATGGATGCAGCCTTGCGTGCGCTCTCATAAATGAAATGGAAACTGTAAGGAGATGGGAGTTCTTGGAGGCTATGTGGATTGAGATACTTGGTTATGCTGCCACACAATGTAGGCCGGAACAGCATGCCCAGCAACTGAGAAAAGGGGGAGAGTTTCTCTCTCAAATTTGGCTTCTCATGGCTTATCTTGGTCTCATTGAACAATTTCATCTCCATTCTTCCTCCTCAAAGGACCACTCCACTCATCATCACATTAATGAACAAGGTATAAAATTCTAAAACTTTCAATTTTCGATGGATGATTCAAACTATTTCTATTGTTTCATATTTAATATATATGCCTTGATAGCAACTATGAGTATTGAATCTAAGACCTTATGTCTTCTATCTAAATCCGGTATCGTTAGACCAATTAGAGTGGCTTTTTTGGAAATTTTGAGTAAAAATGTAGAATAACAAACAAAGAAATAAAATAATCTTGTGAAAAATAATCAAGCTTTTAATGTACCAGTTCATTAAAATCTCATGTTAATTAACAATTACTGAGCTATCTGAATAACATTCATGTTTTATTTAGTATTTGTCCAGTTTTAAAGAACTAGAGTACATCGTACATTTCCTTTTTTTTATGTGTATATTTTTTTTATTAAAGGATTTTGGACTAAACTATTTGATGGCTTTTTGGAAAGGAAACAATGATGAAAGAATTCAAACACCTGAAGATAGAACTGGGGAAGGAGAAGTCAATGATATTGAAGAAGAGATTCCTTGAGTTAATTGTTCCATTGTACTTGTTCTTCTTTCAATTTATTTTTTTCGTGTGTGATTATGACAAACTTGGACCAATGTTATCAACAGCTTGTCTCTATCTGTTATGTAATGTTATAATTCTTGGCTTGAAAATTGGATCAAATATGTATTGTTTCTAGTTTATTTTGGATCAGAAGCTAAATTATATATTTAACTGATTAATGCTTGTAGAACCGGTAAAGTGAGAATTGAAGGGCTAAGCTGACTGCTTCTCTAGTTGTTAGTAGTAAAAGCATTAAATCTTGGAAATGAGATCAGCAAGCATAAAAAATGCGATACATATAAAGTTGAGACTTGAGATCACTTCATAAATGTTAGTGGTAAGAAGTAAAGAAAAGAAACCTTATTTTGCCGCTTAATAACTTGTGTAATTAGGTGCCTCTGTTAGAATCTTTATATGGGAAAATTACTTATATTTAGAGATTAATAATATATTTTATGAAATAGTTTGACTAGGGAATCAATAAAATTGTAGTAAATAATTGTAGGTTCTAAAATAGATTAAGTTTTTTGGTGCCATTTTACCAACAACTCTTACTTTTTCTCACCCACACAATAATGCCCTCTCACTCATCCTCCCATATTTTGGGCGGGCGAGGGGGGAGGGTTAACGACTACCTTAATAATTAGAATCCTTTCTCACAAAGTCACACGTACATTTCCAGGCCCTCTCTTTCTTGTAACACATAGTGAAGAAGAAAAACTATGCTATCATTTAAAATTTTCTATTTTAAACGTTCAAAAATATAAATTCCTTTTTTCAAATATCTTAAAATATCTATTTTGATGATTACACATATGAGATTTGTGAGCTCTCTTTCTCTATCTTTTATGTAGAATGGTGATAAGGTGTAGAACTTCAATTCTCATATAGGTCTTAGATACGAAGACTCAATATTTCCTTATGTGTTTGTGCTCTATATGAAAAGATTGTATTTTGTAGCTATTTCTAAAGAGGAGTCTAAAGTATCTCACTTGATGTTTGTTGATGATCTTCTTATATTTTGTAAGATAACTAAACTCAAGTTGAGATTGTGATGCAGGCTCTTGATATCTTTAGAAGGCCTCTAATCTGAAAGTGAAAATTTCTAAGTCCAAGGCTCAATGCTTAAAATACATCTCAGAGAACGAAGAAGATGCTTTTGAGGGTTTCTAATATCCGGCTTACTCAGGGCATAGAAAAATATCTGGGTGTAAATACTGGCCATGATAGAGCAAACAGAAAGACGACCCAGGAGGTGATTGAAAAAGTCAGGATTCGTTTGTCTTCTTGGAAAGGGCGGCTCCTAAACAAAGCTGGAAGGTTATTCTTAGTGAAATCAACCCTTCCCTTAATCCCTATCTATCAGATACAGGTCTCACTTTTATCGGTCTATGTTAATGAGAAAATAAATTCTATGATGAGGTAATTTCTTTGGAAAGGTAGTGTAGAAAGGAGGGGTCTTTCCCTGCTTAACTGGACCAAGATTGCAACTCCCAAAAAGGTGGGCAGGCTTGGCATTCAAGACTCACATTGTGTGAACTATGCTTTGCTTGGAAAACTTATTTAGCAGTTTTTTCATTATAAAGATAAGTTATGGGTTCAGCTTTTATCAATACATGAAGAATTTGGCGGATCTAACCCCTGAAGACACTAAGAATGCATCTAATGTGTGGTGGAGCATGATAACTGCTTACTTACAAATTAAAGAGGGGTTCATGCGGTGCTATGGAGATCTTCAACAATCCTTGTGGTATCAGCAATGGAGCTCAATTGTTAAGATTGGTGATACCCTTCCTTATATTCACATTTTGGAGTTGTGTTTTAATATTGCGTATGTTTCCGATGCTAATTCTTGGCATCTAGATAACTTGATATCCCTTATGTTGGAATATGTTGGAGTTATGATTTTGAATCTATAAACCCAGTGAAGTAAATAAATAATTAGTAAATAAGTTAATTATTATTCAAAAATTAGGAAATTAAATTTTTATAATTTAGAGAAATTGAAATATTAAAAATACGAATTTTGACATTAATTTTAAAAATTTTGACCCAAAAATAAATTAACAAACCAAATCGATTGAACCAGATCCAAATCAAACCCAAGACCCAACCCATTCATCCTCATTTAATTGACTCCGGCCATTCCTTTCCCTTTCCATACTCCACTTCACGCAGGGGATGAAGCAAGCTAAGAAAATTCTTAGCGTAACCCACTTCCAATTTTTAATCCATCATAACTTTCAATCCAAAGCTCCGATTGACGAGTTGTTTGCAGCCACGCGTTTATCTCAAAATTCTCTTCAATTCTATCTGAACAAAGTGGTAAAAAATGTATTTTTCACCCAATTCTTTCCCTCCTCAATATCGTGATTTTTGAGTTTGGGTATTGAGGAATTGAATGATTTTGATGGTTTTAGGTGAACTCTACCAGCGAAAAATCATTGGATTTTGTCCAATTGATCCGCGCATAAGGTAGGAAACTATTGAACCCTTGTGAATCATTGAATTAGTGGACCCTATGATGATTATAGTGATATTGTGTGAATTAGATTGTATTTTTGTTGATCTAGAGTTCAATTAGGTGGTTCGGAACGAACCCGGATGATTAAGCTTGAGGAATTAACATTTGGAAGCTTGAAACTTGTAAAAGGAGAGGTCTTTTAGGAAAAAATCGGCCAAAGTATGGTTTTGGTTTCTCGTTGTTAATGTTTAATGTCACGTGAAAACTTAGGCTAAAAGACCTTAAGATAGGAATGAACTGAATAAATTATTGATGAATTGTGTATATGGTATGTGATGTGTGATTCAATTTTGTAAACGGTTTACTGTTGGAGTTGGTTGGTTTTTGGAAAAGATTTAATATTGGAATTGGTTTGATTTTGAAATAATTTGATCTTGGAAATTATTTGAATGACCGAGAGGTGTTTGATTTGGTGGTTAGGACCCTTGAAAGGTGGCAGAAGTTCGAGTTCTAGAGAAGATACTGCCAAAATTTTCATAAAAATTGGAGTTTTAATTTGAAGTGTTATTTTAAAAAGAAAAAGATTATTATATGAGTTGTATATTTGAGACTAATTGTTGACCCTATGTCGCAAGATGTGACCGTGTACTTTAATTCCCTGAGTTCCTCCATGGGTATGGGTATATATAAATGGAATATTATACTATTGGGCTTGGAGTTTGACTCCATAGAATATTATATTTGAGTTTGGAGTTTGACTCCATAAATATTATTTTTTAGCTTGGGATGCGTGCACAGAAGGACTGTCCAATGGTTAGCTTTCAGGACATGTCGGGTTGGCTATATAACTGATAGATGAGACTCATCAGCCATAACACAAGCATACATCATATGCATTTGTTTGTTTTGCTTGAGTGAGCATTGTTTTACTTTTCTTAACTACTTAATTCTGTTTATCTGCTACTTGTTCTACTTGTTGTAATTGCACTTCTATCGGTGTTTTCCTTGCTTGAATTGTATGTGTATTATAAGAGACCCCTCTTGGTGGAGGTGTGAGGGAGTTTCCACCGGTGATTCGGAAGATTGGAGGAGACAGAAAGTGAAGTATTATGTTAAAGTTAGATTTAGAACTTGAATACCTTAGATAACTTAATTAATTTCTAATTTAGTTGGATATTTAAGCTAAAATCTGAGTGTCGGAGTTCTAGGAATGCCTATGGTTTTTTCGGGACCTTTTATATTAATTATGCGGGCACCTTTACCATACTGAGAACTCTCGATTCTCATTCCATTCATATTTCTGTTGTTTTTCAGATGCAGGTAGAGAGGCACCTCCTTGAGCGTCTGGAGACCCTCCTTTACAAGTGAAGAACTGTCTTATAGCTGTTATATTTTGTTTTAGTCTATGTATCTATGTATATAGAATCTTCACATGTATATTTTGTATTTTTTGCCTCCTAGTGGTTGACTTGGAGAAACAAGTGTTTATTCTGTAGTTTGAGTTATATTATGGGTTGTATAAATATATATAATTACATACTCTGGTCAGCCTTAGCTTCACAGGTCGAGTCTAGAACTTAATATTTGTATTTTGGAACTTCGATCTGTATATTATGTTATTATCCTTCTTTTGATCTTACCTATCCATTTTACGAATAACCATGCAGGAATGACACGATTTTTTGTTTTGGCTTTTGCTTAACTTCTTCTTCAAGGCTCCTAGTTAAAAAATTCTTTCAACTATACTTATATATGTCTTTCCTCTTAGAGGTCGTAACACCTCGCCACCTTTGCTTTACGACTTAAGCGTAAAGCTCTGTGTGTTAGGGTGTTACATTATGGTATCAGAGCAGTTCGTTCCTGTAAAGCCAGAGAGACGGACTGACTATGCTTCTTGGCATACTGTGGGTGTTGGTATATGCTAATTAGGATGTCTAATTGATACATGTGGCATATTTGTTTATGAGCATGCATTAGGGACTTTGAAGCATTAGAATTGGGATATTGAGATTGATCATCTTGATATCACTTGTTTGGTGTGAACAAGAACCAAATGATGACTCATGAATGCGGATGCAGTCGAGGCATAGGTCGGAATACTAATGCAGAACCTGAAACAACTGCAAATAATCCCATGAATTTTATGAATGCCCTAAAGAATATGGCAGCTGCTATGCAGGCAACGAATGAGGTCCTTGGTCAGCAAGTTAATAATGAAAACGAGGATAACAGAGATAATGGGCCGATGACGTTGGCAACTTTTCTGAAGATAAACCCACCAACCTTTAGAGGAACCACAAATTTAACAGATGTTGATAATTGGTTTCAAGCGATGGAACGAGCTTTACAAGCGCAATAAGTGCCTGATGACCAATGTGTTGTGTTTGCTACTTACCAGCTGGTGGGTGAAGCTCAGTATTGGTGGCAGGGAACCCGACACTTGCTGCAGCAAAACAACACCGTGATACCTTGGAATAATTTTCAATTTGAGTTTTATAAGAAATATTTTTCAAACTCAGTTAGGATGGCGAAGGAGCTTGAGTTGCTAAAACTGAAGCAGGGTCCTGTGTCAGTGGCAGAGTATACCAATTGGTTTGAGGAACTATGCCGATTCTCTAGGATTTGTCAGGGTGTTCTGAGGAATTTTGAAGAGTGAAAATGCATAAAATATGAAGATGGTGTGCGAAGTGACATCTTGAGTACAGTGGGCCCGATAGAGTAAGAGTTTTCTTTGAATTGGTAAAGAAGAGCAGAGTTGCTGAGGATTCTGCAAGAAAGGCAGCATTAGATAAGGGTGATCACCGAGCTTTTGTTAGGAGAGATCAAGGGAAAAACTTTGCTCCTAGAGGATAGAATTTCAAGCGAGGAGGCTATGTTTCACAACCACATCAGGGCCATAACACCTTCTGGAGATTTAATAATAACAACAACCAAGGACGAATTAAAGGAAAGCAGATTCAGAATCCTCCCAACAACTTGACATGTAGAAGATGTGGGGCGTATCATCCGAACACTTCGTGCAGAGCTTGACTGGGTGTATGCTACTACTGTGGTAGAGTTGGGAATCTGTCTTGGAATTTTCCAATGAGGAAGAGACAGGAAGTTGAGGGAGTTCAGCAGTAGGGACGTGTGTTTACCATGTCGGCGGTTGGTGTTGTGAGGTAGACACTCTTATTAGAGCTAATTGTGAAATCAGTGGTAAAATCTTAATTGCTTTGTTTGATACTGGGGCATCACATTCATTTATTTCATCTGAGAAAGCTAGTAAGTTAGGATTGAAGATAAACATGCCAGCCTATGATTTGCAAGTCCATATTTTTGCCTCTGAGACTGTTGTAACTAGATTTGGTTGTCAACAAGTTCTGTTTCGAATTAGACACCGAACTTTTGTCCATGACTTGATTTGCTTGCTGATGATTGGACTCGATCTAATCCTAGGTCTGGATTGGCTGTCAAAGCATCACGTGCTGCTAGATTGTTTTGAACGGTCAGTGCAATTTATATCGGAAGGACTGGTGGTGGCGAATGGATATTACTTGAATCCTGTCATGGTAATTGGTAAATTATAGTGGAAGTGAGTGTTCGGGATTCATACTATTGGCTGCCAGTGTGTCGGGTGATGAACAAAGTTTGAATTAGATTCCAGTTGTGAATGAATTTTCAGAAGTATTACCTGAAGACATACTTGAGTTTTCTCCTTCCTGAGAGATCGAGTTTGCATTTGAGCTGGTTCCTAGAGCAGGATCAATTTTAATTGCGCCTTACTGAATGCCGCCATTGGAGATGGCTGAACTTATGGTTTAGCTGGAGGAGTTAATGAGTAAGAAATTCATTCGTCTGAGCGTTTTGCCGTGGGGAGCTCAGTGTTATTGGTGAAAAAGAAGGATGGAAGTATGCAGCTGTGCGTAGACTACAGACAACTAAACAAAGTGAAAGTAAATAATAATTCCTCGTTGCAGAGAATTGATGATGTGATGGACCAGTTGCAAGGAGCTGGTGTCTTTTTCAAGATTGACTTAAGGTCTGGTTATCACCAAATAAGGGTGAGAGATGAAGATGTCTCGAAAACATTTTTTAGAACTCGGTATGGTCACTACGAATACACTGTGATGTCATTTGGGTTAACTGACAAACCCCAATTTGACGGTTTGTTGTGTATTGAATTTAGAGTATTTTGATAACCTTTTGTCACATTTAGCCTATGAATTAGCATGGTTTTGTTATCTCTCCCATATTTTTGCTTAAGTGTAAAAACATGCTTTTTAAGCCTTATCTTGATGAATTCTAATTTCTCTTTGATTCCGCAAGATGCCTTGATGTGTTTGCTAGTAATCTCAGGATGAAATAGGCTAGACATGGATCAAAGGAAGCAAGGAAGGAAGCATGCAAGTGGAGAGAAGCACTAAAAGCCAAAGAGCTTATCCAGGCCATGTATGCGTACGCGCACTAGGCGCTCGCGCGCACATTGCGAAACAGGCCAAGGACGCGCACGCGTACCGTGCGCGCACGCGCCGATGATGGCACATGACTTCATTTATTTAACACGTGCCTGGCGATTTTGGAGAGGTTTCAGCAACTAACTTTGGCGCCAAAATGCACATAAAAGCCAAGGATTGAAGGGGATTGACAACACATGTTCATACATACATACACATTCACTAGGATTAGTTTTAGTTTAGTTTTCTAGAGAGAGAAGCTCTCACTTCTCTCTAGAATTAGGATTAGGTTTAGGCTAATCTCTCTTCTTAGATCTAGATTTAATTCATGCTTTGATTCAATTGTCCTTTGTTAATTCTCAATCCTCTCATCTCTCTCTTTCTAGTTATGTGTTTCTATAATTGTAATTCTTCATTTTGTTTTGGATAGATTGTTGTTCTTTAGTTTCATTTCAATAATGCAAATTGAGGTAATTCATGATAATTGTGATGTCCTTGATTGTTGTTGTTAGTTCTTTGCAATAATTGTTGTTAGATTCTATTCTTGTTGTCAATTTACTATGCTTTTCTTTTATGCCTTCCAAGTGTTTGATGAAATGCTTGGTAGGATTTTAGAATAGATTTTTGTCCCTCTTGGCCTAGGTAGAGTAATTAGTAACTCTTGAGTTCTCTAATTCCCTTGTTGATTGATAATTAGAAGTTGCTAATTGATTTGAATACCTCTAAAGCTAGTCTTTCCTTTGGGAAATGATTAGGACTTGAGGAACCAAATTGATTCATCCACTTGACTTTCCTCCATGGTTAGAGGTTGACTAAGTGGGAGCAATGAACAATTCTCATCACAATTGAGTAAGATAACTAGGATAGGACTTCTAATTCTCATATCTTGCTAAGAGCTTTTTATAGTTGTTAGTTTACCTTCATTGCCATTTACTTTCATGCCCCTTATCAAAAACCCCAAAACACATCGCAACCAATAACAAGACACTTTATTGTAGTCCTAGGGAGAACGACCCGAGGTCCAATACTTCGGTTTATAAATTCTAGGGGTTTGTACTAGTGACAAACAACTTTTTGTACGAAAGGATCATTGTTTGGTTTAGAAACTATACTTTACAACGAGATTTCATTAGTGAAATTCTAAACCATCAAAAATCCAATCGTCAAAATGGCGCCGTTGCCGGGGATTTGCAATGGTGTTGTGTTATTGGTTGTTGTATATATGTGAATAGTGTAAATATCTTGATTTTTGCTTTAATTGCTAGTGTAGAATTTTATTTTCCTTTTCCACCATGAATTCTCACTTTGGCTATGAGTTTGGTTCCAATTGCGTTGTAGGTAATGAGAGCTTCAATGAGGAGGTGTGTCAAGGATGGAACAATCAAAGGTGGGAGGAGCCACATGCATATGATCAATCCTCATGGCAACAACCTCCACCAATGCACTATGAAGAAGAGTCATCCTATGATGCATACCAACCCAATGGCTATGGTGAACCACCTTGTGATTTTCAAGAACCACCACCATATGCCTATGAATCACATCCTCAACATGAACCTCAACCATACTCACAAGCCTCTCCATACCAAGCACCTTCCTATGATCCATATCCACCATATGACCAATCATTCATGCCATATTCTTATGACCATTATGAGCAAGAACCCTTAGAACCACCACAACCCTATCAAGATTACTCCCAAGAACCACCTCAATACACACCATCTCCACAATTTTATCAAGAGGAACCACCTTCCTACCATGAATCCTCTCTCCAAAATAATGAACCTTCCTACCCACCGCAAGCACCAATAAACGACTCTCTCACTTTGTTACTTCAAGGACAAGAAGTCATGAAACGGGATACACTTGAGTTTGTGACCAACTTGACCAAGGTAGTGTCCACCTTAGCCTACCGATGTTTGAATGCTCAAGGTACTTCCATGATCCCATGTGAAAAGTCAAAAGAAGAACAAAGCATGAAGGAGACATTGGAAGATTCGGTGGGGGATGGAGGATACCATTTTGTGTTGGAACAATTGGAGGAGCCTATGATCATTGAAGAAAAGGAAGAAGTGGTTGAAGATCTAGGGGATGTTGAAAGTCCATGGGAATGTAGCATCATGGAGCACTTTTCCAAGAAGCTTGAAATTGATGTTGAGGGGGGTGCGCAACCTCCAAGGCATACCATCATTGAAGACTTGGAAGAAGCTTATCAAGAGATGGATTCAATCATGGATGAATTCCTCTCCACAATCGAATCCTCTCCCATTGGACATGAAGTTGAAGCTATAGAAAAGTGTGTACAACCCCCCACGGAAAACAAAAATGGTATGGTGTATATTGAAATTGAAGAATATGAAGAGGTTGATCAAGAGATGAATTCATTCATCAACGAATTCCTATCTAAAGTTGAATCACCTCCCATGACACAATATGTCAACACCAAGCCATGTAACAAAAGGGAAATGGTTGACTTTAAAGAAGCTTATGAAGAGGTGGAAACAACCAAAGATGAGCACAAAGAGGTAGATCTTGCATTGTCTAAGTGTGGGGAAATCTTCCTTCCCAAGCTACCATCAAACACAACATTTAAGTGGGAAAAATCTCTATCCCTAAGCTTTAATCTCTCACTTGAATATGGTTTGATTGAAAATGATGGTCAACTTAGAACTCTTTGTAGAATTAAAAGTAAGAATGAGTTGTGTAGTGGTTGGAAAGTAGGTGTTAAGTTCATTAAGGTCAAGGCCTCAAGGTATAGGGATGATATTGGGACAAGGATCGCCTTGTATGGATCTAGAAGGAAGCATTGTTGGAGTAAAGAGAATTCCATGTGTCCACCACATTCATGCCAACGAACCATCCGACAAAATCATGGAACTCAACCAACGGATAGATGCGAAAATAAGATATGGGATCCCGGTTCGATATGTGAAGACCAAATATGGGGACTCGTATTTTGGGTAGAACTCTGCCCAAGCTTAATAAAGATGGTTGGAAATTTTGTCAACCAATTGAAGAGCATGGATCCTTGGAGATTCAAGGATGAATACAAACATAAGCCACCATGACAAAGAGCCTCTCAAATGTCTAACTTAAGGACTTAAACTAAAAGTGCTAGGTGGGAGACACCCCACCATGGTAAACTCTTTCCAATCTTTTACATTTACTTAATAAGTGATTTGAGTTACCATTGTAGGTAGATGTTCCATACAAATTTGTTGGTACAATTTAATTGTTAGCTTAGTCTTATACATGTTGTGTTTAGTAGTAGATGAATAATATCAAAATTACATTTTTGTGAATTGTATGATGGTTGAGTGAATAAGAGTTGTGAACACTGAGGAGAGCACCCAACAGTTTGTTATAAAAAAAAAAAAAAGAGGTTGGACGCGAGCGCACCATGTACGCGCACGCGTCCCTGTGAGGATGCACCACGAGCCAAACACCAGAGAGTTGGGTCATCCTTGGGCACACATTATGCCTCGAGCCCAATTCGACCCACGCGGACGCGCACATGCTGCGTGCGCGCCGTTTCTAATAACATGGACTTTCACACGGACGCGCACATGCCGCGTCCGCGCCGATTCGCTGCTGCAGGTTTTTGAGCCAAACTCCAGAGAGTTGAGCCGGCTCTGGGCTAGCTTTAGGCCCCAGGCTCAACTCAACCTGCGCGAGCGCGCACATCGCGCCAACGCGCCACCTCATACCTTAGCAATGCACGCGGACGCGCACCTGCCGTGCACGCGTCCATGGGTGCTGCCACTAATCTAGGCCACGGACCCGAGAGTTGGGCGTGCCGCAAGCCCACTCTAAGCCTCCGGCCCAACCTCATGCACGCGTGCGCGCACTGTACGCGCACGCGTCCCTTCCTATATTTCTCATCCACGCGTAAGCGCAATGTACGCGCACGCGTAGGTCGCAAGTTTTTATCAAGGGACGCGGACGCGCAAGGTGCGCGCTCGCGTCAATTTAAAATTAGGATAACCCTAATACGCGATGCGCACTGCGCAGTCGTGCACACCATCAACCATCACCATCTTCTTCCTCCTCTCAACTTCCATACCACCGCGGCAGCAACAATAGCCACCGCCGGCCACCACCCCTAACCTTCCACGAAACACTCTCAACCCTACTCATTCTCTCCCTCCTCCACTTACCTCTCTCCCTCCTTCCCTCTGTCTCCCCGCCCACCGCCGTCCCAACGCCGGCAGCACTCTCCGCCACCCAGTCCTCGCCGTGGCCGCCACTGCTCACGGTCTCTCTCCCTCTCTCATTTCTGCACCTTATCTACTCTTATCCACTCCCTCTCTTCCCCTTTTCTCTTGACCGAACCGCCATCCACCGCCGCTGCTCGTCTTTCCGGCCACCATTCACGGCGGCGCAGTGCTTAGCATCATTTCTTCCCCATTCTCCTTTCCGTTACTGATTCCTCTGCTCCCAGGTTCCACTCAATTTTTTTTGTTTTTCTGTTAGTCCTTAATTTCTGTTAGTTAGTCCAATTGCATGTTAGTTAGTGAATTCAAATTTTGCATGTTAGGCTAGCTAGAAATAATTGCGGTTAGGTAGCTCGGGCTGGATAGAGGATTCTAGGCCTGATAAGTGCTCCGTTCGTGCTTCATTTGCTGTTTGCTATGAGAATGTTGTATGATGCTTTTGGACTGTTCTTTTTGTGTATTTCTCGCTGCCTGAAAACCATATCACTGGTGCTGTAATATTTGATGTTGTTTGCTATGTTAATTGTGATAATTTGCTATCCGGGACCGTCCTGTTTTAAGCCGGAATGCTGCCCGATTTTCAAGAAAATTGATTTCATTTTGGTCTTGGCTTTAACTTTGGGCAACATTCCGTTTTCCTTGCGATTTCCCGGATTTGCACATTATTTGTGAACATGAGCCACAACTTTTCTTTTCATTATGCATCAATTTCATCATATTACTAATCCACTTTTCTAACCTCATTGCTTTCTTTAACCATCTAACTTCCGCTTACTCCTTAACAATTTTTTCAAAAATATGATGATATTTTTGCATATTGAATATGAGTTGTTACTTTCAATGCAACTTGCTTTCTTGGTTTATTTGTTCACTTTTATATATTCATTACAACATCATGGTTGTTTCTTTTTGTCATTTGTCTCCTGAACATGCTTTATTTGTTAAATGCTAAATGTCTTTTATATCCTATCCTATTTTTCAGGATGTCTGACAAAGGCAAAGCCATAGCCACCACTACCTCCAAAAAGAGAAAACACTCTACCCCTTCTCTTCCCTCCACATATAAGAATTATGCCAAGAACCCTTTAAATGATGTGGATAAGGAGAACCAACAGTTACCTTCTACCAATCCGGACAAATTCCCTAATCTCTACTGTGAGCTCCGATTTTCTAAATATCGGACTACAAAGCTCAACATTGAGAAGAAGCTACTTCTCCCGATGGATGTGAGACGCTCTATTTTCGGTCGGATCATTGATTTGGGTATTGACTTTGTTGACCGGGATTTGGGGGATATCAATATTTCCTGGGTGAAGGAATTTTACTGCAACTTCTTCCGTCCGACATTGGATTCAGTTCAGGTGAGGGGTAGGGAGATTATGATCACTGAGACTGCCATTGAGGAGGCATTACAGTGCAGGCATGTTTCGGATGAGCTGTGTGCCCATCAGCAGGCTGAGTTAGCCATACACAGTATGACCTTCGATTATGAGGCACTCAGGACTGTTATTGGGATACCAGAGGCTACTTGGGTTATGGATGCCAACAATACCAAGCCGAAAGGGATGTTGTTTACTCATTTGACTAGAGAGGCCAAGACTTGGCAGATGATCTTTGCCTGCTATGTCCTTCCCACCACCCATTTCTCTGAGATTCCTATGGAGATGCTTCTACTTATTGGGTGTGTCATGGAGGGGAAGGAGGTCTCTTTCCCTAGGCTGATCAGACAGTGTATGTGGCGGGCGCATATTCGTGGCCTACTTCCTTTTCCCACATTGGTCACGAGTATGGCAGCCCTAGCCGAGGTGCCATGGTTGGATGATGATGTGCGACCGCCACCCCCTGATGATGATGACAAGGAGGTTACTATTCCCTGGGGTGGTTGGGTGCACGAGAGGCCGCTTGCTAGACGCCGGTCTCGGGCCAGAGCTCCCGTGGGGACGCCTTCTCCTTCAGCCCCTACGGCTGCCCCATCATCCTCTACAGCTGCAGCTCCTTCATCATCCACTGATCCACCAGCAGCACCTGAGCCTACATATCTCCTAGTCCAGCGTCTTTTCCGGTTCCTAGAGCGTGAGAAGCGCCATATTAGACGTCGTTTGGATCGGATAGACCAGATGTTTGTGGCCCAGGGCCTTGAGCTACCCCCTCTTCCCGACTCTCCGGCCTCCGATGAGCAGGATCATCAGGAGGAGGTTGCGGAGGCGCCGGTTCAGCAGCATTCCCCTACCACTACAGAGCCACTAGAGATTCCTGAGGAGCCGGTTCCACAATCAGAGCCTGAGCCTATCGTTGTACCTCCCACTGATCCTCCGGTTTAGCATCGAGGACGATGCTTGATTTTAAGTGTGGGGAGGGCACCGGTAGCATTATTTGGGAACCGGTGAACTTTTTCAGCCTAGTTATCTTATCTCGCACATTTTGTATATATTTGGATGCATTTCTAGTTTACTTTAGATACTTTTATTGCTTATTTTGGATTTTAGTTACTTTGATGCTTTTGGATATTTTTAGATATTGTGGATGCTAGATTTCGTACTTTTAGTTGAATTTTTCTTTACACATTTTGTTTATCTTTGTCTTTTAGTTGTAGTTGTGATTAGAAATCATATTTTGGATTGCAAATATTTAGTCACCCTTTTTGCATAAGAAATTGATTTTAAGTGGAAAAGAAAAGGGTGAACTAAGAAAATTTTTGGATTTTTCAATCACAACAATGCTTATTCAAATATTGAAAGTTTCCAAGGAGTTTAAATATAGGGCATCAACCCAATTGATTGAAAGAAAATTTTTGGTAGAACTTGCTTGAATTTCATACTTTGTGAAGCATGTATTGAACTAAGAACACAAGCTTGTGAGACTTGAGCCTATTGACGTGGTTACACTTTATAACCACTTATTTTCCATTCTTGTGTGAAATTGTTCTCTTTCCATGATTGTAATCCTTGATTTGCTTGATTCTATATGTCCATTTCATTCTTGTATTTATGCATTTATATGATTGAGGCCATTACTTCATTAGCCACTTACCCAAATAGCCAACCCTTTATTCTCCATTGTTAGCCAATTTTGAGCCTATGCTTAACCAACTTATTCTCATTTAGCACATTACAAGCTGATGAGCGGATAATTTGTATACTTTTTGGCATTGTTTTTAGTATGTTTTTAGTATGATATAGTTAGTTTTTAGTATATTTTTATTAGTTTTTAGTTAAAATTCACTTTTCTGGACTTTACTATGAGTTTGTGTGTTTTTCTGTGATTTCAGGTATTTTCTGGCTGAAATTGAGGGACCTGAGCAAAAATCTGATTCAGAGACCAAAAAGGACTGCAGATGCTGTTGGATTCTGACCTCCCTGCACTCGAAGTGGATTTTCTGAAGCTACAGAAGCCCAATTGGCGCGCTCTCAACGGCGTTGGAAAGTAGACATCCTGGGCTTTCCAGCAATATATGATAGTCCATACTTTGCCCAAGATTTGATGGCCCAAACCGGCGTTCAAAGTCACCTCAAGAAATCCCAGCGTTAAACGCTGGAACTGGCACCCAAATGGGAGTTAAACGCCCAAACTGGCACCAAAGCTGGCGTTTAACTCCAAGAAGAGTCTCTACACGAAATTTGCTTTATTGCTCAGCCCAAGCACACACCAAGTGGGCCCGGAAGAGGATTTTTATGTCATTTACTCATTTCTGTACACCTTAGGCTACTAGTTTCTTATAAATAGGACCTTTTGCTATTGTATTAGAAATCTTTGGATCTTTATATCTTTTGATCACTTTAGATCTCTAGATCATCTTTGGACATTTTGTTCTTAGATCATTGGGAGGCTGGCCATTCGGCCATGCCTAGACCTTATGCTTATGTATTTTCAACGGTGGAGCTTCTACACACCATAGATTAAAGTGTGGAGCCCTGCTATACCTCGAGTATTAATGCAATTACTATTGTTCTTCCATTCAACTCCGCTTGTTCTTGTTCCAAGATATCACTTGTTCTTCAACTTGATGAAGGTGATGATTGACGCCCATCACCATTCTCACCCATGAACAAAGTGACTGACAACCACTCTTGTTCTACAAGCATTTGAGGCTTAGTGAATATCTCTTGGATTCCTGATTGCACGATGCATGGTTGATCGCCTGACAACCGAGTGCTCGCCTGACAAACGAGCCAACCATTCCGTGAGGTCAGAGTCTTCGTGGTATAGGCAAGAACTGATGGCAGCATTCAAGAGAATCCGGAAGGTCTAACCTTGTCTGTGGTATTCTGAGTAGGATTCAATGACTGAATGATTGTGACGTGCTTCAAACCTGTAACCTACTGGGCGTTAGTGACAGACGCAAAAGAATCACTGGATTCTATTCCGGTAGGGGAGGGAACCACACCGGTGATTGGCAGCACTGTGACAGAGTGTGTGCATTAGCTTTCACTGCGAGGATGGGAGGTAGCTGCTGACAACAGTGAAACCCTACACGAGCTTGCCATGGAAAGGAGTAGGAAGGATTGGATGAAGGCAGTAGGAAAGCAGAGAGACGGAAGGGAAGGCATCTTCATGCGCTTATCTGAAGTTCTCACCAATGAATTACATAAGTATCTCTATCTTTACCTTTGTGTTATTTTTGTTCATCATCATTATCATTTGAGTTTGCCTGACTAAGATTTACAAGATGACCATAGCTTGCTTCAATACTAACAATCTCCGTGGGATCGACCCTTACTCACGTAAGGTTTATTACTTGGACGACCCAGTGCACTTGCTGGTTAGTTGTGCGAAGTTGTGTAATGCCATGGTATTGAGCCACCAAGTTTTTGGAGCCATTACCGGGGATTATGAGAGTTGTGAAAAAGTATAGTTCACAATTTCGCGCACCACAAGCCCAAGGCGAAAAACCAATAAAAGTCCTTGTTTGGATCTTTGATTAGTCTAGGCTAGTGAGAGTGTTTATTATTCAAAGTTGGTGAGGCTTGGGAACATTGGATGGGATAAAAGGGGTAGTACAATTTCATGTTTAGGAATTGGGTACGTACTCATGTATTGATTAAATGAATAGACCTTGTGCATTGATGTTCTTGTATATAGTTTGACAAAAGAAAAAAGAAATGAAAAGAAAAAAAAAAGAGAAATAAAAGTGAAAATGAGAAAAACAAAAGAAAAAAAAAGAAAGAAAAAGAAGAAAAAGAAAGAAAATAATAAAAAGGGGACAAATTGCCCCCAAAGTGAAGTCAATAAAAAGGGATCAATGCATAAGTGTTATGAATCAAATAAGGATGCATGAATATGTAAGAAAAAGTGAAGAATGGGTAGTTAGAGTAGTTTGAATTTGTATAGGTCATTATATAGGTTAGGTGGGAAAATCTATGCTAATCAAAGATTCAAACCTTAGCCCACTTAACCATAAATGATCCTACCTTGACCCTAACCCCATTACAACCAAAATGAAAGACCTCATGATGAATGTATGCATGCATTGAATAAATGTTGATTGTTAGAAGAAAATCAAATTTTGGAAAGCTTGATTAGAAGAGAAATGAGTGAATTGACCCTTAAACACTTGAGTGAATAGAGCGGATACATATCCGGTGAGGGTTCAAAAGTTCAATCACATGTGTTCATCTATATTATCTATATTCTTGCAAGTTTGAACTCCTTTTTGATAATTCAATACAATTGTGGTTTGGACTTAATTCCTATTGCCTAGCTCTTGTACTTACACATGTTCTTGGGAATCGATTTGTTTGAATTAAGCATTTGCATTTACTTTAGGTAGTTGCATTTAGATAGGCCTCATATAGTTTAGTTGCATTCAATAAATGTCATCACCTTTAACTCCTTCTTGTTTTAGCATGAGGACATGCTAAGGCTTAAGTGTGGGGAGGTTGACAAACCCCAATTTGACGGTTTGTTGTGTATTGAATTTAGAGTATTTTGATAACCTTTTGTCACATTTAGCCTATGAATTAGCATGGTTTTGTTATCTCTCCCATATTTGTGCTTAAGTGTAAAAACATGCTTTTTAAGCCTTATCTTGATGAATTCTAATTTCTCTTTGATTCCGCAAGATGCCTTGATGTGTTTGCTAGTAATCTCAGGATGAAATAGGCTAGACATGGATCAAAGGAAGCAAGGAAGGAAGCATGCAAGTGGAGAGAAGCACTAAAAGCCAAAGAGCTGATCCAGGCCATGTACGCGTACGCGCACTAGGCGCTCGCGCGCACATTGCGAAACAGGCCAAGGACGCGCACGCGTACCGTGCGCGCACGCGCCGATGATGGCACATGACTTCATTTATTTAACACGTGCCTGGCGATTTTGGAGAGGTTTCAGCAACTAACTTTGGCGCCAAAATGCACATAAAAGCCAAGGATTGAAGGGGATTGACAACACATGTTCATACATACATACACATTCACTAGGATTAGTTTTAGTTTAGTTTTCTAGAGAGAGAAGCTCTCACTTCTCTCTAGAATTAGGATTAGGTTTAGGCTAATCTCTCTTCTTAGATCTAGATTTAATTCATGCTTTGATTCAATTGTCCTTTGTTAATTCTCAATCCTCTCATCTCTCTCTTTCTAGTTATGTGTTTCTATAATTGTAATTCTTCATTTTGTTTTGGATAGATTGTTATTCTTTAGTTTCATTTCAATAATGCAAATTGAGGTAATTCATGATAATTTGATGTCCTTGATTGTTGTTGTTAGTTCTTTGCAATAATTGTTGTTAGATTCTATTCTTGTTGTCAATTTACTATGCTTTTCTTTTATGCCTTCCAAGTGTTTGATGAAATGCTTGGTAGGATTTTAGAATAGATTTTTGTCCCTCTTGGCCTAGGTAGAGTAATTAGTAACTCTTGAGTTCTCTAATTCCCTTGTTGATTGATAATTAGAAGTTGCTAATTGATTTGAATACCTCTAAAGCTAGTCTTTCCTTTGGGAAATGATTAGGACTTGAGGAACCAAATTGATTCATCCACTTGACTTTCCTCCATGGTTAGAGGTTGACTAAGTGGGAGCAATGAACAATTCTCATCACAATTGAGTAAGATAACTAGGATAGGACTTCTAATTCTCATATCTTGCCAAGAGCTTTTTATAGTTGTTAGTTTACCTTCATTGCCATTTACTTTCATGCCCCTTATCAAAAACCCCAAAACACATCGCAACCAATAACAAGACACTTTATTGTAGTCCTAGGGAGAACGACCCGAGGTCCAATACTTCGGTTTATAAATTCTAGGGGTTTGTACTAGTGACAAACAACTTTTTGTACGAAAGGATCATTGTTTGGTTTAGAAACTATACTTTACAACGAGATTTCATTAGTGAAATTCTAAACCATCAAAAATCCAATCGTCATTAACCAATACCAATGCAGTGTTCATGGACTATATGAACCGAATATTCTGTCCATTCATGGATGAATTCATCATTGTCTTCATTGATGACATTCTAATATACTCTAAGACTAAGGAGGAGCACGCGAAACACTTGCGGATCGTGCTGTAGATTCTGAAAGAGAGAAAGTTGTACGCTAAACTTTCTAAATGTGAATTCTGGAAGAATGAGGTGAAATTTCTAGGTCACGTAGTGAGTAAGCAGGGAATAGTTGTGGATCCTTCTAAGATTGAGGTAGTGATGGACTGGGAACAACCTACATCAGTGATGGAGATCAGAAGTTTCTTAGGTTTAGCAGGATATTATCGGAGGTTTATCAAGGACTTTTCACAAATTGCGTTGCCTTTGACAAAGTTAACTTGAAAAGATGCGCCGTTTGTCTGGACATTAGAATGTGAGGAGAGCTTTCAAACTTTAAAGCAGAAACTAACTACAACGCCTGTTCTTGTGTTACTCAAGCCTAATGAGTCTTTTGAGGTGTATTGTGATGCTTCGTTGAAGGGTCTGGGGTGTGTGCTGATGCAACACCACAATTTTGTGGCAGATGCTTCACGATAGTTGAGACCGCATAAAGTAAAATATCCGGCTCATGACCTGGAACTCGTTGTGGTTGTGTTTGCCTTCTATGGAGGCATTACTTTTATGGAGTTAAGTTTCAAATTTTCTCTGATCATAAGAGTTTGAAATATCTCTTTGATCAAAAGGAGCTTAATATGAACCAAAGAAGGTGGATGGAGTTACTGAAGGACTATGATTTTGAACTGCGTTACCATCTAGGAAAACCTAATGTCGTGGCAGATGCTTTAAACCGGAAATCATTATATGTTGCTTGGATGATGCTAAAAGAAGAAACGTTATTGAAAGAATTTGAGAATCTGAACTTGGGCAATAGAGAGGTAGTTGGGAATATGTTCTTGAATTAATTACATATCTCCAGTGACTTCAAGGTTGAGATTCAAATGGCTCAGCAGAATGATCAAAAGCTGCAAAAAATGTTGCAAATCATTGAACAGAGGAAACAACGAGAAGTTAGTAAAGACAGAGAAGGATTTTAGAGGTACACGGGAAGGATCTGTGTATCGAATGTAGGAGATTTGAGGCAAGATGTGTTAATAGAAGCTCACCGGAGAAAGTTTTTGATCCATCCAGGGACTACTAAAATGTATCATGACCTAAAAGCAATGTTCTGGTGGCCGAGAATGAAGAATGATGTGGCATTGCATGTTTCAAAATGTTTAACTTGTCAGAAAGTAAATATTGAACACCAGAGACCATCTAGAATGTTACAACCTTTAGAAATTCCAGAATGGAAATGGAAAAGTATCATAATAGACTTTGTGTCTGGATTGGTGAGGACTCAGCCAGGATTTGACGCAGTATAGGTGATTGTGGATCGGTTGACAAAGTCTGCACACTTTTTGCCTATATGAATGAGTTATACCTTAGAGGAGTTAGCTTGTTTGTATATCAAGGAGATTGTAAGACTGCATGGTGTGTCTATAACCATAGTTTCTGATAGAGATCCTCGTTTTATTTCAAGATTTTGAGAGGCGTTTTAGAAAGCGTTTGGAACTCAATTGAGCTTAAGCACTACGTACCTTCCTCAAACCGATGGTCAATTGGAGAGGATGATACAAACCCTAGAAGATATATTGAGGGCTTGTGTTCTGGACCAACTGGCGAGCTGGGATCGTTATATGCCGCTAGTGTTGTTTGCGTACAACAACAGTTACCATGCGAGCATGGAAATGGCTCCGTATGATACTTTGTATGGAAGAAAATGCCAATCTCCACTATATTAGTATGAAACTAGAGAGTCAAGTTTATTGGGGCCTGAGTTAGTAGCTGAAACCACAAAACAGATTAAGAAATTTTGCACAAAATGCTTACCGCTCAAAGTCACCAGAAAAGCTATGTCGATTAGATACGGAAACCGTTAGAATGTGATGAAGGAGATAATGTATTCCTAAGAGTCACTCCAACAATAGGAATGGGTAGAGCGATCAAAGCAAAGAAACTGAATCTTCATTATATCGGTCCGTTTCAAATCCTGAAGAGAATTAAACGGGTGGCGTATCGAATAACTTTTCTACCACATCTTTCAAACCTGCACGAGTATTTCACATTTTGCAACTTCGGAAGTACACTTCTGATGCTAGCCACATTTTAGAGCCTGAATCAGTTCAATTGAAAGAGAATCTAACGCTTTAAATTACTTCGGTGCGAATTGACGATACTAGTATTAAGCGATTGCGCAGAAAGGAAGTCTCATTAGTAAAAGTTGCTTCGAGTCGAGCTGGAATCGAAGAGCACACCTAGGAACTTGAGTCAGAAATGAGAAAAGACTACCCACACCTATTTTCAGGTAACTGAATTTGAATTTTGAAGGAGAAATTCTTAATTAGGTGGGTAGGATGTAAACCCCGCGAAATAAATAAATAATTAACCAATAACTTAATTATTATTCAAAAAAATTAGGAAATTAAATTTTTATAATCTAGAGAATAGAAATATTAAAAATACGAATTTTGACACTAATTTTAAAAATTTTGGCCCAAAAGTAAACTAACGAACCGAATTGATTAAACCGGGTCCAAACCGGACTGAAGGCCCAACCCATTCACCATCATTTAATTGACTTCGGCCATTCCTTTCCCTTTCCATACTCCACTTCACTCAGGGGATGAAGCAAGCTAAGAAACCCTTAGCGTAACCCACTTCCAAATTTTAATCCATCATAATTTTCAATCCGGAGCTCCGATTGATGTGCTGTTTGCAGCCACGTGTTCGTCTCGAAATTCTCTTTAATTCTATTTGAAAAAAGTGGTAAAAAATTTGCATTTCTCACCCAATTATTTTCCTCCTCAATTTCGTGATTTTTTAGTTTGGGTATTGAGAAATTAAATGATTTTAATGGTTTAGGTGAACTCTAGCAACAAAAAATTACTAGATTTTGTCCAATTGATCTGTAGTTAAGGTAAGAAACTATTGAACCTGTGTGAATCATTGAATTAGTGAATCCTATGATGATTATAGTGATATTATGTGAATTAGATTGTGTTCTTGTTGATCTAGAGTTCATTGGCTGGTTTGAAATGAAATCCGGATGATTAAGCTTGAGGAATTGACATTTGGAAGCTTGAAACTTGTGAAAGGAGAAGTTTTTTAGGAAGAAATCGGCCAATGTATGGTTTAAATTTCTTGTAGTTAATGTTTAATGTCACGTGAAAACTTAAGCTAGAAGACCTTAAGATAGGAATGGACTGAATGAATTATTGATGGATTGTGTATATGGTATGTGATGTGTGATTCGATTTTGTAAACAGTCTGCTGTTGGAGTTGGTTGGTTTTTGGAAAAGATTTATTGGAATTGGTTTGATTTTGAAATAATTTGATACTATAAATTATTTGAATGACCGAGAGGTGTTTGGTTTTGTGGTTAGGACCCTTGAGGGTGGCAGAAGTTTGAGTTTTAGATGAGATACTGCCAAAATTTTTATAAAAATTAGAGTTTTGATTTAAATTGTTATTTAAAAAAAGATCATTATATGACTTGTATATTTGAGACTAATTGTTGGCCCTCTATCGCAAGATGTGACTGGACACTTTAACTCCCCGGGTTCCCTACGAGCAGGCATATATAAAATAGAATATTATATTATTGAGTTTGGAGTTTGACTCCATGGAATATTATATTATTGGGCTTGGAGTTTGACTCCATGGATATTATTTTTGAACTTGGGATCCGTGCACAGAGGAACTGTCTAATGGTTAGCTACCAGACATGTCGGGTTAGCTATATAACCAACAGATCAGACTCATTAGCCATAAGATAAGCATACATTATATGCATTTGTTTGTTTTGCTTGAGTGTGCATTATTTTGGTTTGCTTAACTGCTTAACTCTTTTTATCTGCTATTTGTTTTACTCGCTGTAATTGCATCCCTATCTGTGTTTTTCTAGCTTGAATTTTATGTGTATATTTTCTAAGAGACCCCTCTTGGTGGAGGTGTGGGGGATTTCCACCGGTGATTCGGAGGATTGGAGACAGAAAGTGAAGTATTAGGTTTAAGTTAGATTTAGAAGTTGAATACCTTAGATAACTTACTTAATTTTTGGTTTAGTTGGATATTTAAGCTAAAATCTGAGTATCGGAGTTCTAGGAATGTCTTTAACTTTTTCCGGGACCTTTTATATTAACTATGCGGGCACCTTTACCATACTAAGAACCCTCGGTTCTCATTCCATACATATTTCTATTGTTTTTTAGATGCAGGTCGAGAGGTGCCTTGTTGAGCATATGGAGACCCTCCTTACAAGCGAAGAACTGTCTTATGGCTGTTATATTTTGTTTTAGACTATGTATATATTTATATAGAATCTCCGCATGTATATTTTATATTTTGTCCCTCCTAGAGGTTGACTTGGAGAAACAGGTGTTTATTCTGTAGTTTGAGTTATATTTTGGGTTGTATAAATATGTATAATTACATACTCTGGTCGGCCTTAGTTTCGCAGGTCAAGTATGGAGTTTGATATTTGTATTTTGGAACACCGATCTGTATATCATGCTTTTAGCCTTTTTTTGATCTTACCGATCCGTTTTACGATTAATCATGTGAGTGTAACACGATTTTCTATTTTTGCTTTTGCTTAGTTTCTTCTTCAAGGCTCCTAGTTATGAAATTCTTTCAACTATACTTATATATGTCTTTCCTTTTGGAGGTTATAACACCTCGCCACCTCTACTTTACGACTTAAGCGTAAAGCTCTGTGTGGTAGGGTGTTATAGAATCTACCTGCTTCCAAGCAATGCAATGATTCTCCTGGTTAGTATCGGAATCCAAATAATCATAAGGATTATAGTAGTAAAGCTGGTTATCTCGAATTGATAAAAGAAAGTTTCAATGGAATTATGGGACTAACTGGTCTTAGCTCTAGAATTTAAAGATTCTAGAAAATTTTAAAATGCTTATTGGGGTAGCGATCAAAGATGCTCTTCCAACTATTGTCCTTAGATATAGAAGAGGTCTCGCTGATTTTAATTTATGTCAACGGTGCAATATGGACCAAGAGTCGGTGATACATTGCCACATGGAGTGTGAGAAGGCAAAAGTCATTTAGAGGCTGATAGACCCTCAATGTCTTGTGCCCCCGATAGATGTTAACTTTTATGATTGGTGTTGGTGTGTGAAATATATATAATATATCATTAGTTACTAAGAGTTTGACCAATAGAAACAAATTCTATTAATTTAATTTGATAGATGGCAAATTACTATTGGCTAGATAGTGCTATTAGTTTTTGTTCTGCTATAATCATGCGATTCAGTTGAAGCTATAAAATAGTGGTTTTAGTCATTATAAAGGGTGTAATCTTTTTCATCTAATAAGAATCCTGATTCTCACATTTTTGCTTTTTCCTTCTATTGCATCATAAT
This sequence comes from Arachis hypogaea, assembly GCF_003086295.3. Taxonomy (NCBI): domain Eukaryota; kingdom Viridiplantae; phylum Streptophyta; class Magnoliopsida; order Fabales; family Fabaceae; genus Arachis; species Arachis hypogaea. The sequence continues at coordinate 89,609,150 of NC_092037.1, read as the reverse complement.
CTGTGGCTTCGAACGGGTTTTTATCATGGTGTGGTGAAGCGTGGATGCTGCAGATTAATGAGTGCATAGAGAATCAAGTTTTTGCCCCTTCTCTCTGCATCTTCCATGGCAGAATCCAAAGAAATAGTGAAAAATCCAGCGAATTCGCAAAACACGAATAAACAAAATCAGAATCTCTCTACATCAAACTTACAAACATTGGCAAGATTGATGAGTCAAATTGCATTCCTATAATCACAAGTAGCAAGAACCAACATCAATCCAATTCAAGATCCAACATCACCATACTACCTACATCCAAATGAAATAGTAGGTTTGATTCTTACCCAATCTCCATTAATAACTCAAAATTATCACTCTTGGGCATGGTCTGTCTGGTTATCCATCAAATCCAAGAACAATTGAGATTCATTGATGGAACCCTACCAAAACTAGAAATAAGCGATCCCAATTTCGAACTCTGGGATAGATGCAATACCTTTGTGCTATCGTGGATACATTTCTCTTTGAGCAAAGAAATCTTGCAAAGTGTTTTGTGGTGTAATGTTACCTCTGAACTTTGGAATGATCTGAAGCACCGCTTCTATGAGGGAGATCTTTTTCGTGTCGCAGAACTTCAAGAAGAGATGTATCTGATGAAACAAGGAGACTTCTCCATTACTGCATATTTCACCAAATTAAAATGGATTTAGGAAGAACTTGATGAGTTCAGACCCATCCCAGACTGCAATTGCAAACTACAACGCTCGTGTGGGTTGAAAATTATGTGAGAATATCGCGAACAAGAGCATGCTATACGAATCTTGAGAGGTTTGAAAGATTAGTACAGCACAGTTAAATCACAAATTATGTTCATGTCCCCACTTCTTAATATAAACTACATCTACTCCCTACTCTTGCAACAAAAAAGACAACTCATAGGATCTGACCACAATAAATGAAAAGATAGTGGTGAATGCTGTAAACATTAATGCTGGTAGCAAAAACTCTAACAATTTCACTTTGAATTTCAACCCACCCATGCGTTGAGGAAGAAGCAGTAACAACAGATCGAATAGAGGAAGAAGCTTTGTAGGTAGAAGATCATTGAGGAGCTGCTCTCACTGTGGAAAAACTGGTCACACAATTAAAACTTGCTACCATAAGTATGGTTTTTCCCCATCTACAAAGAAGATTTGGCACTCCCGCTATCAACAATCTTATTGTTACTAAGATTACCCCTGATGCAAGCAACAATCTCGATAACATCTCAGCCCCAATTGAAGACAAACAAAGCCTTGATTCCCTACTTACTGAAGACCAAAAGAAAGCTCTAATTGCTATTTTTCAACAAAGAAGTGATCACCCTCACTCACTGCTTCAATCTCAAGTCGTTAACATTGTCATAGCACCATCAAAAGGTGTCTCCTACATGCTTTCCACATCTCATATATCCTTACACCCAAATAGTTGGATAATAGACACTGGTGCTACTACATGTCACATTTTCCCTAAAAATTTTCAAACTTACAATGTTGTTGACCCTATTTTAATCAAATGTCCCAATGGCACTGAAACAATTACCAATATTTATGGAACAGTTGTGCTATCACAGGATTTTATTTTAACCAATGTTCTTTATGTTCCCTCCTTTAAATTTAATTTAATCTTTATTTCAAAGGCCACTAATCTCTTATATTGTGAATTTTTGTTTAAAAATACACATTACGAGGTACATGTCAACCTTTCTTTGAGGATGATTGGTCATGCTAAGCAAAGAGGTGGGCTATACATTTTGGATAAAGAAGCATCTTCCACTAACTCCTAACCAAAAACTGCATATACAGTAAATTCAGATAGCACTTCACCAACCATCACTGCTAATACTACTAATAACTCCATTGATCAAGATACTTGGCACTGTAGACTAGGCCATATTTCTACTAATAGGCTATTAGAAATGCAAAAACATTATCCTTTTATTGTTTGTCTCTTAAATAATACCCCTTGTGAACTATGTCGTTATGCTAAACAAAAACGCATGTCCTTTTTAGCTTAAGCCAAACAAAGTCAGAAAAATTGTTTGATTTAGTCCATATGGACATTTGGGGACCTGTTTCCACCCTATCATTCACTGGACACAAGTATTTCTTGACTATTGTTGAAGACAAAAGCAGATTCACATGGGTCTTCTTTATGAAAAATAAAAGTGAAACTTCATCTTTTATTGAGTATTTTGTTCATTTTATTAAACTCCAACATGGCATGAATGTCAAGTGCATTCGAAATGATAATGATGCTGAATTTAAAATGGCAATATTCTATGCATCAAAGGGTATCCTCCACCAAACTTCATGTGTCGAAACTCCTCAACAAAATGGGGTGGTGGAGAGAAAACACCAAGAAATCTTAAAAATAGCTAGAGCACTCTTATTCAAAGCAAACTTACCAAAAATCTTTTGGAAGCATGCCACTGCTCATGCTGTTCACATTCTTAATAGAGTGCCTAGCTCTATTCATAAGAACTTTTTCCTTTATCAGCTTCTTTTTAACGAAATGCCAAACATCCAACATCTTAAAGTGTTTGGATGTCTTGCTTTTGCATCAACTTTGGTTGCTCATAGACAAAAACTTGACAAACGATCACGAAAATGCATTTATTTAGGTATACAATCTGGCACTAAAGGTTTTCTTTTAATGGATGTTCATAACAAGCAGTTATTTGCAAGTCGAAATGTCATTTTTGATGAGCATATTTTTCCTTATGTTAACTCACAAAACACTGTATCTTCATCTCATTCCAGCCATATTTTACCTATACATCCTCAAAATACCACTTCTTCCAATGATAGCACATATTTTCATAGTCTAGATAATTTCATCACTCCTGACATTACATCTAGTATCCCTCCCCCCCACACACACATCATGATACATTTCATTCATCACAAAATCATGATAATGCCATAACAAGTGATATACATCCTCCCACACAACCCACAACTGGTGAAAGTGCTATTTTGAGAAGGTCTACAATGGAAAGGCATAGACTAAGTTATTTGGAAGATTATCATTGTATGTCTACATCCACCTCTCTAATTCATGACCAATCGTCCACTCCTCAGAGGTATCCTATGTCAAATTATCTATCCGATGATTCTTTATCTCAGTCACACAAAACTCTTTCAATCACAATTGCAACAAATCCCGAACCAACATCCTATGAAGAAGCAATCATTCATGATTGCTGGAGACAAGCTATTAAATCTGAGTTGCGTGCTTTGGAGAATAGCAACACTTGGAAGCTCACCTCTCTACCACAAGGGAAAAAGGCAATTTGGTGCAAATGAATTTTTAAAACAAAATACAAGTATGATGGGAGCATTGAAAGGCATAAAGCCAGATTAATCGCAAAGTGGTTAACACAAACTCAGGGTTATGATTACTTTGACACTTTTAGTCCAATAATTAAGATGATAATTCTTCGAGTGCTTTTAGCCATTGTTGCAAGTAAGAACTGGTACCTTCACCAACTCGATATCAATACGACATTCTTACATGGTGACCTACTTGAAGAAGTCTACATGAAGGTGCCTCCGGGGCTGAACGGTCCACCAGGGACAATTTGCAAGCTTCAAAGATCCCTATACGGCCTCAAACAAGCAAGCTGCCAATGAAATTCAAAATTATGCTCAGTATTGATCCAATTCAGTTACACTCAATCACAGAAAGATCATTCCTTATTCACTAAATCAACACAAACAGATTTTATATCAATCTTGATCTATGTAGATGATCTAGTCATAGCAGGAGACAACATCAATCAAATTCAACATATCAAGAAGAAGCTTGATGATCTATTCAAAATCAAGGACCTGGGAGAACTCAAATTCTTTTTAGGCATGGATGTTGCATGAAGTAAGAAGGGTATAGCCCTATATCAACACAAATACACCTTAGACTTGTTAAAAGAGTATGGATTGTTAAAAGAGTATGGATTGTTGCACTGTAAACCAACCAGATGAACTACTTTACACAACTCTCTAAGTCTACTGGTACACCTTTGGAGGATGTTAAGCCATATAGAAGACTTATTGGGAGACTTATCTACCTTACAAATACAAGACCTGACATATGCTATACTGTTAGCAAGCTAAGTCAGTTCTTGGATTGTACTACTGATGAGCACTTTAAAGCTGCCCTGCACATCTTAAGATATCTAAAGCATGCTCCATCCAAAGGGTTACTGTTTGATTGCAGTTGTGATTTGTCTTTAAGAGGCTTTACCAATTCTGATTGGGGAACTTATCCTGACACTCGAAGATCCGTGTTTGGGTATTATTTTTTTTTAGGAAATTCATTAGTCTCGTGGAAAAGTAAAAAACAACAAACCGTAGCTCGCTCCTCCTCTGAAGCGGAATATCGAACCATGACATTGGCCACTTGCGAAGGAATTTGGCTCATCTATATTCTGAACAGCTTTAGAATTATGTTAGTCAAGCCCATGACACTGTTCTGTGACAGTCAATCAGCAAGACATATCGCATCCAATCATGTGTTTCATGAAAGAACGAAACATATAGAGATCGATTGCCACAAGGTCAAGGAGAAAGTACACGATGCAATGGAAGCCTAAAGTTAATGTCAATTCCTTCCAAGAATAGATAACAGATGTTTTGACTAAGCCGTTACCTCCAGGACGATTCGAAATCTTGTGTAGTAAACTAGACATGTATAACATATACCGTCTTAATTTAAGGGGGATGTTGGTGTGTGAAATATATATAATATATTATCAGTTACTAATAGCTTGACCAGTAGAAACAAAGTCTATTAATTTAATTTGATAATTGGCTAATTACTATTGCTAGATAGTACTGTTAGATTTTGTTTTGCTATAATCATGCGATTCAATTAAAACTATAAAATAGAGATTTTATACATTATAAAGGATGTAATCTTTTTTATCTAATAAGAATCCTGATTCTCTCTTTCTTGTTTTTTCCTTCTCTTGCATTATAATCTGTGGCTTCGAACAAATTTTATCAGCTGGTTAAGAAACGTTGTTAAAGGAAGAGAATTTATCTTTGCATCAATATTATGGTAGATTTGGAGGCATAGATGGCAACATATTTTTTATGTAGTCGATGTTTGGTCAGATAGGAAGACGGCGGCACTCGCAAGGTCAACGATGGATGACGTAAAAGGTTAAATGCATAATTTCTCATCTTTCAACTTCTATGAGCATAGTCCAATCTAAAAACCTCCTCCATAGATTGTCATAAAAATTAATTGTGATGCTAATATTTACCGTGATGAGGAGTGTGCTAGTTTTGGATGCCTTTTGAGGGATTTTGCTGGTGCTTGGATTCTAGGTTGCTCTGATTCTCTTCCAGTGTGGTCCATTAACAGGTGCAAGCTATTCGCGGTTTAGCATGACCTTGTTCTGGTGTAGGAGTGTAGCATCAAGCAAATTATTTATAAAACTGATTGCCTCGAAGTATTCCTTCTTTCTAAAAGCATTTGAAACTCAGAATGCTTGTGATTGTGATCTTCCCAGTAAAATCTATGATCTCCTTTATGATTATTAACTTTAAATTTTGTTATAATTGTGTGTGTTCAACTATATGATTATTAAATTTTATTATAATTGTGTATTTTTTTAAACTATGTTAGATATGTTGGAATATAAAATATATAATGAGAATAAATTAAATAATAAAAAATATTAGGAGGGTATCAAAATTTATTGTTTAGTCATCACCAAATCATTAATTCAATTTTTAGTTCTTTTTGTCTAATAATTCAACAACACACTTTATTTCATATTTTCAAATATTGATAGCTAAGATTGCCTTTATTTTTTAGAATATGATAAGATAAAACACTGAGAACAAGACATAAAGAATAGAGACATAGAATTTAATGTTCTTGTATTTTGTTTGGTAATAAAATAAAATAAATTATAAAAATTTAATTTATTCTCATTTTTTTATTCAAAAAATTTGAGAAGAAAAATATAATAATAAAAAGTATAATTATTAAAATTTAACAAGAATAATAAAAGAAAAAAATAAAAAATAAGTTGTGTTCTTTATTAGTGATAGACACAAAATACACTACTTCAATATTTTTGGACACAATATCTCTGTTCATATCTCATCTGTCAAACACGATTTTATATTTTTATATTTTTATCTCAGTGTCTCATCTCTATAAACAAATATAAATTACCAAAGTGATAATTCTTCCAACATTCCTCTTAAACAATATATATATATATATATATATATATATATATATATATATATATATATATATTTGGTCAGAAAACAATCTCTCTATATAGGAGAACATGGTTTATTATTCGACAAGTGTCCAGCCTCCATAATCGACACGTGGCGCAGTGAAAGGATAGGGGCATCAAAGTAAATAAATATTGTTTAGCTGTCAAATTTAAAACTGTGTGTAGATATAAATAGTGTGACAAAACCCTAAACTGAACATCTGTTAGCGGCCACTATATTTCAAAATTCAAAACCCATTCTCCTCCCTCATCAGATCTCTCTCCATCTGTCTCTCCGCCTGCCGGTACCGAAGCTGTTCACCGTCACCGGAGCAAACAAAGAAACTGCCCGCGATGCAAATAGAGGAACCATCGGTAGACTCTTCCTCTGTTCGCGGAAACTGAAGCTCGATCCCTTTGCAGCCACTCAGCATAGATGGCTGTCGTTGGCGGTGTTGCAATCTTGCAGAGGTAATTTATTTTTTTTACGAGTTAGAATAGTTACACAAATCGTTGTGTTTATGCAAAATCAATGAAACTGAAAAAGTGTTTCTTTGGCACGGTTAATGAACTCAGAATGGATCTCTATGTAATGTTCAGATATGGCGTTGGAGCGCATCTTGAAGGAACTCAAAGATTTGCATAAGGACCCTCCTACGACCGGTGAAGAAGCTCAAGAAGGTAATATTTGATTCGCTTTTATTGATTAATTGGTAGATTTGGGGTTTAGGGTTGATACGGTGTTGCTACTGTCAGTGAAGAGGCACCAGCTCAGCAGCAAGATAATGATGCTGGAAAGCTAATCATTCGAGAAAAAAAGAGAAGAATGGTGGTAGAGATCTTGCCGTTAAAGGTGCTATCGACTGTGAGGCAGAGGTAATTTTTTATTTATTTCAAAACAAAAATACTTTATGTATTTATTTTTCTAATCTCCTTCTGTTTTGGCTAAAGGTTGGGGTTGGTTTAGGGTTTAGGGTTTAACTTAATAATGTGTTCACAGTTAAGTTTAAGTGATGATAAAAAAACAATTGAAATCAACTCCTATGATTTATTGATCTTTTAGCTTCTGAAGTTTAGAGTTTATGGTTTAATTAAATTATTAATTCCAATTTCAAATCTTTGTGATTGTTTTAGTGACCAAAAGAGAATCAGAAGCAAAAGAAGAAATAGTCTTGCAGCAAAGGAGAAGTAAGTTATTATTGCACTAATTATTCAATGATATTCATAGTTCATGTGATTTCTTTTAGACAAATTTTCAAAGTTTACACACTATATCCATTACTTTTTTTAAATTTTTGTTTATATAGTACTTATTTGATTGGCAAGGAAAAAGTTCCATATTTTTTAGAATAACATAGAATGGAAGGGTTGGGTTGAAAGTTACTAAATACTAACATAAAACTTTTCTGTATCCTTTGAGCTAGATTCCAAATGCAGATGAAGTAAAAATCCTGTTTAAAAGAGATTTTGGGTATAGAATGCCAGGTATTGGAAAAGTTTGTTAGTCATATTAGTATTTTTTGTATCATTTTTATTTTTTGATGATTACTTATTTGATGTTAAGTGTTTTGGTAATTTTTTATGAATTCATTTATGTGTTTGAATTAGAAATTGTAGATTTAAGAATCAGAATTTAGAGTTTTCATGTGAAAGTCACTATTATGCCAAATCTAAGAAACAGATTTACTAAAGTCACCATTATGGACTGGGATTTGAGATTTGTTTAAGTAAGTAGAGGAATGCTTCCTTTTTAATTATTCGACAAGTGTCCAGCTCCTATGATTTATTAATTTTTTAGCTTCTGAAGTTTAGAGTTCATGGTTTAATTAAATTATTAATTCCAATTTCAAATCTTTGTGATTGTTTTAGTGAACAAAAGAGAATCAGAAGCAAAAGAAGAAGAAATAATCTTGCAGCAAAGGAGAAGTAAGTTATTATTGCACTAATTATTCAATGATATTCATAGTTCATGTGATTTCTTTTAGACAAATTTTCAAAAATTTACACACTATATCCATTACTTTTTTGGAATTTTTGTTTATATAGTACTTATTTTATTGGCAAGGAAAAAGTTCTATATTTTTTAGAATAACATAGAATGGAAGGGTTGGTTGAAGTTACTAAATACTAACATAAAACTTTTCTGTATCCTTTGAGCTAGATTCCAAATGCAGATGAAATAAAAATCCTGTTTAAAAGAGGTTTTGGGTATAGAATGTCATGTATTGAAAAAGTTTGTTAGTCACATTAGTCTTTTTTTGTATCATTTTTATTTTTTGGTGATTACTTATTTGATGTTAAGTGTTTTGCATCTAAATTTGCTCTATTCGAAATCACTAAACATAAATATTTTTATGCTTTTTTTACTGCCATAAAGAATATGAAGATTTAACTTTTTAGATCTTCAATTGAGTAGTATTTTCAGAAAAATATTGTAACATGCTGTGAGGCATTATTTTTTTTGTTAATTTTTATTTTTAATTTTATTTTAAAATAAAATATATAGCTTATTGAATCAGAAACTTAGTATCAAAAAGAGAAGTTGGGATAGTTTTTAAACGTGATATTTTTCAAAATATAAAAGTTAGACACTAAATAAGAGAATTTTCCTTTATAGGATTACATGTAAGTATATATAATGATAAAGGTATTTTGTTTTCTCAGGATTTATGAATTTTATTTATCTTCAATTTGTTTCGATCACTGTGCATATATGTTAACATGTGCTAACATGGGTATTTTGTTTGTGACTTATAGCTATTGTGTTTCTTTATCATAAATAATGGACATATATTAATGTAGTCACATTTCATTGGCAGTTTTTTATTTTACTATTATGATACCAGTTGGGTGGAATGAATGTCTTTTTTATTGATGCATGGAGTGTTCTCCTTCCATATTGTTATTTCATTATGAAGATGATAAGGTTGACAAAATAACCATTTTTGTTACTTTAAAAGTGAGCTAAAATTTATATTTAAGCATGTCTTCTTAATGAGAAAAACTAATGTTGATTCAGATTACATTTGCAAAAAAGGTCCTGAAAGATCTAAATTTGAGGATGGCTCATAGGGTGCATAAGATGTCATCATATCATAATTGCATTAAGCTATAAATATTTTTGGTGGTTGCAATAATTGTGGTGATAGAAAATTTTGGTGTTTAATGTCTTTTTTCTTTTCTAACAATGAATTTTACTTTGGATCTGTATTTTATTTTTCTCGGTGAATGATGGCTACAAGTTTCACTGTTCCATGGTAGGTAGTCAATTAAAGCTCTTTCTCATCTTTTATGGGGCTGTATTTTGATGGAGGTAGGTAGTCAATTAAAATTTTTTTTCGTCCTTTTTTTTATAAATTTTTATTAAAATCATTGTTTTATTTTTCTAATTTTTTATGAATTCATTTATGTGTTTGGATTAAAAATTGTAGATTCAAGAATCAAAATTTAGAGTTTTCACGTGAAAGTCACTATTATGCCAAATCTAAGAAACAGATTTACATGGACTGGGATTTGAGATTTGTTCAAGTAAGTAGAGGAATGCTTCCTTTTTAATTATTATGCACTAATATAAAGTTTGAAGTACCTTTGAAGTTTATTTCATAAAATGATGCTATAAATGCTATTCTACTTTTATATGTCATCTATTTGGCCATGATTTTGCATTGATCAATTTTCACTTACAAGTGTTGATGGTGAATTCATGTTAGTATGCTTTTAGCCTTTAAATCATTTACATTTAGCACTATTAGTCCTTAAGGGATGAAATATGTACAATTTAATTGCAAAATACTTTTTGGTTTAGTGTTATAATCTTTAAGAGATTAAATGTGTATAATTTCAATGGCTATAGAGTTTGTTTTTAATTTGTGCAATTTGAGAAATATATGTGCTGAAATATATGTGCTAATTCTCCAAGCATATTAATTCATGCAAGAAGAATTTTATATTTTGAAAAATTTCAAACAAAAAATTTTGATGAGGCCGTGTGTGTGAAATCTCACAAGAGATTAAAAAAAATTAGAGGAATTCCATTTAATCTAATTGGTTTATTGTATAATTTCTAGAAGAGATTGTTTTTTAATGAATAATAAAGAACAAAAAATTATATTTATTTCATTTAGGAAAATCTTGAATGTGCTTTAAATATGATGTTACAAAAAAAAATGTGTTTAGATGGTTACTAACTAAATACTAAAAGAGGGATTAATGTATGAATGGTGATTGTATGATGCTGACTTTGAGAATAATTTTGTTGTTTCTTTGGTATAAAATTTTAGGAGAATTTTTTTTTTCAACAGGTTTGCCAGGATGATAAAACAAAACAAACTATATGAGGATCAATTCTAAGATTTTGTTGACATTGCTTAATTCCAGTGACATTTTATAGTAGATTGTTGACATTATTTAATTCCGTTGATTCTTTCAATTCTATTTGTTTAAAGTTATTATTCGCTTTAATATTTTCTTCTTTTGGTTTTTAATTGTTTGCCGTGCGTTTGTAATTGATGTGGGGCATGTTGAATTTATTCTTTATTGGCTTTGACAATATACCCATTGTCGTCCCAAAAAAATTTGGTTATCATAACTTGACGTGCTTTTCTTCATCAGATTTGCTACCTTCATCATATTTGGATACGAATTTGAATTTGAAAAAATTATTGCTTTTACTGATATTAGACCAAAATACTCTTAAGCTAACTTGAACATATCCAAAATGCAATATCATATTGTGTATATTTGTTGATCTGAAGATGAATTTAAAGATGAGATTGAAGTACTTATATGGTGTGTTCTCTGCAATTTTCTTTTTCTAATTTTCGTGATTAGGTTTGATGCATTATTAGATTTTCTTGAAATGCAAAGTGTGCTGTTAGCATTCATGAGTATCTGGATTTTGTTGCATTGCGTTGTTCGTCCATATCAATGAAGAGTAATTGAGAAATAATTATGTCAATTATTTCTTTTTTTTCCCACTATTTGTTTTACTTTGCTTTGTATAACTGCCTTTTGTAAATTTTGATTACTGTGAAAAATGAGAACAGTTGTATTTGTTTTGATTCCTAGATCGATAAAGAGTTTGCATTGTATTGTTTGTTTATTGAGAATAAATAATGAGTAAATAATGACTGAGAATTTTTTTTTTTTAATTTGAGCTGTAGTACTTATTGAAAAGTATGTTCCTTTGTTTACTATAGGTGATGATTCGGAGAGAGTTGATAGGAGAAATGGGCTGCACTCCAGATTGTATACGGCCGCAACAAAGGACAAGGACTACAGTTCAATGCTTAATGTATTTTTTTAGTAATATTTAGAATATAAGTGCTTAAGTTCAATTTGGATAGGGGCATGTGGCATTAAAAAAATATTTGCATATTTTTTTAATATTAGTTCTATTTATTGTTTAGAAAGATGTGAGATTTAGAGCAAATGATGGAATTAAGAGAATGAAGTGAGGTTGAATCAGAAATTGAGGTATGGGTTCATGTTCAATTGCCAATGATCCTTGAATCAAGGGTTAAGGGTGCACTTAGATTAAACTATCTAAGTTTAAAATAAAAATATTTTTGTCTTTTTTCCGACTTTACTTTTGTTGTTTTTATTGGATTGGCAAGAAAGTAGGACTTCCAATCAAATTTAGAAAAAAAAGTTTATTTTGTTTATGTTGCGGTTAACTATGTGTATTTATGATACTGTAATAGTGATAATGAAAAATATTATATATATGTGTGTGTGGTTTTGATGCTTAATGATTTTGTAATTGTTTTAGAATTAGAGTTAGTTTGAGGACTTCTAAAAAAAAAATATCAGTGTGTGCGTGTGGTTTTGATGCTTAGTGATTTTATAATTGTTTTAGAATTAGAGTTAGTTTGAGGATTTTTAAAAAGAAAAAAATGATATTTTTTAAAAGATTTTTTTTAATAGGCAAAAAAATTTTATATTTTGACAAACTTTTTACAAAAAGTTTTCAAGTATTAAGAATGTTTTTTATTTATACTCTTTTTAAAAATAAAGTATTGTTATTTATTAGCTATTAAAAAAAGCGAATACTTTATTTTTTTTAAATAAAAATATTTTTTTAAAAAGATGTATCCAAATAGATTTAAAATTGGATAAAAATATTTTATTTTTTAAAAAGATATTTTTTAATTTAAAAAAATCAATCCAAACTAATACTTAAGTGGATTTAATATGCTTTTAGGCACGATACAAGTTTAAGAGATGTTAGTAAATATACATTTAATTTAAGCTATTAATTTATTGTGATTACATTGTTATATTTAGTTTGAATTTAACTTTAAAATTATTTGTTGCCTTCACTTTGTGAATAACCTTAATACTGCATCATTTATTAACATAAAAGAGTATGAGGTTTTTAAGTAGCTGAGTATTTTTTTATTTTGATACAACTTAAGTTAATTATTGTGTTTATAGCGTTGTCTTTTATGTAATGGAAGAAATAATTGAACAAGTTAAAATATATCCGATTAGTAATTAATTATCTTTTTATGGTCAACTAATGAAATGTAATTGTAATGATTTGTGTTTAAACTCAAATCTTTTTAAGTCTTTTTTTCTTTGAGACCTCATTCATTTTGTATAAATATCAAATATTGGTATTTTATATATATAATGGATTGGTTATGACAGTTTATGAAATAAGACAAATTTAGTGTGGGACATTAATTTTTATAATTTTTTATTATAAAAGTTGGGCATTTATAATTTTCAACCTTTTATGAATATATACAAAAAATCACTTAGTGCATTCTATATTTTGACACAACTGTATGAAGTGAATTAACTTAAATAACATGTAGCAAGAAATTAACAGTAAAATTGGCTCAATTTGTTTAAAAAGATTTTATTTTTATTTTGCGATTTTAATTAATATACCTTTATGTATAAATATTGATATCTATCAATTTGTAATTTTTTTTATATGAAAGTTGTGAAGTATTTTAGATAATTGTTTTATAAAAAAGAATAATTTAAATTCAAATAATAATATTTGTTAAAATATATTGCTCTTTTGTTAAAAAAGTTATCAATTAAGCATGTATTATCTATTTTAAATTAGAAGTCACTAAAAAAATTACTTCAAATTAGAAGTGATAAAAAATAACTTTCTTTTACTGGATTAATAATCTCATATTTCTTATCATCTAAATATAAATATAGTGTGTATATATAAATATAGTGTGTATTTATGAAATATTAATAAATATTATTCACGTCCAATAAAAAAGTATATCTGATGTTATCAAAGAAAATATAACTACATTCAGTAGATTATAGCACTTTTTTTTTTTAATTAGATACCATTTTAAATTTGTAATAATTAAAACCTTTTTTTTTTATTTTGAAGTTATCAATAGTTGATACTTTTACATAATATTCTATTAATATATAAAGAAAAATCACTTCAATAGTTAATTTCAATTATACATAATAGTAATTTTTTTTTTATATATTTAGTTAAAATGTATTTTTAAAGTTACTAAAATAAAAAAAAGGTTATAAAAGAATATGCAAATTAATGTTAACTAAAGTATTAAAAAACATAATTATACCAAATTTTATATATTGGCTTTTTAATTAGATTGAACATTAATATAAGAAAAATTAACTAATTATATATTAAGTAAATTAATTCTTCTTACAAATATGTATTAATTTTTTTTTGTAAGTTGGCACAGATGGATGAGGGTCTGTGTCCCTTAACCATCTCTCCCGGGTTCGATACTCACTGGAGGATGGGAATGGAGCTTGCTTGCTTGGGAGGGTCGCCCACTTTGTGTGCCTCTGCAGTACCCGAGGGATTAGTCATTGGGCTTCCGGCCTGATGGATACCCTGGTGTAAACCCAAGAATAATGTAGATACTGTACATGATTCGCGCTTTGGGCTCTACACTAGTATATATTTATACACAATAATATAGTATGTGATTTTTTGTGATAACAACTAACCATAGTATATTTTTTTTAACACGGAGCCACGGTCTAGGCCCAAAACAAGAGGCAAATGAAAAACAGAGAAAGGAATCTGCTCTCCTACGTGCACGGTAGTGCAGAATTCCAGCAGCAGCAACCATTGAAACGCCGCTAGCCTTCCCTCCTCCAGGTATGTTGAAACGCCACTTCCCGCTCTAAATTCTTTAACTGAATAATTTGGTTTAGGATCGAAGAAGTCTCTTTTTGCAAAATGCCCTGTGATGCAGTTACCGAATTACTTCCAATCATAATAAGTAAAACCCCAAACTATTGTTAAACCCTGATTCCTAAATTATGGGAAACGAGTTCTAGAAACTGCTAGTGTTTTTCCTCCATCATCCTTCAACAAGTAGCACGATTGGTTCTGAGAGTCTGATGCTATTTCGTTTTTGTCTACTTTGATCTCATTCCTTTGTCCGTGCTTCACATTTTTTATGCAATTTTTGTGCTTCATTATTATTCACTGAATTGACATCTTATAATTATGTGCAGAACTGGAACTTGTAGTGAGAATTGGAGTCAAGTAAAAGAAGAAATGGCGTTCAGAGGCAAAGAGATGATGAAGAAAGTGTTGAAGAGAGTTGGAGAGAACAATTTGAACCCAAGAGTGAAGGAATCGCTGGAGAAATGTATACCTCGAAGCAAGGTTGTAATGAGTCGTGCCAAACGCGGTCTATTTGCCGGTAGACACATTCAGTTCGGCAACAGTGTTAGTGAGGATGGCGGTAACAAGTTCGTAGCTTGATGCTTTTTTAATTTTACTTTTCTTATTTGCAGCTTCTTCTTTAAATGATGTTGAAAATGTTTGTGCTTTAGCTTTTAGTTGTAGATACATATTTTTTGCGGATTCTGAATTGTTTGAATGCCATAGGTTAGTGTTACTGTTTATGTGCCTCTGTTTAACTGTTGAATTTTTTGAGAAGCGTTTTAGGATATGGTATTGGAGCTTTTTAGGGCCAAGTGGTCTTGAGTTCTTTCTTCATTTTTACATTTCAGCACTAGCTAGACTGCACTTGTGTATTGCTAGAGGCTAATGTATCTTTACTTTATACTATGTCCATGATGATATTTAAATCCTCTGTTATGAGTCTACTTGAAGTTACTTTTTAAAATGGATTTGGCTACATAATGGTATGAATGAGTATGCAGTAGTTTCAAATGGCTTCAATCCGTAATCAAAGAATAACTCCTTTACAGCCATTCAGAATGGTATAAATGGGTATTCTTGTGGTGGTACATATTTGAGTCATTTTGTTAGTACATAGTAGTGATTTATTTTCAGAATTTCAGTGCTAAAACAGAATGACTCTTTATATTTCTTATTCTCGTGATAAAATTTTATGTAAATTTTATAAAGAACTAAGATGTTTCTGTTATATCTCGGTTTATCTCTAGATTCCCAATAGTCAATAATATAAGAACAAGGATTTATTCTTCAAGTTAGAAATAGAACCTAGTTGCTAATTGTCTTTGGATCTGCTAGGAAAGTACTGTCACGGCCCATCCCTATAGGTAAGATTTATAAAGAGAGGTGATTGTCCTCTCACTAATCGCTCACTTATTGAGCCATTGGTAACCAGATGCAATCTTGCCAATCTCACTTTTGAAGAGAGAGTTGCAACCATTAGAAATTACTGTCTATTTCATGGACTCTGAGTTGGACTAAACACTGGATAAACCTCTTCAATGGACTAAACACTGGATAAACCTCTTCAATTGACTTGGTACCATTGGTTACATAAACCTCCTTGTTGACTTTCTTTTCTCATAGTTTGAATCTATCCCCATTGTTGATAATTAGTGTCTCAATTCATTGGATGATTCTTAAAACTTAAGTTTCTGAAGGATTCTAATTGTATTGGAGCCAGTAAATTCATTAGTCTTGCCCTTGGATGTTTAATAATACCAGTACTTTAACAGTTGAGTACATTTGTTAGGCAGGATATAGATCCAAATAGTTGTGCTTGCAGCATTACACCACATCTTGCAACATCTTGTTTATCTCAGTAATTGATGATAATTACATAATTGTTTATCATTATGTTTGTTTAATGATCCCAACACAGTTTAGAACTTGCATATCATCGTTTGTTTCCTTGACTGTGTTGGGGCAGTTTCTTCACCTTTTAAATATGTAAGAGAAGAAAGAAAGAACAAACCAGACGTCAATATTGATGAGAACTTGTTTGTTAAATGATTTGATAGGACAAGGAGAACGTGGAAACCTAATGTCCAAGAAAAGCGGCTCTTCAGTTACATCCTGGATCGTCACATTCGGGTCAAAGTGACAACCCATGCCCTTCGTTGCATAGACAAGGCTGGTGGGATTGATGAATACTTGCTGAAAACTCCTTACCAAAAGATGGACACTGAGATCGGTGTCTTCTGGAAGGCAAAGATGGAGAAGCTCTATGAAGAGCTTGGCGAGAAGGAGGTTGTGTTCTTTGCTCCAGAGGATGAAGCCAAGTTTGAACAAGGCTTTAAAGATTTGAAGCTATCTGAAAAGGAAGCGCGTAAGGAAACTAGAAGAAAAATGTTTGCCGGGATAAGCAAGCACAAGCTGATTGGGGTAGAAAGTAAAGATGGTCAATCTATTGAGGACGGCGAAGAAATCTCCCATGGTGCTCAGAAACAGTTGGTCCCAGTTTCATATGTGTTGGCTGCTGACAAGCTCAAAGTTGGCAGTTATGTTTCTAATCAATGATGTGTTACCTGATAATAGTGGTGGTGTAATCTGTATCAGCTCATGGCTGTTTCACTCAAAGAGTATTGAAGCTTTTCACTCACATTGCATTTTCATGGTGTAGTTTTTACAGTCAAAAGCGGCATTCTAAATAATGAACAAAGAAGAGTATTGTCTTCATGTTGTTTCTCGGTTGTTCAATTTTGGTCCTTTGGGTTGTGTATTGCCTAAATTTTTTACTGTTTTCCTTGAGCGGGAGAATGCTTTTGAGCTTTCTGGCCATACTAGTTAAAATGACGCATAAAATAACCGTCGATTTTTTGGACATAAAATTAGATCTTAGAAGTATGCATCGTGAAATAACAATATGGTTATTGTTAACAGAAGTAACAAGTAGTAACCTATTACTCAGATCCTATATTAAACATTAATAAATTGAGTGTCAATCATCGATGTCTAATTAGATGAAAATAGTTACCTAATTCAAAAACACATAGAAATAGTGAGTTTTAACAATATATACTGCAAGCATAACGTGGTTAAGCCACAAACGGGAGATAGCATCCATAATAAAAGGTTCTAAGAGGAGAATATTTACCGATACACTATGCAAGCATAACCAGTACATATATTTACACATAAACTACTGACAGACTAGCAGACTAAGATGAATAGACGATCGCAAACTTAAGCTATCAGTTCATCACAAACTAGACAAAATCATATTTACATATAGATTAATGATCTAGCATCAACTTTTCAAGATGCCGTTACAGTCTCAGGAGTTGCTGCTGGCGCAGCAC